>NC_136926.1:68518378-68936618 GCF_949752795.1 Hyperoodon ampullatus
TCAGTTGCTGTACATTCTCAAAATAACAGGGTTAAAGGCATGAAATAAAGGTGGAATCTATTTCTGAGACATTAAGGTTTTTGTGTAGTTTAAAAGCTACTGGCCATTTTATTCAATGACTTTGGTCTGCAGAAATGCATGCTTAATGAATAAAGCCAGGCCATAACCATTTATCTTGTAATGAACACCTTTTATGATAGCCACTCATGAAGATCAGACTTTGCCTTTCCAGTTGTACCCATCTCATGGTGCAGGGGCAATCTGCATGATGATTGAGGGATGGGCAGATGCCATGTGCTGCACCATTTGGAATTGTCATTAAATATCCATGGTATCAGTTATGTCACACCAAGGTTTATTAATGGTGTACTTATCAAATATTCATTGTATGGCACTAACATTTAAAGAATGTGTTCTACTGAGCCTTATGGATCTGTGCTTTGACTGCCTAGGTTATTTAGTGAATTAATTCCAGGGAACAATTTGAAATACTGAAATCTGAGCTGATACAATATGTCATGTCCTACAAGAGCTTAGCTGCTGTCTTCTTTGGAGATAGTTACATGTTCCATTGATAGCGGAGAGGTGGCAGATATACTGTGACATGGAGAGGGTGCCGTGTACCCATGACCACATACATGCCAATGCATGTGAATTCATTGTATACACTCTCTCTCTCTCTCTCACATACACACACACACACACACACACACACACACACAGTACTGGCCTTCAAATTGGGCCACCGTTTGTAATTTATGTAAAGGTGCTAGGCTTGTTTTTATATCTAGTCTTGTCATGAAAATTGCCTGAAATGATTCAGATTAGTAGTTTCAGTCAGGATCTCTGTGTAAGTTGCACTGATGGTCTGTAATCTTGTCCTGCTGGGTCTTTATTGTTGCAGTGTAAAATAGAATTGTCACTCTGTTCCCTGTTCTCTGTTGGAAACAGACTTCTAACTTATAATTATTTAAATATATTATATATGTTCATTTTTGAAAATAATATTTACCTTGGGATAAAGCTTCAAATACTTCTGAAGGATTTATCCTTAAGACAAGTTTCAGATTTAAGTGGGTGGCCTATTCTCATAGTGTTGGAAACTAATGGCAGAAGTCATTAGTTTTATTATAATATTATTATTAGAAGTAATAACTGTATATCATACTGCATTTATCATTCATCTCAAATAGATACCTAGGTGTCTATTAATGAATACTGAAAATTTTCTGTTGCTGTCATGACTAGGATAGTAACCATGTATTTTCCCCAGCACATATCTGAGATATAGTAAAGATTATTCAAACTGCCATATGTTTTCCTGATCACTTTGTTAGTGTACCAACTTAATTATGTATTAGGTGAAATGTTTAAACAATGCAACGTTAAATCTACCTAATGATATTTAGGTTTAAAAAGTAAATTAGACTTTCATCTTTTAATAGGCCCCAATGTATGACCTGATTTTGAACTATTTCTGCCTATTGTTAGAAAGATAAACATTTAAGCAAAGTAGAGGAAATTGAAAAGTCACTTGTAGTTGATGGTGATGTTTTTAATGACATATCTATATATCTATATAGAAAATGCAGAAAATACACATGGCTGCATGCACACACACACACACGCACACACACACACACACACACACACACACACACCAGTGGATAAATTTAATAGACTCTTAGAGCTTAACCTGACTCAAGAGCTAGCAGGTCTCACGCCTTAATTTACAGGTAAGCTGCCTCAATGAGTATAAGTGACCAGCCTTAACACACGAAGCTGGAATCAGAATCCTCTGTTTTCTAATACTGAGTCTGAGGTCTTTCTGATGTATTGAATACAACATTACCTCCCAAGAGTATTATTCTTGGCGAGAATTTATCTCCCATTTTCATTTTTTGACGTTTTTTTTCAAAACAGGATTTCCTCTCTGATTTGTATTGAAGTGAATAGAATGCCTATTATCCTGCACTTTATGGAAATGCAACACACGAAGGGCTTTTTGTACCAGCTTTTCATTTCTGGTTCTCTTTGTCACAAAAGACTTCACTTTTGTAGTTGAAATCATTTGTAATTATGAATTGTGCTTTTAAAAATTCATCAATGAAATCTTTGATTTAAAAATGAGCTGCCAGAAGAAAGGCAGCAGGGGAAAGACTGGAATTTAATGCAGTAGAATAGTTATAGAAAAATTACAAAGGGGAGGCTTCTCACCAAGAGCTGTGTCTCGTAAGGCAGCAGGAAAAATGAAGATACAACATTCAGTCCTATTTTGGAATTGTTATCCAGTGTTGTTTGGTGTAGCAGTACACAGAAAATATCTTTATGCCATATCTTAAGTATTTGTGATAAATTAAATATATCCACTGTAGAAAGTTTAGGGGTGGTGGGTACATGGGGTCACCAACGGAGAAAACCAGACCCAAATATTTAAATACTCAGACTTCTCTAATTGTTTTTTATTGTCCTTAATTCTGATCTATTCCACATGCATTTTATTTCAAGATGAGACATGAATAAACATTTTAAATGTGGATTTTGATAAATTCACTCCTTTGTTCAAAATCTTCCGTTAACTATAGCTCACATGAGATGTTTCAGCAACTCAGAGGTAAATATAATCCCACGCACTTAGTTATATTATCATTATATTACTATAGATATGATATACCAAATATTATATCATATATTATGATTATCACATATATTATATGTACATAGACAAGTAAATATTATATATTCAGTTTCCAGGGAACTGTCACTAGGGGATCCTAGCTATCCCCTTAAAGGTGTTGCCCATCCTTACAATCTCAACTGTTTAAAAAGAGGGAGAGAGAGAGGAAGAGAAAGGGAGAAAGAAAGAAAGGGAGGGAGTGAAGGAAGGAAACAGACATAACTCAGGACAAAGTTGTTTGTCTTGGCTCTAGAAGTTAACCTTTGAAGGTCAGGTCTATTCACTCCTGCTACAGCCTTTGGATGATGCTCCATGGTGTCACTGATGGAGACAAGTCCTACATCTTCAGACAGAACCCTATTCTTGACGTCCTTGGTGGTCCAGATCCGGCCAAGCCATGGTGCTCTCCACAGCAAACCCCGCATTCTGCTTTACACCCCACATCAGCTGAGACCCCCCCAGCCAAGTCACCACCGTGGCAGTGGCTGCTCCCATGGCGCTTCCACCATCAGCCCTGTCCTGACATCACTTTCTCCAGGCTTTTCATTGAGCAAGGGTCATTAACCCAGTGCCTTCAATAAAGGTCACCCTTCATTGCGCCTGTGAACCTCCTGCCTTTTTATTGAGCAAGTCCACTAACCTAGTATCCTTCAAGTATTTGATTTTGGGAAATTCGTTGACCTTTCCTGACAACATTTCTTAGGTAGGGTGTCCTGTGTGCTATTCTGTGTTCATCAAAGCTTGGGTTTCTTTCTTCCCAGAATCCTTAGATTTCTTAAGAAAACAGAACCTCCTTATCTCTGGTGACCAACTTGAAATATACCGGGGAAGCAGAAAATGTCTCTGAGATCTTCTCTTACACCCTTTTTTCTTTCCCTGTCCCCTCTGCTATGCCTAACATGGGTCCCTTCTTGACCCAAATTTACATAATTTCAGGACACAACACTAATTCAGAATAAAGAAAATATACTTTAATGGAATGTACTGACTCTACTCGGTATCAGAGGCATTAGAATAAAATTTTACATTATCTCTACTCAGTGGTTTATCTTTGCTGTAAAAGACATCTTGTAACATGCAGGGGTTTTTTCAGTTCCTTGTTAAGGAACTTAAAATATTTTAGAGTTGCATTAGCCTAGTATGCTGTTTTAAATACTCTCATTCCTGAAAGGGAAGAGGGAGTATTAAAAAAAAATAGAAAAAAAATTAAATTTTTTTTATTATTGCTTTTGGCTAGAATAATTATGTTATGTGAGCCTTAAAAATGAAAAGGGAAGTTAAGACCTAACCAAGTCTGCTATGCTGAGCCATGTGATTTGTACACCAGCGAATATAGTTTAACTCCCAACCTTGAAGCATCCCATACATTAGTTGTAATCTTTTCTTACCCTGTGGTTACAAAAGTTTCATAATATCAAAACCTTCTGTCAGCCTCTACCCATTGACTTCTCTGATCACTCTCACATCATCAACTTACCCTTTCTACTAGATCATTCTTATCAACACACAGCCTGCTGGTATTTTCCCATGCTAATAAAATCAAAATCATCCTCTTGTGATCCCACTTTCCTCTCTAGATGTTGCCCCACTTCTCTGCTCCTCTGTACATCAACATTTCTTGAAGGATCTTTTTTAAAAAAGTATTGTAAGTGGGGGGAGAGATAGATTAAGAGTTAGGGATTAACCTATACATACCACTATATATAAAATAGATAACCAACAAGGGCCTACTGTACAGCACAGGAAACTCTACTCAATATTTTGTAATAACCTATAAGGGAAAAAAAAATCTGAAAAAAATATATATCTCTGAATCATTTTACTGTACACCTGAAACTAACACATTGTAAATCAATTATAATTCAATAAAAAATAAAGTAAAAAGGAATGTGACCTCTAACTCCTCTCCTTTGTTTTTTGTTTTCAAACTGACAGATTTATTTTGCTCCATATGTGCATGAAAACTGCTGGTACTAAGGTCTCCAATGATCTCCATATGGCTGAGCCCACTTCTTACTTTATTGCCGCTATCTCTTTGTCTTTCTGATCTCTAATCATAGAAGTACCTCAAGATTCAGCCTTGGATCTCTTCTACAGCCACATTTACTGTTTGAGTGATCTCATCCAGTATCATGACTTTTAGAGTGCTCAGACATCCCTGTTTATCTCCAGCTCAGAACTCTCCTCTCTAAGCTCTTTTTCCCAGCTGTCCGCTTGCATGTCTAATGGACACGTCAATCTGAACTTGTCCAGACCTGAACCTGTTCTCCTCCTTTCTTCAACCTTCTCCTCCTGCTGTCTCCTCTGAGTTCATGGAAACTCTGTCCTTTGGATTGCTTAGGCCAAAACTTTGGTATCATTCCTGGCTCTTCTGTTCTTTGTTTCACACCCATATCTAATCCATTAGCACATCCTATTGGCTGTACCTTTAATGTATACGTAGAATTTAACTGCTTTTCACTACTTGAACCACCCTAGTCAGTGCCATCATCATCTCCTACCAAAATTATAGCAGTTCCCTCCTGTCTTTTGACTTTTACTTTGGCTGACTACAGTATTTTTTCATACAACAGAGCAACCAGGGTTACCCTGTTAACCTGTAAGTGGGGGTCTATCGTTTTCCTGTTCAAAACCCTCTAATAGCTTCTCAGCTCAATCAGAGTAAACACCTAAGCCCTTCCAGTGCCCTAAAGATGCTCTGTGATCTGTGCCCCATCTTATCTCTGAACCCATATCCTGTAATTCTCACACTGGTGCACCCTGCTCCTGCCACACTGGTAGCTTCAACCCCAGGCCATTGTGCTCACTTTCTTTTGCCTGTGGTGCTTCGTCCCCTGATACTGTAGGACAGTGCACTTCCTCGCCTATTTTAGGTCTTTGCTCAGATGTTGCTTTCTTTGTGAGCCTGTCCCTGGAAAAAGTTACCACCTTCCCCCCATCTCTATGCCCCTTCCCTGATTTTTCTTCATAGGACTTACCACCATGTAACATACCGTATATTTTTTAATATGTTACTGTTATTATTTATTGCCTGTTTCCCTCCACTAAAATGTAAGCACTATTATCACAGAGATTTATGTCTGTTTTGTTACTTGCTCTCTCCCAAGTGCCTGAAATAGTTGCTGACAGAGAGTAGACACTCTGAAATTATTTACTGAATGAATGAGTGAGTGAATTATAGAAATATCCTCTCTACTTCAGCCTTTCCTGGCTGTTTCTGGCAGTCCCTAATTATAGCCCTGCACAAGGCCCCTGGCTTCCTGCCTTCTCTCATAATTGGTGGTAGAGCTACAGATTCCCAGAAAGCCCAGCTGAGTCCTACTGCTGTGACTGGTGTGTCCTTTCCCTTTTGTATTCTCAACATATGGTGACCATAATCATAAACATACTCACAATAGTTATGTTTACTGGGTGCCAACTCTGCCCTTGGTATTATATTAGGCTTTATATATGTCATCTGTTTTAATTTAATCCTTGCAACCCAGGAACAGGGCAACGGGGCTTGGTTCCCTGCTCCTGTGCTTCTTTCTTGTGTTCAGCTATGACCTTATGCATCCCATTTTCCTGGGTAGCTTCCAGTCTAAGCATAGTGGCCTCTCCTGCTGATTTTCGGAACTAACACCCTTCTCATCTGCACTGGCCACCTCCTGGGAGTAGGTGATCGGGGACATCAAGACCAGAGATAAGGAGTCTAGGAGAAGATCAGGTTGGTAGAAGGTCGATTTTCTTAGAGATATAAGTATAATAGTCATTTGCATATATTGAATACTTACTATGAGTTGGGGACTGTGCTGAGAATTCTGTTATTATCTCGTTTAGATGCTGTGACTCTGCATTTGACCAGGGAGGGGGCTGAGGCTTACAAGTTTCAGCAGCTGGTCTAAGGTCTCACAACTAACTGCTCAATACTGGGGCTAAGATTTAAATCTTGGTAATTTGAGCTCAGAGCCCTTGATCATAAGCACGTGGCCTTAGCTGGAGGTATCTATGGGAGGACTAATTGGATTCACATTTTTCAGTTGCATACCCTGTGCCAAGCACTGTGCTAAGGGCTAAGGGTGTCATCTGAGCAGCAGCAGGAGAGTTTCTTTCTGTATTAAATCTTTTTTGTCTAGACCAGGTGGAAAATATTAAGTAATCATAAGCAAAGACTTCAGTTTTTCTGTTTTTGTTTGTTTTTTGCGGTCCGCAGGCCTCTCACTGTTGTGGCCTCTCCCGTTGCGGAGCACAGGCTCTGGACGCGCAGGCTCAGCGGCCATGGCTCATGGGCCCAGCCGCTCCGTGGCATGTGGGATCTGCCCGAACCGGGGCACGAACCCGTGTCCCCTGCATCGGCAGGCGGACTCTCAACCACTGCGCCACCAGGGAAGCCCAAGACTGAAGGTTTTACACAGATATAAACATGGGTCATCTAATACCTTTGGAAGTATGCCTTACCACCATTTAATGTTAGTCTTTATAGCTTCCCTTCAGAATAGTCCAATAGGCTTTCATCGTGGGTCCTCTTCAGCACTTATAGCTTTAATTTCTGTGAAATGATTACTATTTCATTTGTAACTTTGTATTTTTTATGCACATGTGTTTTGTCTACTTAACTATGCCATATTATAAGCCTACTGAATGTAAAGGCTTTCTATTTATCCAGTGATTATTTCCCAAAGATTCTTAGTTTTCTTCCTTTCAAACAGAATGTTCTCAATATATGCTCACTAGGTAGGGAGACACTTTTTTTATACACTCCTTTTGAATGAGAAGATGAAAGTACCAGTGGGTAGAGAATTTATCAAAAGCCATGTAGCTGGCCATGGAACCAGAACCCCCAAACATCTGAGCTTAGGATCTAAAATGTGTACTTTAGTCCCCTGCGTCCTTAAGAAAGATATTCAGGTGTCAGCAGTAGATAAATTTTCATAGAAGAGGTGTAACTAAGCTCCCTGTGTGAAGAACTGGTTTTTTATAGAATTAAGCAAGCATATTCATTAGAAGCTGAGGATTGGAGAGTTGCCCATCAAATCTGCACTGAGCTGGAAAAAATGACATGAAGTGCTGATTTTTAATTAGCAAGTATCTACTTGACACATTCCACAGGTGAAAATGTAGGTTTCCCCGCATCATCAGGGCCTCAGATGTGTCCTGGCAGTTCTAAGACTAGACTCGAACCACAAAACATCACTTTCAACTCAAGTTGGAAGGAGTTGACAGAAACCAGAGGGAGATTTTCTGCAGGCAGTTGGTACTGCCTGCTTTGTTGTTGTTTTATTTCTCCCCATGGAAATTCCATTTCTTATACTTAAGTTTGCTGTGTAGGGGGGCTATTTTCTGGAGCAACAGAAATCCTGCCTGTGCCACATCTGAGTTTTTGAGAAGCAGTTGTGATTGAAAGAGGCATGCGTCTGCTGGTATCTCTCCTATCTTAATCAATTCAGTTGAATATACAGAAATCTGTAGACTTTTGAGATTCTCTTTGTATTAATTTGGCAACCAGGGATTGTTCTTCTGGACTAAGGTGACCAGCTGTCTCAGAGCTAAAACTAGGGAGGTGCAAGGCACTCCCATAGAAGCTGGTTGTCCCCTTTAGATCGCTCTACTAAGCTTTTGCCTCACTGCAGTCTACTAATTAGGAGGGACTCTCACCTGCCCAGTAAGTTCTAGAAATTGCTAAATAGTTAGAATTGGTCTGCCTTTGAGAACTGATATATTTTTCAGAAGTTGGTGGTGAGGTAGGGGTTCCTAAAGATTAGGGGATCTGATTTAAGTGACTCCCAGCCACAGATCACGTGTCTTTTGCTTACTTTTTTTCTCCCCGTTTCTTTTGGCCAATAAATTTCCCTTTCATGTATCCAGGCCGAAGGGACATTTCTCAGCAAGTGCATGAGGGCAGCCCCTGGCCCTTTATTTCCTGAGTCTCACAGTCATTAGAGGCACAATAGCCACCTCATGTCACTAGGATGACTCAAGTTTTGTGGAGATGCCCTCGGGGAGTCCGGCATCACAACTGATCTGGAAAGAGGCTCAGGCCCCTTATCCTGACAAAGGAGCATCTGTTGAAGGCCTTTTGCCTGAAGTGGTTCTATTCAGGCCTAGGCCACTAGCTTAGCCCTTTAAATCACCAGCCCCATTGTTGAAGGTATTTCTTGGAAAAAGGCATGTGTGTGTCCTCTAACTCTATTTGTTTAGTTAATGTTGAAAACGTGTCACCTTAAGGTCTGTCACCACAAGACTGGTCACAGTGGCAACAGTAACACCCCCCCCAAGCAAATTTTTTTTTAATGTTTATTTATTTTAATTTGATTTTTATTTTATATTGGAGTATAGTTGATTTATAATATGTTACTTTCAGGTGTACAGCTAAGTGATTCAGTTATACATATACAGATATCCATTCTTTTTCAGATTCTTTTCCCATGTAGGTTTTAACAGAATATTGAGTAGAGTTCCCTGTGCTTTACAATAGGTCCTTGTTGATTATCTATTTGATATATAGTAGTGTGTGTCTGTCAATCCTAAACTCCTAATTTATCCTTCCCCCCACGTTTCCCCTTTGGTAACCATGCCTTTGTTTTCGAAGTCTGTGAGTCTTAAATTGATAAGCTCTTTCTGACTTTCCCTGTTTTTGGCAGGGCAGTATTTCTTTTAATTATTGTGTGGACACAGAGGAAACAACTGATTATATGCATTTTATAATTGATAAAACATGCTCATGTCTTCAAGCCTAGTGAACTGGGCTTTGATAAAAATTAATTCAAGGCTGTTGATAAATTGCATTAACAGAAATAGTTATTGAATTACCTTTTCCTATTTTATAGTCAAGTCATTTCATAGTTGAACTCAGTAAAAACACCTTTAAGAAGCTAGATGCATGGCTTACTGCAGGTCTGTCCCTTAGCTCTAGGCCTTGTATAGAACCAACATGCTTTCTAGATCTTTCTTCTAGCCTAGGGCCATGCTCCTGAAATAGGGTTAAGCAACTGGAGGCCAAGAAGACACTGAGTAATATGTCCATGGTTGATCTAACATAAAAATAATGGAGTTTCCTAATGGACACAATATAAAAATTCACATAAAATTGTAATGCAACTCAAGAAACTTCAGAGAACATTTAACCTTATGGGGCCTCTCCTACCCATTCTACCTTCTTAGATGCTTGGGGGAATAGACTACTTCAGGGAATATCTATTGAGAGGATGCTTCAGGGAAACCATTTCAGAATCATTGGTTCTAGTTCAGTTCTACCTCTTATACACGGATGCCACATTCTGTACCTCTCAAGATTTATTGGCCTTGACTGAGATCCCAGTATTTATCTTGCTTGTAATTGCAATATTGGCTATTCTACTGAAATAGCAAAATTCCATGATGACATTTCTTCTTTATAACTTAGGCTGAAATGAAACTACCTTTTGTCTTCTGCAGGTTTCAAATTAGAACACAGTGTACAGTGAGTGAGCCTTCTGAGTTTCCACAATAAAAAGAAAATGTATCTAATATTTGCTGAATGCTTACTCTGTGCCACACACTTAGCTAAGCACTTTACATACATTTGTTAAAAGTGCTGTAAGTTGCCTTTATTGTTGTCTTTATATTGAAGATGAGAAAACAGAGGCTTAGAGACTAGAATTGACTTGCCCAAGATCACACAGGTGGTGAATCAGGGCAGAGCTGGGTTCTCAAACCCATGTAGCCTAAGCTTGAGTCCACACTCTCAAGTATTCTTGCTGTGGTTCTTCTTGCTGTTGGAGCGTTTTAAGAATAGTTCCTATAGAGAAGATGCTGAATTATGAGCTATATTGCTTTGATGATCATTTTAAATACATGGATGTTCATCACAAGTCAACAAAGAGACGTAGTTATACTCATTTCTTCCACAGAGATTTTGTACCCCGACTATACACCAGGCTCTGTGGATGCAGATATGAGTAAGGCAAGTTCTCTTCCATGGACCAGCTCACAGTCCAGCGGGGGCGGAGATGGGCTTATAAATAAAATATGAAACAATCAAATAATGACAAGATGAAACAATATGAGCTATAAAAGAGCTGGATAGAGAATACAGCCCAGGAATACTTTACCACATAGACTTAGAATTCATATGGGGAATTGAGATGACGTAGTGACCATAAAAAGTGTTCCTCAAAAGGGCTGATTATACTGAAGGACAAAGGAGGAGCCGAGGCAAGGATGAAGATGGAATAAATCTCAAGTGAGTCTTTCAGACTCACTGGATGATTTTGCTGGGCTCTTTGGAAACATTTAATTGCTAATTCTTATTAGTTTCTGAAGTCAATTTCATTGGCCAACCTCATCCCATGCCTTCAAGCAAAACTTCACGTTAATGGTAGCATTTGTTTCTCATTAATTTCTGTGGTTTTGTTAATGGCCAATTTGAAGACTTATTAATAGTTAATATGTTTAGCAATGTAAACATTTTCATTAATAAAACAGATGCAAAATTACTACCTCAAGCAACAATTGCCATGGTAAAGAGCCAAGAGACTTAAACAGTGGGAGAGTTGGATTGGGCTAACCCTCAGAGGACCGATAATGTCCTTCCAGTTGTCTTACTCTCCCATGATTGCAGTCTACACATCTATTTCAAAACTCGCAGATGTTACCACATTAAACTTCTGCTGGTTTTTTAAGATATAATTTTAAAAGGAAAGTGTTTGCTTGTTTAACTACTCTTCTCCTTTCTGCAGGACTAGACATGCAACCACTACAAGTAGTCTGTTATGCTTAACTTTTGACCCACCTACATTTTTTATAAACTGACAACAAATAAGACACCTAATGTATGCTGACTTTAGACTTTTGTTCAGCGTTGGAAAAACATTTTTAAGCCATCTCCTAGTGATGCTGCTGTTAGCCAACAGGTGGATTGAGTCAGCATAACCAACTTTGCATATGGAGAAATGTTTCTCCAATTATATGAATATTAAGAGATACTTATTTTCTAAGCATGAGTGGGAAACGGGAGGCTGGTACTCACACTAACGTTGAGAAGTACAAGTCTCATGAACTTTGATAATTACAGAAGAAATTGGGTTTGATAAAAATGTTGAAATTTTAGCTTTAATTGGATGTTCATCTGACTTAGGTCAGGATGTTAATCAGGGTATGCTAACTGCTGTAACAAACAGAATCTCAATGGTTTAATCAATGCAGTAAAGGTTTTTAATTACTCATGTTACAGCCAAATACGAAGCAGTGGGTATCTCTTTCTATTCCATGGAGTGATGCAGAGACCCAGGCATCTTCCTCCTGTGGCCCTGCATACCTGAGGCCTCACAATCCTCCATCAAATCCCCTGTCTCCAGCTGGCAGATGAGGGATGAAGGAAGGTGGAGATCACATAGGAGATTGGGGGAAAGGCCTGGGAGTGGCACATAGCACTTTTACTGATATTCTTGGAACAGATTTTAGTCACATGGCCCCAGGGAGTCATGGAGGTGCCTGATCATGTGCTCAAGAGGGAATGGAAGAGGGACTTGGTGGTGACATGGCATTCCTTCTGTCACAGCTGGTCAGATGTGTTTGATTGTGAAGAAACAGAAAAAGATTTAGTACCATGTATAAAATGCTGGAAATACCATCTGAATTTTTTTTTAATTGTCTATCAGAAGCAGAATATAATCCAGGATTTGGTGATTTGTGGCACTTTAAGAATAGACCTGATTCTCCTCCCACCATCGCCCTGCTCTGTTACATGTAGGCTATTGTGAGCTTATGGGGACAAAAGTAGGTTTCCAGTCAGATTGCAAATAGCCTTCCCTTATGCAGGAGTTGGGTTCTAGATAATTGAAAGAGGAGATATAAATTGTAGTTTTCCTACAAGACTTACAAGGTACCGGACACACCCAACTTTCTGTCCAATATTCTAGATTTTTCTATCTGACTGTCAAATCTATGGTAACATCAAGGAAGGGCTCTACATCTTTTAACTTAGTCAGTATGCCTGAGATTGACCAAGGTAGTCACGCCTACAGAGAGGCAGGAGTGGAATTCCAAATTCCAGGATAGAAGACATTTCATTTGAGGGGTTTCCAAGCACTCAGCAAATGGGAGACTTCCAAATACTTAAATCAGGAAGCCTGGTGATTTCCCATGCAAGTGTCCTTTTGTGTTTGCTAAATCTCTGCATACAACATAAACACTTTCCAGTGGGAGACAAAATATCATATTCCATGACAGCTTTAAAATGGTGTAAAGCTATGATTCGGCTGTTGATACTTTTATCACACTTATTGTCCCTAGAATTAGATGTTGATCTCCTGGAGGGCAGGGGCTCTAACCTTCAAATCTAATTTTGTGTCACAAACACAGTAAAAGTTAAAGAACTGCCCACTTACAGTAACAAATAGGCAGAATCTGCCATAAGACACTAAAAAAGAAGAGTCTCCGCCTAACTCTGACCTAGTGCTGAGGCAATCCTTGGTCTTTTTCTCAGGCAACGGGTTACATGGGTTCTCTTCTATTCTCACCCTGAAAATAGAATGTCAACTCCCCCCGCTGGCTGCTTTCTTTGACATGTAAAACAGAACACACATAGCTCTTTTTTCATCAGTGTATGTCGTTATTGAGGGTTATCATTTATGCTTCAGGATCGATCATGATTAGACTTAGCAAATGATCTGTGAAAGACTGCATTTTATCGACCAAGGTAAATCCAAACAAAAACAACAGAAATTATTCTTCATCAGCATCTAGCTCTGGGTTATGGTATGAACTTGAAACATATTTCTAAGCCTAGTGTCTTGCAAGAGGAAGAGGAAATTAGATGGGGCTAAATGGAAGGGAACCTGGGGTAAATATATATCAGGATAATGACCAAGAAGACAGGTTCTCACAGGTGCTTCTAAGCCTGCAATCAGATGAGCCTTCCAGAGCCTCTTTTTAATCATGCAAAGGACTCATGAAAAACTGGCATTCTCAAAGGCTTTGGAATACTTTGGGTGACCTTGCTGAACCTTGAATTTTCATCATTGTTTCTCATATGGAAATGTTTGCAGTTCTGTCTTACGTGAAGGGCAGAGAACTGAAAAGAAACCTGCGATAATGAAGTCAGTTTTCACTGCAGAAGAGTGACCTCCTTGCTTCCTGAGGCAACAGTGAGAGAGGGCAGGGTCTCCTGCAGGCTTTCTGGAGGTTGTTCCGTCACACTGGGGCTGATAGACCAGAATAGGGTTACACAAAGTATCCCAAAGTCTTTATTAACTTTACATTGTCATCCACACCATAGCCTGAATTCATGCTATGTCTAGAAGAAATTTTGTAAAAGAACAGACTTTTCAGCAAGGGGTGATAGTTCTTTATAGGATGTATTTTACAGGCAGTCTTTATGCTGTGGTGAAATAGACAGGTACCAGGAAATTCTTTTCACCCTCATGGACAAAACTCCCTGCTGTGCTAATCCCCAATGCCCCGCAGTCCCTAGTCTTGGGACCTCTTTTCTCCAGGCTACCCCACCTTTCTCCTCTGTTCCTGCCCGCTGTCTGCACTCACCTGACTCCTCCTCTAGGGCGCACCGTTCCCACCGCTCTTTTTTTTTTTTTCTTTTAATTTTTATTGGCATATAGTTGCTTTACAATGTTGTCTTAGTTTTTACTGTACTACAAAGTGAGTCAGCTATACGTATACATATATCTCCCCTTTTTTGGATTTCCTACCCACTTAGGTAACCACAGTGCATTGAGTAGAGTTCCCTGTGCTATACAGTAGGTTCTCGTTAGTTTATATTTTATACATAGTATCAATAGTGTATATATGTCAATCCCAGACTCCCAATTCTTCCCACCCCACCTTTCCCCTTTGGAATCCATACTTTTTAATCCCATGAGACTGATTCCTCTTAGTTCCTTTACTTTCAGTGATCTGCTTGGCTGACCAAAGCAAATTTGATGAACAACTGTGCAGTGTTATTGTTGTAGACTTGTCGCTTCCATTTATTTCACTAACAGTTACTGCATAGCTACCTTGCATTGGTTTCTAGGGGATAGCAAGTGAATAAGGTGTGATTTGCTTCTAAAATGCACATAATTATCTGGCACTTAATATATCAGTTATATTTCTTTGTAAATAGATTTGTATTTTAAAAAACTTCGTAAGGCCTTAAGCCAAAGGAACAAATAGCATTTAGCTACAGTGAGTTATAGCTTCACACCAGTCAGAATGGCCACCATGAAAAAGTCCACAAACAATAAATGCTGGAGAGGGTGTGGAGAAAAGGGAACCCTCCTACATTACTGGTGGAAATATAAATTGGTGCAGCCACTGTGGAAAACAGTATGGAGTTTCCTTAAAAAACTAAACATAGAGCTACCATATGATCCAGCAATCCCATTCCTGGGGATATATCCAGAGAAAACCATAATCCGAAAAGATACATGCACCCCAATGTTCACTACAGCACGATTTATAATTGCCAAGACATGGAAGCAACCTAAACGTCCATCGACAGAGGAATGGATAAGGAAGTTGTGGTACATATATACAATGGAATATAACTCATAAAAAAAGAATGAAATAATGCTATTTGCAGCAACATGGATGGACCTAGAGATTATCATATGGAGTGAGATAAGTCAGACAGAGAGAGACAAATATGATATCACTCATATGTGGAATCTAATTTTAAAATGATACAAGTGAACTTATTTACAAAACAGAAACAGACTTACAGATATCAAAAACAAACTTATGGTTACCAAAGGGGAAATGTGGCAGGGAAGGATAAATCAGGAACTTGGGATGAACATACACACACTTCTATATATAAGATAGATAACCAACAAGGACATACTATATAGCACAGGGAACTCTATTCAATATTCTGTGATAGCCTATAGGAGAAAAGAATGTAAAAAATAATGAATATATGTATATGTATAAATGATTCACTTTGCTGTACAACTGAAACTAACATAACATTGTAAATCAACTATACTCCAATAAAATTTTTTAAAATAGCATTTAGCATTTCAGGCAGAGCTAATAGGGTCATCTGTTTGTCTGGGGTCTAGAGGAATAGAGGTGTTGGGAAACTCATCCAAAAGTAGTGATAGTGTGACTGTATATGTGATAGCCCTCAACCCAGGCTCCATGGACTCAAGTTTTAGCTATTCGTTCATAATATAGAAGGGAAGGCATAATTGAAAAACACATTTTCTGCACTCACCTGCTGAAACAGCCACCATGTAGTGTGTGCAGGGGCCTCTTGGGATGTTCCAGTCATCCATGGCCTTCCCTCACACATTATATCTCTAGAGATGTGTGAAATTCAATTGCAGTGTTGCTGATTCAGTCAGTGGACTGAATTTGGTGGATGCACTGACAGAGGGAAATTCGAAACCCAACACTGGGCTTCTACTTTTTGCTTCAGATCCTGTTGCTGTGATGCCAAATGAGTGTGTCATTTTCATGAATCACTGTTTTTACTCTTTAAGACAAAAGAAGGTTCTTCTGAGTAACTTGACACTAACCATCATGTGAATGGCCTCAGTTTTCTTGGTCCAGGTTCAGGCTTGCAGCCCATCATCACAGGTTATTATAACACTTATAATTAGGGACAGTATTTGACAACCCCCAGATGGGTATAAGAAAGAGGTGACCACAGGGGTGGAGGATGCTAGGCTAGAAACTGTTACAGGAGAAGGAAAAGAACAGAACCTCTTAACTGGGTGAGTTATTCACCTCAACCCCCAGGCCCTGTCTTTCAAAGTGAAGGGATGCCAGCTATGCCTGTCCACATTAGGAAAGCTTACACATCAAAACTTAAAGCTGTATTTTGGGAATGTTTCTTTTGGAAAGTCCGTTGCTAATGAGCAAACAACGTTTTGAAAAAATTGAGTTGTTTTCAGAGTTGCCTGCTGTTTGAAATCCAGTTCACTACGTGGTTCAGTTGTTTCTAGAAGCTGATTTCTGCTTTGAGGTTAGGGGCTCCTGGTTTAGTGGAAAGAACACTTCCAGACTTTTCGAATATGTGGGCTCTGGCCCCTGCTTCCAGGGATGTGGTTGTCAAAAGTCTCCAGCCTTTCATTCCTGGCTCTCAGATAGCTCACCTTTTAGAGGAAGACCAGGGCAGCATGGCCTTTTATGTTGCTTTTTTAGGTAAGACTGTAGAATTCTAAACATTTGGCTGAAGACACTGGTCTCTGTGGTCAGTTTCAGCTGATAGATTTAACAAATCAGTTGGCATCCCCCATAATACATCACCTGCCTCCATGTTTAAATCAAGGTCACTTATCTTCCTCTAGGGTCTTTAATTCCTCAGTGGAGTCTTTCCAGCCAGAGACTCAATCCTTCCTAGCAATTACCTTCGAAATGGTGAGCATGGAGGGTCTACCCAAGCTCGTTCTACCTTTTTCTGATGTACTTCTCAGGTTCAGCAATGACCCTCAACTCAGTTTACAGGTCACATTTTTTAAATCAATTGATATAATACTGCTAAAAACTTTGCTGTGTCTCCAAGGTGTTTTAGGATTAATTCTTTCGAACCTTCAGGAGGACTGTAAACTACCGCCCAGCCTTAAACTACACGGATAACTTAAGCAGGAGAAAATCTCTTCAACTTTCTGTCCTTAAATTCTAATAGGTTTATCAGAGAAAAAAATAATAAAGCAATTCATACAACATTACCACCCTGGTGTAAAGGTATAGGGGAGTAGAAGGGGACAGAGGTGGGCATTGTGGTCGAGAGGATAGGAGATAGTAAGACTTATTAAGAGAGGGATCAAAGGAAAAAGTCCAGGATTCCAAATGAGCCAGTGTTTCATGCTTCCTCTCTGCCCTCTTCAAGTCTGCTGATTTCAGGCCTGTCAGAGGCATCAGTTTAAGGCTTCAAGTCTGAGACAGTAATGAGTTTAAACGTCGGGCCACATGGTCTGTTGACCTGGTCTTCACTTCTGGTGACAAAAGCAGACACCTCTGTCACCCACTGAACTCACTGAAGCTGTGTAGAGTTGCAGAATTTTATAGGTCAGGAGGTAGAGACCCAGAGAAGGGGCATCAATTCTCCAGGATTACAAAGCTTGATAGAGACAGACCCAGGAAATAACTCAGATCTCTACCCCTCCATCTGGTTCTTCCCTTTGGTGCTCTCCTGACTCAGAGAGCCAAGAGAATGACTTTCTAGCTGTGTTATGAAGAACCATGGAATGGGGCCTCCAAGCTGGTTTTCTTTAGTCTGTTGCTTTAATGGGCTTCACCATTTGGTCTTTAAAATTCTCCTCATTCCCTGAATTGGTGTCTACACAAGTTTAGGAAGGTAAGTTATGCCTCTGGTGTTAGTTATTCTTTAGGCTTTCTCCGATTTGAATAAGAACATATAGAGAAGTTCTAAGGGAACTGATCACAATTTTAGTCATGATGCTGCAACTCCCCACACCCACAGTGACAAGTAAAGAGGCTGAGGACTAATCACAGAAACTCTGTGAGTGGATACCCAGGAAATGCTTCATCCACCGGCATTTGACTTTCTTCCTGTCTAGGGGTAGATAATACTTAAGCAATTTTATGGGGATGTTTTAAGGCCTTTCTACTGATTTCCAGATGGAAAATAGAATGCGTTCTAGAGACATTCAAATTCAGTAGTAACGCATCAGGGTGAAGCTAATATGAAAATAACCGCTTGCAAGAAAATGAACACAAAGCTCCAGCAGTGACAGAAAACACTGTGTACAAGGTGGATAATAAATAATCTCATTAAACCCTTGTATCATTCCCGCTTCCTGTCAAGGTAAAAGATGCGATATTTAGTGTTGGGCTCATAATTACTTTTGTGCTTGAAACAGGAAACAATTGGGTTGATGATACAGGAAGGTGTGGGCAAAGTGTTTTTATTTTTTTTGTTTTTTTTTCTCTGTTCTCCTGTGGGTGTGGAAGTAGAGATGGGATGAGGGTTCATTTTCCTTAAAAGAAGGAAGTTCTTACCAACCTCTCCTTTCTACCAGCCACCCAAGAAAGGAAGGGTTTTGCCATTTCAGCCATTAGGAGAGATTCTCTGGCCTTTCTGAGCTGTGTGGTTAAGGACATCGTAGAAGAGGGTGGTGGAAAAGGGGGTGATTAGAATTAAGGAAATGTTTGTAGAACAAAGCATAAATCTTAATTAAAGGTAATAATTCTGGATTTCCTCAATGTCTTTTTGTCTAGCCAGATTATTTGCAACTATTACAACAACTTGGATCTTAATTTCAATTAGGGTTTCTACGTCTGCATATCCCATTCCCACCCTACTCCACCTTTTATTACCTTCCATACTTTAAAGAAAATCACTGGACATCGTTTCACCAAGGAAACCAGTTCTCTTCCAGAGAACAACTGCATGCACTCTTTTAGAAAGAACTTTGATACCATCTTGAAATGTTTGAATACTAAAACAACTGAAGGAAAGCTCTAGAGGTAGATACAAGCCAGCAGTCTCACTACAGTCAGCTTTCTTACCTACAGCACAAGCTCAGTGAAAATCAAAATCCATCCTCTGTGAGTTTCAAGGCTAAAAATAAGGTACTTGTAGCTTTGGCACCTAAGGGCTTCAATCATAATTTGTATTCCATAAATGTAGACACATTGTCTCTTTTCCCTTTTGTTCTGTTTGTTTCATTTCTGGCAGAAACCATTTGAAATTTTATTTCAAGTCGCCTGGCTTGTCTGCATAACAAACCTCAGATTGAGATTTGTGATTGTTTAGGGGGATGTGTTTGTGCGTTTGTGTGTCTTCATGTGGGTGTTTAATTAAACTGATGTGAAGTGCTCTCTGAGTCGAAGGCAATGATTTTTCCTTTACTCATTTAATGTTGCACAGATTAGGGCGAGCTTCTCATTTGTATAATCTGTCATGTAATACCACTGCATTTTAAGCATGCTGGCTTAGTCGAAATCATTCATTTAGATGGGGATACAAATTTAATTACTCCCTTTCACCTTTACGCATTTGTAACAAATGATGTAGTGTCTTGGGGGGACGGCATTGAATGAGCAAGATTTTCATCTAGTCTTGGGTCTGCTGCTAATTAGCTGGGTGACTTTGGATAAGTCACTTCCTGTAAAATTCAGTGTAGGTTAACTGCTACACACAGAAAACCTCACAGTAGAATTTTATTTCTCACTCAAGTAAGAATTAAATTCTGGTAGTAAGATGGGCTACGTAGTACTTATAACCTAAGCATGAGAATCAGGTAAAGCATCACTTATGAGTGTCTTGGGGAAAACAGTAGAGAACAAGCTAAAAGTATGATAGTCTGAAGATTTCCTTCTCTGTTTTAGTTGTATGTGACAAAAACCCAACTTTAACCAGTTTAAGAAAAATGGTGGATTTAGGAGCCAACCGTATGCAAAGTAGTCTTCATAACACTAAGCGGTTGGAAGAATCAGCAGCATCTTGGCCTCAGGAACTTGGTGGATCAGGCATTTGTGTGATTCTAGGATTTTCCTTCTCTGGCACCCCCTGCAGGCTGTATTTATCTTCTCTTGGGGGTGGATCAGCGTATTCCACCATGTAGTAAAGAGACATGGTAGCGGATGCCTCTTGTTCTAATACCTCTTAAATCTTTATCTTCTGAAAAGGAATTGACTTGATGTGAGAGACTCCCAAATCATGAGAAGTGGTTGGATTCTGATACGGTTAGGTGTGTGGTGCTAAAGCCATCAACTGTAGCCCAAGGATAGTCACCCCATAGTAATATGAAGGAGGGGGAGGGTTAGCATCTTTTTTCCCATTCAAATTACCATCTTCCTGATTGGATATCAGAGGTTCCCAGTATCCCATTATTGAGCCCCACCAGGAAGTGTCTGATACTATGGACATTATCTTTCTTCCTCTCTTAGATCAAATGTGCCTTTTCCTTTTTCCTAAATCCTCAGATCCATGTTTTCTGGTAGACTAATCTGATAAATTAATCCCTTCTGATGAATTTTTGCTTAATCATGATTTAAGGAGCTAATACTCTCATGGATGCATTCTCACAGATGTCTTCAGTGTCTTTAACTGTAGGAGGAATATTCAGCGTTCACTGGGCACATACTACATGCAGGGAAGGCATTGTGCTAGAAATTGTGGGTAATGCATGGTCAGTTGAGGTATGGCTTGTCTGGTGTGGGAGGGAAGCTTGTTGGCCCTGGTGTTAGATTGCTACCACCAGGTATTATCCTTGGGAAAGTTAGTTGACTTCTGTTCCTCATTTTCCTCCTTTGAAAATGGTGGGAATAATAGTAACTACCTCATAGGCCTGTTTGTGAGAATTAAACAACATGTACACATGTGTATAAGGCTTAGCACAGCACCAGACTCCTTGTAAAGGGCCAGTGATCCTTCCCTTTTAAATGCTAAAGCATATATAGTCTTTGCTTGAGAGGATGGATTTAATCTGCCCACTCAATCCATATTTTTAGGATAAACTTTTCTCTTACTGCCTTGTATTAGAAAAGTCACCTACCACCAAAGACCCATTTCATCATCTTGGAGAATCTAAGCACCCTGTGATCATTTTGTTTATTACTTTTTTTTTTTTTTTTTTGGCCGCACCGTGGGGCTTACAGAGATCTTAGTTCCCTGACCAGGGATCGAACCTGTGGAAGTGTGGCGTCCTAACCACTGGGAAGCCAGGGAATTCCCTGTCCCTTGGTCTTAACTTGAAATTTCTACTGTAGTTTACTTAGATATGATTTTGGGAATGTCTCTGGGCAATGAAATCTACGAGCACATCTATAAAAACTTCACTGTGCACCAGTCTTCTTGCCCCCCTGTCCTCCCCCCTCTCTCTCCTCCCCCCACACACATTCTGAGTGAGTTTTTTTTCAAGTGGTGCTCTCTTCCTCAGACACTAATTCCAAAATTATGGTTGTTAGCTAATCCATTCAAGTGTAATTTGAGGACAAATGCAGGCAAAATTTCCTGTTAAATTTGACCTTTTCTGTATCAACATGGCTAAAATAAAAATATATATATAAAGGAAATGAATACCTCCCATGCTAAAGTGAATCTCTGAAGACCACTTTCTCTCTCTCTGTCTTGGGTTCTGAGGTCTGCTTTAACCATACTCAAGGA
Organism: Hyperoodon ampullatus; assembly: GCF_949752795.1. Lineage (NCBI taxonomy): Eukaryota > Metazoa > Chordata > Mammalia > Artiodactyla > Ziphiidae > Hyperoodon > Hyperoodon ampullatus. The sequence goes on from NC_136926.1 coordinate 68,540,092, forward strand.
AACTATTTCATAGAGTACTTTTGTTCTCAGATCTGTGCTATTTCTTGACTGGTAACAAATCTATATGTATAATAGATCCCATTGGTCATAAAGGATGTTATCATAAATGGAGCACCAAAGCTATGCTACATATTCCATATAGTTCTCCTCACGACATAGTCAAGTCTATTGGTAACTATAAGGCTCAGAGCAGTCAAGATATTTGTCCCCTAAAGAAAAAAAAAAAAAGAAAAGAAATTTGCCCCAAGTCACATAGCCAGTGAGTACGAAAACTGAGATTTGGACCCAGATTAGCCTAAATCTAAAGGACTTGCTCCGTCTGTTCTACTGTCCTCATTATTCAAGACTATATCAGTCTAATACTCCAGGAAAAAGAAGCAAATATTTCTAATTTATTAAATAGAGGTAAACATGGGACTACTTCAGTTATCAACCTATTCTAATTCATTTGCTTAAAATGAGGGTTCTTCTCGTGTTTCTTAAAGTTATTAAAGTGAGACAAGGAATATAGCTGTAAATGACCAGTACACATCCCTTGATCATACATTTCCTTTGGGAAAGAAGATCTTATGAAGTTAAAGCTCTGGTATCAGTAAGCAAACCTACTCCTCAATAAGGCAGTGTTAGAGAGCCCAGGATCTAGAGCTGTTCCCAAAGGTTGATATTCCCAACTGATCTCTCCTTGCCATTTTCTATAAAATAATGAAGATATTATTAGTACCAGTATCATAAGCTTGTGGTGAGAAAGGCATTAATATCTTTGTAGAGCAGTTAGAACAGTGCCTTATTCCTGATAAATACTCATCAAGTATTAACTATTCCAATTATTAGAAATACAAGAAGGTCTCATGAGTGCCGTTGCTGAATTTACCCTTTGGCAGCCATAAATCTAAAGGGTGTGTAATTTTTGAAGCTGTAATAATTTAATTTATTTGACTTTCTGCATTGTCAACCAAATTAGCCACTTCACTATATTATTCAGGATTGGGATCTACCCCCACATATATTTTTTTCAAAATTCTCATTTCCAGACCTAGATCTCTTTTTCATATACCTCTTTTGAGTAGATCAAATATTTAAGAAAATCTCTTTAAAATTATTAAGAGCAATTTATTCCCCTTTCAAAAATTTCTATCACAGTGTTTCATCGTAGAGGTTAAATTAAAAATCTATTATTTTTAATGAGTATGTCCTTGAATACCTCATCTACTCATTTCATACAGAATGGAGATAATTTTCATAAGTCAGCTCAGGCACAACTAAAGAAAGCAAACATGCTTATTGGGGTTTAAATATTTTGCTTCATTTTCATGCAAATTAATTTCTTCAGATTCTTAAACTTTCTTAGGCTTACACAGGTGTTGGTTCAATTTATGGGAATGAAGTATTGACACAAAAATGCAAATATTGTAGAGATGTGTGCCAGTCTGGTGCACGTGCTGCAAAGCTGTCTTCTCAAGAACTTCCCAAGTACCTCCTTCTTTGGGGGGTCCACACATTTGCCCTTCTTCTGCCTGTCATAGGTAGTCTCAGGGCTGTTCTTTCCAACTTACACCAGTTGACACCTGGAGCTACCACGAGTGGGTTAGACCAAATTTTTACCTGACCAGGGAAACTATACTCCCACCCATCCCCACCCCCAGATTTACTCTGATTCTGAGGCAGAGTCAACACCAAAAAATGTCAGAGTAGTGGCTTTCATCTTCTGATTATTTCCAGTGGTTATGTTTTTATTGATTGATTGATTGATTGATTGATTGATTGCTGTATTGGGTCTTTGTTGCAGTGCGCAGGCTTCTCCTTGCGCTGGCTTATCTTGTTGCAGAGCACGGGCTCTAGGCACGTGGACGTCAGTAGTTGTGGCACACGGGCTTAGTTGCTCTGCAGCATGTGGAATCTTCCTGGACCAGGGCCTGAACCTGTGTCCCCTGCATTGGCAGGCAGATTCTTATCAGTGGTTATATTTTTAAACCAACACTATATTTATACATAATTTTAAGAGTCTTTCAGTTCTACAGGGTTTGGTAAACAGTATGCCCAGCACCCCTTCCATATTTTCTTTTATAAGACATGTTGAGATTAAAGCAGGAACTCTGGAGGTAACTACTACGTTCCAAATCTGGCTCTGACACTATTGTGTGACTGTGTAGCCTCAGTGACCTTATCAGTAGAATGGGGATAATAGTACCCTCCCCACAAGATTATGCTAAAGAAAAAAATGAGTAAAATACCTTAAAAAATATCTGAACTGTAGTAAGTCCTATATGAGTAATGTTAAAGTTATTTAATTATTAGATTTATTTTATTAAATTATTACAAAAGTATTGCTATTCCCCAGAGGTAACTGGTTTCAACTAGTTAGATGATTCTTTTGATAGTTAGTATCATGTCACTAATTAACATGCCTATATTGCTATTTATTCATTTTTCAGTTTTAGGGATTCAGTTTTATGGAAGATAAAGATTTGGCATTTGGCTCATTCCCTACTTTTGCCCCGCCACACTCACCCACTCACCCACTCACCCACGCGCACATACAACCGTGCTCATGATTCCACACTTACTTTCATCCTTAACCCTCTCAGTATATAGCGAAATTGTAATTTTAATTAGATCAGTATTCATTATTACTCTATTATGACCTTTAGAAAATCTTATTTACCTTTCCATTTTAAACTTTCATTTGCTTAATTATCTGTGTACTTGCCACTAATCCAACCCGAACTATAGGCCAATTGTCTAAATCTCCTTTTAAAATATTTATTGACACCAAGAAGTCTTCAATTAATGTCATCTTTTTTTTTTTTTTTTTTTTTTTTACGGTACACGGGCCTCTCACTGTTGTGGCCTCCCCTGTAGCAGAGCACAGGCTCTGGACACACAGGCTCCAGACGCGCAGGCTCAGTGGCCATGGCTCACGGGCCCAGCCACTACGTGACATGTGGGATCTTCCCGGACTGGGGCACAAACCCATGTCCCCTGCATCGGCAGGCAGACTCTCAACCACTGCGCCACCAGGGAAGCCCCCTAATGTCATCTTTAATGACATTAAAGATGAACAAGCTTCTTCCAGAGCCAATCTCGACTGATAGCACAGTAGTTATTCTGGGATCACCCTTCACTTCCATCCTAATGATTCTCTTTGTCTCTTTTCTGTGTTGGAGCTACCATTTCCTGTATCCCTTTGTATTTGTGTCCTAGGGCTGCTATAATAAATCATCACAAAGTTGGTGATTTAAAACAAGGGGAATTTATTCCATTACAGTTCTGGAGGCCAGAAGTCCCAAATCAAGGTGTTGGCATGGTTGTGATACTCCTGAAGGTGGGGGATAATCCTCCCTGGCCTCTTTAAGCTTCTGGCGGCTGCAGGTGTGATTTGCCTTGGTATCAAACAACTGTGGTCTACCTCTGTCTACCCGTGGCCATGTCCTGGGTGTCTCAGCCATATCTACCTCTGCCTTTCTCTTCTGAGGAGGACCTCATCTCAAGATCCTTAACTTAATTACATCTGCAAATATCCTTCTTCCAAATAAGGGCATATTCACAGACTCTGGGTGGACATATCTTTTAGGGAGGCTCCACTCAACGTACGACATCCCTGTCTTCCTTTCTCATTTGACTTTCGTCTCTAGCAACAATTTGAGAAAGAGTGTATGGGAGGTAAATTGTGTGAACTTTGCGTTTCTGAAATGTCTTTCTTCTACTTATAAATATTACTAACAATTTTTCTCGGGATAGATTTCTAGGTTAGATATCATGTTTTTTCAACATTCTGAAGACACTGAGTTTTTATCTAGCTTCAGGTAGTCTAAAGGCATTTTAATGTCATATCCTTTTTATGTGATTTTTTTCTTTTCTCTCTAGAAGCTTGTAGATTCTTCTTTTTACCTCAGTCAATTTGTTTTTTAATAAACATGTCAGTGATTTTCGTCTCTTCCGCTAAGCATTTGGTGGGTCTTTCAATCTGGAAAATCATGTCCCTCAGTTCTGGGAAATGTTCCTGAATTATTTAATTGATGAGTTCCTCTTCTGCACTGGTCTCTTTCTGGAACTCCTAATATTTGGATGTTGAACTTCTAGTATTGTTTCAGTTTTCTTGTGTATTGTTGCCTGTTTTATATATTTTGTTCTTTGTGCATTACTTTCTAGGAGGTCTTTATCTCACATCTATTTCTGGTATCATGTATTTTTAATATCCAAGGGCTCTTTTATGTTCTATGAATGTTCCGTCTTTACAGCTTTATGTTCTTGTTCAACGGAGAAGGTTCTTTCTCTTATTCCTCTGGAAATATTGATACTTGTTTTACTTATTTTTTTTTCTCAGCACTTTTCTCCCTGAATCAGATCTCTTTCGTCCAGGTTCTTTTATTTTGTTTTTATATTACATACCAGTAACTTTCCTTAAATTGGGATCAATAATAGAGAAAGTAACCAACCTTACAACCATATGCCTTCTTATAATTTGATTATTCTTCCTTCATTCTGTTTAAAACTGAATTCTATTCCCCCAGCTTAGAAGTAATAATTATCAAGACTATCCTGCTCAGTCTCCTCCTCCTTGGGGTTTGGTAGGTCTTCACCCCTGTCTTAGGCTCAGAACAGAGAGGCATCTGCTTTTGGTTGGTCATAACTACTCCTGGTATTATTTTTTATTTTACCATAATCTGAGAGGAGAGGTGGAACCTATAATGAACCCCAATACCTACTCCAGGGAGATCTCCATTACTCTTATCCTTTTCCCATTCAGCATTCCTTGGTCAGCTTCTGCTTTTGTATAGGTTAGTGGAAACATCAATGTACTAGTAGTCAGAATACATGGAAATTGGCCAAATTCTATTATGAATAATCTTTGAGTTTGGAAAGCAAATGATTTAGCTTCTCTGGTCTCAGTTTCCTCATCTGTAAGATGTCAGGAGTGTACTAAACCAGAAGTTTCTGAGCTTGGCCAGGTACCAGTGATTCTATAGAGGTGTCTAAGCAGATCTCTGCCAAGAGCAGGGAAAATAGGGTGGTTTCTCCCTCCAACCCCAGCAGGCCACTCTTACTTTTTTGAGGGATGGTCAGGTTTTCCTGCCCTCCCCCCAGTTAATTAACTGGTTTTGGTGATGTCATCGGTTCTTTTTTTCTCTCAAGGCCCATGATGTGATGTGATACTTCTATTATTCTGGCCTTTGAGACTTGTAGCATGAAGGTCCCACATGGTGACTACCAGTCTGTCCCATTTATGAGCCCAGTAACAGTCTCTCTTATAACGTGACATGCTGTTTCTTCTGTAGTTCTGGAACTAGACTGTATGGTGCTGAGAAGTCTTGACAGTCAGCTTAAATTAATAAAGAAGTATGCTAACAGATAGGGAGTCCCACACTGAAGGCTTCAAAAAGGTTGTAATAGCTCCAACGATGTGGAAATGCTTAACTTTTTTAAAACCATGGAATTCCTCAGCAGGCAGTTGCTTATAGATTAATAATCACTTTACAGCACTGTGGGAGAGCAGTTATCCATCACTGCAAAATGGACTGTGCTGCCAGAGAGAATTTTAGGAAGTTTGAATGCAGAATGCACTGAGAATGCAGTCCTAAAAGAGTTATTTCTTCCATCCTATGAAATTTATTTTAGTCTAGCAGATAAATTGTATCATTAGACATTTTTATGCACTGTCTGGCTGTGTACTGGCACCAATAGCTTTAACCCACCCCCAATCCCCATTACAAAGTTCTCTAAACAAATGGCAACCCTTGTTGAGTATCAGAAGACTTGGGGAATAATGAAAAATAAGCCAAATCTCTTCTTTCTGGAACATTTTTACCCTCAAAGAGAAAAGAGTGCTTCATTGGTTCTTGCTAGTAAAGGAAAAGTAGATAATGATAGAGAAATTCAGAAAAAACTATACAGGTATTATGAGTGTTTCATTTGATATAGTTTATTATAGCTCAATGAAAATTCCAGAATACATCAAGTTGTACCAAATAAGTAGAGTTCAGAGGGCAGAAAACATTGTGTAAATGGCAGAATGGGAATGTAGTTAAACATGCAAAACAACCTTTTTCCAAACCAAAAATGATGATTCAACAATAAATATCTCTGAAATTAATCAAAAATAAGATTGATAATTTTTATTTGAAAACATATTTTATATTATAAAGCAATATAATTTTGTGACGTAAAATACAAGCAGACAAAAAAGAAGAAAAAACACTAGTACTACTTTTCCATCCTTTCCCAGATGGGAATAATTTTACAACTTACTTTACAAGCTTGTAGATAATGGTTTACCGCAATGGTTCTCAAGCTTGAGTGGGCATCAGAATCACCTGGAGGGCTTGTTCAATCACAAATGGAGGACACACCAGGGTTTCTGATTCAGGAGGCCTGTGTGGGGTCCCGTTTCTAATAAGCTCCAGCAGATGTCAGAACAGCTGGTCTGCGGGTCAGTCGTGTGAGTAGCAAGGATAGAGTTCAGGGTTACAAATCCTAAAGGTAGTCAGCTGGACCTCATGTCCTCATTACAGCCTCCCGATGATTCTACAGCATAGAAAACAGTTGATTTATACCAGTTAATCGAATGGATTTATATTATTTACTACAACAGATTGTGTGATAGCAAAGGAACAATCACTGAAGCTGTTTGTCTCCCTTATAATCACCAAAGCTGGAAAGTCTAGATAGGCGACCATGGAAACCAGGAAAAATACTCTAGGCCTAGAAAATGTATCTCTGGCTCATTTTCTTTCATTACCATGTTTTGCTCATCAGAACGATAGAGTATGAACCACAAATCTGTGAGTCTTATATCTGTTAATTATTGACTAGAGGAAGGCTTTATAGCAAATGGTGGGTTTAAGCTTTAATAAATAATGGGGTTGATTCTGCCCAATGACAGATGTGTGTAATTCTCATTAAAGTCAGTGGCAGTTACACAAGAGCATCAAAGCAAAATGGTGTCTTTTACAGAATATTCTGATTTGGTAAATCATTCACTGTCTCTCAGACAGTAGAGACATATGCTATTGTTCTCTGTGGGGAACAGGAAAAACCTCTTTTAGGCAGGATGTAGTTTCAGATTTTAAACTTGGAATGTGCAACTCAGAAACCACATAAAATGCTTTTACCCAGAAACCTTTAAATAGACAGAAGTTAATAACTGCCTTGAAGGTGCTTCCAGTATTGTGCTATGGACTAGGGGAGTTGGTGGGTAACCGGATGGATACCAGTGACTAAGGAATCTAAAGGGAACCCCATCATTGTAAAATGTAGATGCAGCTGCAGGTTAGGAGACTGTTAAACTGAGCTCTGGTCCTTGTTTTATCATTGAGATGCTCTACTTCTAAGGTGCTTCAGTTACCACATCTATAAAATGGAGAAAGTACTGTCTGCCCAGTCTGTCTTCCTGGGAGGTTGTGATCAACAATAATGGAAAACACGTCGAAATAATAACAAGCACTAAATTAATTAGAAGAATAAACATGAGAGGAAGCATGCAAATACCCACTCTAGTGGCCCTTAGACAATTACATAAACCTCCTCTCTCTGATTGCCAGGCTAGTCAGGATATGAATCTCCTTTAAGATATTCAGTCTTTTGGAGCCTGAGAAGATCTCTAATACCACGTATTTAATCACCAAAAATGATGGCAAAGTTTTGATCGCATGTGTATATGACCAACTGTCCCCATCTCAACCAAATGTTTCTTTAATTCTTGATCAGCAGTGTATCTTCCTAGGTTTCAGAATAAAAAGGGGGGCGCTCTAAAAGGAAAGAAACAAAAAGACAGTTTTGTTTCTTCTTTGTTGGTTTGTTCCACCGCCATTCTCACTTTTCTCAGAATTATTCCTCATTTCTTGCAACTCTCCTTTAGTTAACTACATTTCTTCAGATGCTCCAGTACTATCATCATCCATAGTTTGTAACAAAAAATTTTACTAGAAATTGCTGATTAAATATAATTTAATTTAAAAGTAAATCTCAAACTTTCATGAAGCAGTGGTAATTGAGAAGGTGGAAACAAAGTCAATTTTTTTTTTATCCAGTATTAACATGCTTTTGTAAACCATTAGAATACTGTCTGATGAGGAACACATGATGGGGAAATAGGTAGGAGAATATGCAGTGCGTTCAACACTGGCATTGGTATAGGATAACCTATAGGGAGAAATGAGAGAAGAAAGTGCATAAGTGAAGCTAGATTTGACTGCTGCCTCATTATTTCTGTAGAAGTCTTCATGTGGAATATCATCGAACTGACATGGACTGCTGTTTAATCTGTGGGATCCTCCAAGCTTATTCTGAAATGCTGTGAAAGTCTTACCCTATAGACACTGAGATCTGATTATTTGAATGCAAAGTTTCAAGCTCCAGAGAAACCACCTGCCACATACTGCTGTTTTTAGGCGGGAGGCATGTATAAAACTGCTTTTTCAAAGCAGGAGACTTGGGGTCAAAGAAGGTCATTGTGCTCTTTGCATGTCCCAAACGTGGAAACGATATCTACTGGATGTGTGGTATTAGAGATTTGGTTCATTTTAGAGCAAACGTGGAACAGAGGAATTTGTGGCATAACTGTGAAAAGCCACTGCCTCCTTCTTCTTCCTCATTCCAGTCCTTGTCCTCCTCCTCCACCTGTCCTTCTTTCCTCCTCCTCTCCTCCCCTCTTCCTCTTCTTTTTCCTCCTTCTCTTCCTCTTCCTCTTCCTCTTCTCCTTTCCTCCCCTCCCCCTCCCCTCCCCTCCCCCTCCCCCTCCCCTCCTCCTCCCCTCCCCTCCCCTTTACTCTTCCTCCTCCCTTCCCCTCCCCCTTCCCTTCTTCTTTCTCCTCCCCCTCCTCCTCCCCTCCCCCTCCTCCTCCTCCCCTCCCCTCCCCCTCCTCCTCCTCTCCTCCCCTCCCCCTCCCCCTCCTCTCCTCCCCTCCCCCTCCCCTTTACTCCTCCCCCTCCCCTCCCCTCCCCTTTACTCCTCCCCCTCCCCTCCCCTCCCCTTTACTCCTCCTCCTCCCTTCCCCTCCCCCTTCCCTTCTTCTTCCTCCTCTCCTCCCCCTCCCCTCCCCTTTACTCCTCCTCCTCTCCTCCCTTCCCCTCCTCCTCTCCTCCCCTCCCCCTCCCCTCCCCTTTACTCCTCCCCCTCCCTTCCCCTCCCCCTTCCCTTCTTCTTCCTCCTCCTCTTCCTCTCCTCCTCTCCCCCTCTTCATCTGCCTCTTCCTCCTCCTCTTCTTCCTCCTCTTCTTCCTTTTTTTTGAGAGCTATAGACCTTGTGGTATCATGATTAAATTTCCCTGATAGACACACTGACACCCCCCAAGCCTGGCCCTGCTAACCTTGTTACAGTATGTCTCAAATATTAATGTACCCGTGTACCCATGACTCCCTGCTCACTCTGATTCAGTAAGTCTGAGATAGAGATTTTTCACTCCAACAGGCTCCCAGATGATGCTGTCCAGGGAAGGCTCTATGACTTTAGGAAAAGTGTGGAATTTAGATCCCTACCAACTTTTTGGCTAAATCTGGAAAGCTCAAAAAGATTTAAATGGGAAGATTCATATTCCGATCTGATACCATTTTTCTACAATTATTCTTACACATTATGCAGCCTTTGCATAATTAAGTAAGGTTTTGATAGTAAATGTATAGGACAGAGAGATCGATGAAGACAAAATAAGACTAAACACATGAAGGAAGAAAGAAAGAAATATTATATGGTGAGACCTCAAAAATGTGAGAGTCAATCTTTCAGTTGAATTAGAAGAATTGATTCTCAATAGCCGACATCTTGGAGAAGGGATGCAGTAATTCCTGGCCTTGATTCTGCTCACTGCTGGCAGGAGATCTATGCCTTTTTTAGCTGTTATATTCACAACAGATATTTTGTTAATAGGTCCCACATTGCTTCAAGTGTAAAGAATGCTGTCCCCTCTCCAAGTAAAGATCAGGTTTACTGTCACCCTAGTAGATGGACACACATAAGATAGAAGCTTCACCTTGGAGTGAAATCCTTTTCATCTTAATTTCTTGGGTTGACAAGTCTGAGACCCAACACTGCTTACCATCCTTGTGTGACCTTGTCTTAGCCCATTCTCTCTAACTTTGTATGCTGCTTTATAGTCAGTGTGAAGCATGTTCTCTTTTTACAAACATTTATTATGAGCACCATAAACATTTTGACACAGTCTTCTTCTTTTATAAGTTTTCTGTGAATATAATTAAAGCAGATATAAATCAAAATGATGGCAGTCCTTCTACAGTTTTTTGAAGTTCTCAGGAGTGCTGCTGGGCCCTTTAATTGCTTACTAATGTAAAAATATCATTGTTCGTAAAGCACAAATCTTGGTGATTTTGCCCCACTAGAGGCTAAAAGCAGCCCAAGATGTGGTCATTAAGATATACTAATAGATCTGGCAGTTTCTATAATAGGATCTTTTGACAAGGTAGAAAAAATGGCACGCAACAGTGAAGCAACAAAGAAAATATGAAGTTTTCTTCATGCAAAAGAGATGACCTGCTCACAAAACAGTCGCCAATCAGCAGTAACAGACTGTTCTTTTCCCTTTTTTTTTTTTTGTTTCGCTACTCACATGGTAGCTTATGAATACAACTTTGGGTTGAGAGAACCAGAAGGGTGTTTAGTTTGCCACTTAATGCCTCTGATTTAATGGCCAGAAAACCAAGACTGAGGTATCTAAACTAGCTGGCCTTAGCTAGTTGGAAGCAGAGCTGGGGCTGGAAACCAGGTATCTGCTTCCAGGTAAAGGGCTCTTTACATTCAGTGAGCCTAGTTGTTCATTGAAGATTCTCAAAAATGTTTAATCATGAGCATTCTTATTTTATATCTCCCTCCCTTTTCTGTGATGTCTGGCTTATTTTTTTATTTTTTATTTTTTTGCGGTACGCGGGCCTCTCACGGTTGTGGCCTCTCCCGTTGCGGAGCACAGGCTCCAGACGCGCAGGCTCAGCGGCCATGGCTCACGGGCCCAGCCGTTCCGCGGCATGTGGGATCTTCCCGGACCGGGACATGAACCCGTGTTCCCTGTATCGGCAGGCGGACTCTCAACCACTGCGCCACCAGGGAAGCCCTGGCTTATCTGTTTTTAAGGCTTATCAGAGTTGAGTATCACTGATAATATTTGGTTGGCTTAGCAAGAAAATATTTGACTTTGGGTACTGAAGACAAAAAGGACACCACGTTCCCTTTTGAGGGACAGAGAAAAGATGATATCCCTAGGCCAATACTCATGCTTCCTCATGGCTTCTAAAGTGAAAAGAGAGCTCTGTGTTAAAATGTGGAGTTGTGCCTTTCAGACCTGATGTTTAGGAGCTGTATGCAGAAAAAAATCAATTTCCCCTTGGATGCAGATTTAAATTCAATTAGTATTAATTAGAATTATATACACTCAGGAGGGGGCCATACTGCAGAGGCAAGCAACTCCAGTTCTACTTAACATGTCTCCAGTCTTACACCAAGTCTTTCATCAAAGGTTCTCAGAATGTTTTCAGGCTATGAATTTTCCTTTCTTATTTTACTAATTTCCCCTTTTATTTTTATCCCACTTTATTTATTCATTATCTGGAGCACCTGCTACATAGGTTAATGCTCTATGCTAGGTAATAAGCATAGAAGATGTTCATGACCTATAGTTTATCTTCCCAATGGAATTTATCGTCTGGTGGAGGAGAAATACAGAAGTCAAATATGCAAACAAATGCATATATAATTGCAAATTGTGCTGTAGTCCATGGAAGGACATCCAGGTGCTGAAAGAAAACAGGCTTAGGTATGTTATAGGGTGATCTGGGGGTAATATGTAAGCTAGGGAAAGAATACTTCAGATAAAGAGAAGAATATGTGAAAAGCGGTTGAGTTGAAGGCAGGGTCAGGCTGTTTGGGGGAAAGAAAGAACGTAAATAGTGAAACTGGAGCACAGAAGGCGAGGGACCCAGAGGCACAGGATGAGGTGAAAAATCGTGCTGGGAGCAGACCACATAGACCTGGGTGACTCAATGGAAAGGTAGTTGTTCAAGGATGTTAAGCAGAGCAAGTGTTGTGATCATTTTAAATTTAAATAGATTTCTCCTTTGCAGTATTGGTTATGTGAATCTATGTATGTGATCAAATGGCCCACCACTTTACACACTCATTATGCCATTGTTAATTTCCTGGTTTTAATATTTACTGTAGGTATGCAAGACATAACCACTGGGGGAAATTGGGTGAAGGGTACACAGGAACCTCTCTATACTCTTTTTGCAGTTTCCTGTAAGTCTGCACTTATTTCAAAATTAAAAGTTTTAGAAATTGTTCTCCAGATACTTGTAGAGAATGAATTAAAGTGGCATGAGCTCAGTCAGAGACCAGTGGGAAGGCCATTTCAACAGTGCTGGTAAGAGAGGTGGAACATTTGATATGGGGAACAGGAGAAAGGGAAACTCAAGAATGCTCAGGATTTTTATTTCAGCAGCTGTCTGGGTTTAAATCACTGATATGTATTCATGGGGATGGCTGGGGAAGAATAGGTTAGCGGAGGCTGGGATGTTTGGGGTGTGTATGAGACATTTAAATGACCATACTTATCTGGAGCTCAGAGCAGCAGTCTGGAAGGTGATGTAAATTTGACAGTAGACAGTACATGTTGAGAGAAGAAAGCGGTGTGCCTCAGACCATGCCATGGGGAAACCCAGTGATCAGAAGTCAAGAGAAGCAGCAGCAGCTAGTGACATAGGGTGAAAACCAGGAGAGAATAGTGGTATTTAAACTAAAGGAGGAAATTATTTTACAAATGGAGTGAAAGGTTGAGTGGGAACTTAGCGTTCATTAGATTTGGCAACACACCATCTTGATTATTTTGACCAGAGAAGTTTGGGGTGATAGAGTTGGTGAACATTAGGAGAAGATATTAAGTAGACAACTCTTGAGAGGGAAGTAAAGAAATGTATCCACAGCAAGGGGTAGATGTAGACTCAAAATAGTTGTTTTCTGAAAATCAGACCATTTATAAATATTGATGGAAAAGATCAAAGAGGGAGCGAGAGACTGATGATGCAGGAGGGAGGAGGAAAATCACTCAAGGTCTTTGGGAAAAGATGGATCCAGGGTGTATGTATCTCTCTGTATGTGAGAGTGATCATAGAAGCAGGGGTGGCAGGAAGGGAGAAGAGATAGGCCTCTGCAGGTAGATTTGAGTTTTGTTCGTAAAAAGGTGGAGACATTCAAGGCACATGATTTCTTGTTTCTCACCGAAGTGTGAGAGGAACTGTGAGAGCAACAGGAAGGTGGATATGGGGAAATTTTAATGAGGGGGGGAAATGGATGTCATATTACATTCATTGCATCATTAGTCATGATATTACAGCATCATGACTGAGAAACCGAGGCTGCCACAACAGAGTTAGTGTTGCCAGACAGTGTGTGATTTTCTCCAGAAATGTTCAGCTCCTCAGGTGAGATACATGAAAGGCACATGATAGAGTGCACACACCCAGGATTGGGCTTGTGCCAGACATGCGCTTCTGTAAAAGGATGGCGGAGCCAGCAGGCGATGGCATTTGCTAAGTCATCACTATGTTACCCAATCAGTTGTGGCCATGACCACAGACTGCCAGGCCACAAAGTGGGTGGGCATGTTGAAAAAGAGGTTGGGGAGATAGATTCATGTGCTGATCGCATCGTGGCAATTCTAGATCGTGCAGAAAAGGTTTGAAAGGGAGAGAAGGAAGGAGGGGGAGGTAGATAAATGTATCACATGAAAAGATAAACTAAGCCATAAGCAACAACCAAGGAAGTTTGGTGGCTGGCAATGAAGTTTATAGAAACAGTCCTCCTGCAGGGTTTGTTGATCATGGTATTTGATGGTTTCAGGACTCTGATTTTCCTCTGAGCGCATGTAAATGTAAGATGCTAGCCTTGAAATTGGGGAGGAACAGTCATTCTGAAATTGCCCTCACACCCTGGAAAGCTTACCCACCCTCCTCTAAGAAACCATCTGGATCTTTGTTTATCTCAGTCTTTTTTTTTTCCAATAGAGAGCAGTAATACACAAAACATAAGAAAAATTTAAACCCATAAGGAAACAAGAAATTGACTTTTCTATTCTGGAATGGGTTTATATTCCTGAAATTGCTTCAAAAAGAAATTCGGAAATTCTGGTATCATTATGGTCTTACCAGTTACTTTGGTGATAGTTGCATGGTATATCTTTTTCTGTTCCTAAAATTTATAGATTTATGTGTCTTTAATGTTTAACCAGTCTCATAATCTTAATTGTTTAGTGTGGGAATATTTAGTCCACTGGAACTTGATTATTGACATACTCAGGTGTATATCTATCATCCTTTTTTTTATTGGTCTTAGTGATTTCAGTACTCCTTTCTCTTCTTTCATGCCTTTGTAAACTTAATCATTTTATAACTATTCCATTTTTTCATTTTAATAACTTGTTATATATTCATTTACTGTTTTGTTTAGTGGATAACCTAGAGATATTAACATGTGCCTTTGACTTATTACAATCAAATTCAAATTATTCCCGTCACTTATAGTAGCATCTTTGAATAATTTAACTGCATTTACCTCTTCCTGTCCTCTGATTTTTGTTATGAACTGTAATTCTAAATATATTTTAAAGATCACAAGACATTAATTCCCATTAAAATATAGTTACCCACATATTTACCCTTTCTGTTTTCATCTGGCATTTCCTTGTTTCTTTCTGGTTAAATAACTCCCTTTAGAATTTTCTTTGGTACAGGTTAACTAGTGATAAACTCAGTTTTTGTTTGTCTGAAAATGTTTTTATTTGTCTTTATTTATTTATTTATTTATTTATTGCGGTACGCAGGCCTCTCACTGTTGTGGCCTCTCCCGTTGCGGAGCACAGGCTCTGGACACGCAGGCTTAGCGGCCATGGCTCACGGGTCCAGCTGCTCCGCGGCATGTGGGATCTTCCCGTACTGGGGCACGAACCCGTGTCCCCTGAATCGGCAGGCGGACTCTCAACCACTGCGCCACCAGGGAATCCCTGTCTTTATTTTTGAAGGATATTTTTGCAGGGTGTAGAATTCTAGGTTAGCAGTTATTTTCTTTGACTTCCATCATTTCTGTTGAGAAGTCAATTTTAAGTTTATTATTTCTCCTTTCAGAGAAATGCCTGTTTTTAATGTTTTTCTTGGTTTTGGCTTATGGTAGTTTGATTATGATGTGGCTAATTTTGTGCTCTGTGTGTGTGTGTGTTGGTGGCATATTGCTTGGAGTTCATCAATCTGAGAGTTAATCATCATTCCGCAATCTGAGAGTTAATGTCCTTAATCAGGTTAGAAATTCCTTATTCATTACGTCTCCAAATACTGCTTGTGCCTCATTTTCTCTCCCTTAATAGTATTCCAATTAGTTGTATGTTATATATATATATATGTTGTGTCTACCATCTTTTATTCACTTTTCCATATTTTCATTTAAAAATAAATGGCTGAAGTTTTCCATGAACTTTCTCCATTTTACTAAGGTTATTTTATGTAGTGTCTAATTGGCTGATAAACTCATCTATTAAGTTCTTAATATTAGTTATTATGTTTTATAGTTCCAGCATTTTCATTGCATTCTTTGAATAAATTCCAATTCTCTAATGAAAGTATTCATTCTCTGCATCTTTCTCTAACTTGTTCTTTATTTTCTTGAACTTCTAATTAAAATACCTGGCTCACTGTGGGTCTATTTCTATTGTCCTTTTTGACATTAGTTATTTTGTCCTGTATCTTGTCATGTCTAGTAATTTTTGATTGAATGGTAAATACTGTATATAAAATATTTCATTTATTCAGCTTCTGTTATCTTGCTGCCCAGAGATTCACTCTTTTCTCTGCTAGAAAGATAGAGTGGGGGCTGATCAATTTAACCCAGTAAGGGACTGAGCTAAGTCCTGTTTGCAGTTTCTCCCATTCATCTTTGTTCTTTGGATATAGTCCTCCAGCGCTTTTAACAGAGAGCCTGGTGTGATCACTTGGGTCACTCCCTGATGGATGGATCTCACATTATAATCATTGTCTTCTTAGCAAGCAAGGACTGCCAGAAAAATTCATTTTTTTAAAATTTTGCTCCTTAGTGGCTTCATAATTAGCTTTTTATTCTCCTCAAGGGCTTCAAAATCTGGCATATGTATTGAGAAAACTGACATTGTTCACATTTTCTTTTCCTCTTCTTACTAGGAACCTGAATGTTCAAGTCTCCATTTTTGTCTCTGCAAGACCACAAAAAAAGTTCTACTGGTTTCTCTGTCCCCACCTATAGATGTCTGCCCAGGCAAAGCTTGGATTCTTAGGTTCTTTCCAGACACCAAGAATTGTCAAATGCCCCTTGGAAAAAGCTTCTATACGACATCAACTCGCTTTTATGAAAGTTCTCCTTTTTCTGAAATCTTGACCCCTTTAGTTTGCATCACTTCAGCAAAAATCTGAAACCTTTAAACAGATTAAAAAAGAAAAAAAAAAAAACATGTTTTCCAACCTGTCTTTGTAGGAACTGTAGTTTGCCACAGGCTATTCCATTTTACCTAGAGAGGCAGGCATTTCAAAACAATGTCATTTAACAAAATAAATCATCCCAAGAGATTTTTCCCTTCAACTGAATGGGCTTGAGAAATTTTAAAGGCTTTGAATGCTAAGTTTCTTAGCAATCTGAAGTTTTGTGATGCATTTTTCTAGACAATATTGCTAACCGCTAAGAAGAGTGGATTTGGTGTCAGGGAATTCCAACCCTGGCTGAGTGGCTTACTATATGTGCAACCTTGGCCAAAGTACTAGATATTTCTGCATCTCACTTTCACTTTCTATAAAATGGGGAGAAAGAAACCTGCCTCTTATGTTTGTAAGTAGTATTAAAGGAGAATGTATTTATTGATTAGTTACTTTTATTATGCTAAATGCCATATATTATATATTGAGATATATATAATTTTATTTTAATATGCTATGTACCATAGTGCATACTAAGGATTCAGTAAGGGGTAGCAATATTGTTATTCATCTTGATTGTAACCCAACCTCTATTTTGGCTTCTGGTGAAATCACTGATTACCCTTGGTCTTATTCCCCATTATTTACCCTTTTAACTACAGAATATGGATAATGTAAGTATAGTCCAAAAATGATTGTTTAACTTAAGACATTAATATAGTTTGTGCTGAATTTAGCAATCAAAAGTGTGTATATCAACAGAAACCACAAATATGTAAAGGCTAATCATTTATGACTTTGATACTCAGAACAATGTAGAAACATACAATACTTTTTTCCACATATTTTCCGAAATAGCATAGCTAGTTTTATGTGTGGGCTGAATAGGCACTTTCTGTGAAAATATCAGAAAGTTATTAGGGCTCAATCCTTAAAATGACAGGTTTTACTTTTTGGTTCTAATGACATCTTGGGCTCCTGCCTGAGGAATTTATGCCTAGGAACTTGCACATGTGTGGTTCACAGGTTGGGGCTTCTGTAGCTTAGGTCTCAACACCTCCTGGGGTGGTATTTGCACTTCATTTCCCTGGCCCTGTATATCTGATTTGATGACATCTGTTAAGGAGACAGTGAAGGGAAGACGTGCATATGAAATCTCAGTGAATATAGGCTGCGTTTCAATCAGCTGAGGCTGCTGTTACTTTTCCATTTATTTTGTGGCCTTTGGGGCTTTGACAGGCAATAATACCCAATCTGTTTCTCATCAGTTTAAATCTCAATATTTACTTTTAGATGTTTTACTCTAAAAGCTTGATAAAAAAGAGGGTTATATAGCTTGTTCATGTCATAAAGAATTGGCCTCTTGTACATCTTCACAAAAGAGATTTATGTATAACATATAAAGGAAACAACAGCCATTTTACAAATAATGAAAAAAATAATTACCAAGAGGAACAACATAAAAATGAAAAAAAAAAAGAATCACGAACTTTAACATAAGCTACAAAAGCTCAGTTTTGACCTATTTTTCTTGTAACAGTGGCTTTCAGTTGCCAGCAGACAAAGCAGAGGTTCCCTTTCTGTTTTTGTCCCACTCAGCCCCTGTTAAGGGCTGATTTTTAAATTTTAGGATGAATCCCAAGATAATTCTGTGAGTGGTAGGGGCTGATTACCCAGTCATCCAGATCATTAAGAAAGATGTTCCTCTAAAGGAAGACCAGGATCTTAGGTAAAATGAATGTTGACCTTCCTGATCCAGTGATGGTCCATATACAGTAGGACCAACATCACCTGGAGCTTGTGAGAAATGAAGACCCTAAAACCCCATCCCAGATAACACTGACTTATAATTCACAGTTTGACCAGGTCCCCAGGCAGACATATGCACAGTAAAGTTAAAGCACCAATCTAGACAAAGGGCTGACAAGTATTTCCCATAAAAGGCCAGATAGTAAATATTTTAGTTTTTCAGGCCAGTCTCTGTCACAATTACTCAACTCTGCTGTCACAGCGTGAAAGAAGCCACAGACAGAGCATGAAAGAATGAGTATGGTTGTGCCCCAATAAAACTTTATTTATGGACATTGAAATTTGACTTTCATGTAATTTTCACATGTCACAAAATGTTATTCTCTTTTGCTTTTTTTTACCAACCATTTGAAAATGTAAAAAACATTTTTTAGCCCACAGACCATACAGGAAGAGGTAGCGAGCTGGATCTAGATTGCCGTCCCCTGAGCATATTGGAGGATATCGTTTACTTCTCCAGGGATGCTAGCTGCCCTCAGTAGCTGTCTGAGTTTGCTCAGGTTGACATATCAAAATGCCACGGACCAGGGGGCTTAACCAATAGAAATTTCTTTCTTTATAGTTTTGGAGGCTGGAAGTCCCAGATCAAGGTCCATCGGGGTGTGTTTCTGGCTTGCAGACAGCCTCCTTCTCACTATGTCCTCACATGGTGGAGAGAGAGCAAGCCCTTTGGTATCTCTTCTTATAAGAATTAATTTTATGGGATCAGGGCCCTACCCTTAAGACTTTATTTAGCCTTAATTACTTCTCTAAAGGCCCTACCTGTGAATACAGGCACGTTGGGGCATAGCACTTCAACATATGAATTTAGAGGGATGCTGTTCAGACCATGGCAGTGATCAGCATAGTCTTCTCTCTCTAACATCTTCTCTCACCACACCACCCACAGTCATCTCTGTCATCTGTGATGTCCCGTTGCCCTTGTTAACTGTGTCTCTTCTTTGATACTAAAACAAGGTCTTATATATTTATGATAGTATATACTATTCCTTCAACATAATTGCAAGCTCCTGGAATCCAGTGCTGATCGAGGATCCAGGAGTTCAAATAAATTTAAATTACAAAGTTAAGCTTCATAGTTAATGACTGCCAACTAGAAATGACCCAGACTGATCATTTCTGTTCTTGAGTCTCCCAGTTGGCTAAGGGATTTCAGATTCCCCAAGCATTCTTTTGGTCTATTTCCTCATCTCTACCATGGGGGAAGAGGTATGAAGATACATCTGTCTTCACTATGGTGGGATGAACAATTATTCATTAGAGGCTCATTTTGAGGAACTGGTGCTCTAGTATCTGGCATATAGAACGGACATAGGCTCTACAGATCTGAACTGTATAAACTTTACTATTTCACCTACTTTTCTGATGCAGTAAGAAGATCAGCTGATCCATTCCCTCGTCTTCTGATGGAGTGTTCTCCCTCCCCTTCCCTACTCCATGCACCGCCCGCCCCCATCAGATACCTATTTGGCAGCCATCATTAACACAAGGTCCTTGCTTAACAAAGACCTTTCAGCGCATTTTATTTACTATTAATGTTTCAACATTGTTGACTATCAATCTTAAATATTAGGTCACAGTGAGTTGATTCTCTAGGGAGCCGTTCTGTATTGTTCCCTGCTGTATATTTTCTAGTGTTTTGCCCAGTCCCTTTTTAATGACTCTTAACACAGAGCTTCCCTCACTTGCTTTGGAAATGTTTGCATTAGTGGCTCATGGTACAAACAGATGGGGTCTCCGGGAGGGTCCCCATAAATCATTCTCAAGGGTTATCTATGTCACAATCATGATTTAAAGCCTGAGGGAAGAGTGAATGGCTTAGGAATAAATCCTATATATTATCTCATCTGTTTTGCTGCCTCTTGGCTGAAATTGACAGGAATTAACAACTTTCTGTGCCTCCACTCTTTCATTCCCTCCATATCTCCAGCTGGGGCTAGGGTCGCTGCTTCCGTATGGCTTTAGGCGTGCAGTTCTGTTCTGGAAACATAACTGTGACTAGGTTTTCTGCTCACACCAAGTAGAAATTCAGGTGACAGGGACCAGGTGTTCTTGACATGTTACGAACATTCGCCACAAAGTGAGTGCACCCTGCATTTCCTGTTCGAGGTGAGCTCTTGTAAAATGCCTGCAAACAATGGAGCATCGAGCCAGGGGTGAAAGGATGCATGTAGAGAATTCGTGAATGGCAAATGAAGACTCTGAACAGAAGCACTTTGAGCAGAAGTGTTTAGCATCCAGAAGCAGTGATCTCTTGTGGAGGAATTCATCTCTTGGTATTTCATTCATTCTGGATTTACCAGTATGTAAAGTAGCAGTCCTGTAGGATTTAATTTGGCATAAATAAAAACGAAACAAATTAGAGCTATTGTAATACTCATTGCAGGCAGTGTGGGACAAGCTTCCTTTGTTGTGCAATTATTTTGGCGCTAATAACTGCCTGTTTTTGCTCCAGATAGGTTTTGTGGCTATTTTCTCCCTATCTTGTCTTTCCATGCAGAAAATTCAGATGAGTACAGTTTTTTTAGTAAAAATTAACTTGTATCATTTAAAATGATCATACATGAACTTGAATAACATTTCTTTAATACTAGAGCTCTGGAACACTGTTTCAAAATCTCTCTCACGATTTATAGAATGTTTTTTTGTTTAATCCATCTGCAGCAAGAGAGGATAAGAATACTTCCCAGTTGTGTGATCTTAAGCAAGTGACTTAGATCCTCAGTTTTCTCAGCTCTGAAATGGGGATAAAACATTCATTTCCCTAGGCAATTGAAATCATTGGGCAACATATACAAAGCACTTAAAGTAATTGACACAGGCATGTATTAGATGATCGTGTTTTCTGACTGTTGTCATTATTTTTTTGAGTATCCAAAGTAGGAGCATTAAAAATATAACAATGCCCACTGGTTCTGATATGTCACAGATTCCATCAAATAACCGTGTAACATTGAGAGGAAGGGGGAAAAAAGGGATCTCTTAGTGAGAGCATCTTTACTTGAAATCTTTGCATGTTGGTAATTTTGTATTAGGGATATTTCCTCAGTTCCTGTTCAGCCAGGTGCATGGGTTTACACATTATTGCTGAAATGAGAAGCAGCAGCCCTCCATATTCCTAAAGGCTCTCAGCACACTCTTATTAAAGATGGAGCAGGTATTTGCAAAGAATTGGAGTCCAGTAAATTGTGCAACAAATGGCATGCCAGAATCAATTTACCGCAGCCCCCCAAGTACAACTACTTTCTCTTTACCAGTTTCCAGCATGAACCTCTAAACCCACCTTATAGGCATGTGTCACACACAACTGAATGCCTTTATATCATCTCTCTTAAGCAGAAGTTTATGCCACAAAAGGTAATGTAAAAAAAGAGAAGAGCTATCAAGCAGAATTTCAGTCTTCTGAATTGCTCTTTGGGAAAGGAAGAACAGATGGAATTGTGGAGTGTCAGTGTTAGGAGGATTCTTGGTGATGGCAGCTGACTTCTTAACCGATGAAGAAACTGAGTTGCAGAGAGCAGAAGTAGCACGCCCAACAAGGGCCCTTGAGAATGGAGAGGGCAGATTTTAAGCCCATGTTTATCATCTCTGGGTCCCTTTGATTTTCTCTATAATATGTTGCTCTCAAAATTTCTTGGTGGGTATTTCTCCTTTTTCATTGTGCTTAAGGTAATGTTATAAATTGTTTCTTCTTCTAGAACATATGATGGAAAACTGACTAACTTGTGTTCATCTATTAGGGACCAGTTGCTTTATACACGGTTTCTCTTTATCTTTAGGCAGCCCAAGTTATCTTGAGTATATGGATGGAACAATTAAAATTAAAGATGTGAATGTTGCCTTTCCAAGATTTACAGTGTGTAAATAAGGAAGAGGCATTAAAAGTTGCCTGCACATGTACTGATTCTTGGAGTCAAAGGGAATGGCTCAATGGTTCTAAGTGGGAAGAGCTCTGAGATCCTGACTCACAGCTCTATGTTTTCATGTATGTTTAGAAAATATAACACTTCAAGAGCTTGATTTTTATACATGATATTGTGTAAAGCTTTATTCTACAGACATTCCAATGGATAACTTGGTTCTCAGACTTTTTGTTTTGGCAAGTTAGAATTAAATTGTAATCTGGAAGAGGAATATCAGGATAAATAAAGAAGGAGAAAATATTCAGTTCACCCCTTTAGGAACAGGAATATCGACTATATCTCAAAGAATATGAGTTATCAATAAGAACATCTAAACTATTTTTATTTCCTTGGTGTGGAAGTTCATCACTACCATTCTTTCCCATGGACCTGTGCATCCTGAACTTTCCTTGATTATAAACACTTTTAAAAATTTGCACTAACACAACATTGTAAATCAACTATACTTCAGTTAAAAAAAAAAAGTGTAATTTTCCAAGTATGTTCTTTTTGAGGAACGGGAGTAGGGGATATCCTTGCCTGTTAGGAGCGTTTTTGATTTAAATTTTCTTATTGTTATAAGATAATATGATGATAAAGTATACTGGGCCATTGCACATCTAGAATTGATCCATCCATTATATAGGAGTAAGGGATGCTGACATCATTCTTGTAGAAATAGCAGTGTTGGAAATAGCCAATTCATTGTTGGTTCCAATTTGGAAGCTGACAAATACTCGCTTTACTGCCCTGCCACATGCAAAGTCTATCTTTCTGCCTACACAGCACAAGTCGGTAACCTACATAATTCTTCCAGTATATTCTAAAAGCCCCAAGGCAGGAGTTCATACTGTATATATTTGGCATTCAGAATCGGATGCGGGAGTGAATTCAGTGACATCCTGGGAGAATTTCCAAATATTCCAAAACAATTTTTTTTGCAGTTCCTTCTATTTGCATTGTTTAGTTTGTGCTGTCCTGCTAATGTTTGCCTTTGTCATATACTAGCCATTTGGAATTTTGATTCAGCAAAACAAGCCACCGTATTTAGCTCCTTTGCTTTTTAGAGGGGCCTGTTTCACCTGAAGAGGCTGAAGGGCCGAATCAAAGCAGGGAGGCGAGTCTTTTATTTGCTTGTCTATTTTACCCTTTTAAATAAAAATATGAACAATCATGGTGACATCTTAAAATCATGTCTGTTTGATACCAGAGTGAAATACTCCATTAGTAAGACGAAAAAAAAAAAAGGAGTTAGAGGTTGGACAACTATATGATTTGTCTTCCAAGCTGGACTACTTTCCAGAGTGAAAGGTCATCACAATGCGCTTGTTTTAGGCAAAGTGGGATTCAGGGTCGCCCTTCTTACGGGTGTGTTACGTTGCTGATCTAAGCACGCTCAAAAAGTAGGCTAAGCAAAATAGTGTCTTTGTTGTGCTATGTCGAAATCACCTCTGGATTTCTGCTCCATGAGAGCAGAAATAGGCATAAGTATATATTAGAAAATAAATAAATAAATAAATAAATAAAAATAAATATATTTATTTATTATAAATAAATATATTATATAAATATATATAATATATAAACATATATATTGTATATATTTATATATTATATATATTTAAATATATTTATATTTATTATTTAAATATAAATAAATAAATAAATAAATAAATAAATAAAAATAAATTTAAAAAATATATATATATATTAGAAAAGCATGTGTTTGTCCTTGGAGTACATGGACCTGTGTTCAGTGTATTTCACATCCCTGTGGAGCATTGAGAGAGGTCTTTCCATGCTCCCATCTGCTGAGATGACCATCTGTCCATCTGTTCTTGGCTGCTGTTACCCCTCCCTGCTGACATCGGAGGTGACTGTGTGCTCATCTGAACTTACCCACCCCATTCATGCCTCTTTCAATTGCAACGTCCCCCATTTTAATCAAAAGGAGCCTCTTGGTTCACCTATGTTTGGTATCTCATTGATGCCCCTCACAGGCACTGGAAGAAAGTGTTTGGCTGCTTCCTGAGCCCTGTCGGGTATTCAGGTTACCTGTGGAAGCTGTGTTAAATGGATCTGCCTAGACATTCTTTACAGGTGACTCTAGTGAGTCTTCTGTGCCAGGAGGAAATGGGGAGCTCTTTAGGGATGTGTATGCTGTGAATGTTTCAGGCGGGAAGCAGAATAAAAACACCCTCTAGTCTCAAATTTCTAGATGTAAATGGAGAGACTCTGCCACCCCCTTCAGTCTCTGAGATCTAATTTTCTTGTTCATCTCTCTTTCCCACCCCTCCCCACCTCCAGTTCAGAGGATCTTTCCCTACTACGTGCAGGGGCAGGATGGGGGTGGTGGTGATTGCTGGCAGCCTGCATCATTTCTTTGTCTAATATTCTGCCCTTTATCTGGACCAAGCTTCTCCTCTCCTCCATCCAATAAAAGCCAAGAATTTTACAACTTTATTCTTTGATTCTTCTTTGAGCCTCATGCAGCCCTTGAATCTGGCAGCCTGAATGGGAGAGGATCAGAACAAACAAAGTAAGAGGGTAGGGATGGCTGGATGGCTGGGAACCCCGTAAACAGTGACTGACAAATATTTCATGGTAGGGTCCCACCACCGCTCTGAATTCCTAGAGAGAGCAGGAAGCAAGTCTCTTTACCTTTTATGACTCCTACGTCCAACGTATGAAGGACTGTGGAGTAAGCATTCAGTAAACAGGTAAATTAGAGAAGTGAAGCACAGAGCCTGTGGGGTCTTTCCTCAGAGTCATTCCGGCTTGCTTGGTATCCCTGGTCCCCATTAAACCCCTTGCTTGGGCTGACTCAGTTTCATGAATCCAAAGTCTATTGGGAGTTGTGGAGCGAACTGAACTAAGCAGTAGCAGGGAGTGGATTTCTCAAAACCAGAAAGAGCTCATATGCAGAGGGAGTTACCACCCACCCTCCCGCTTCTTCCTCTTCCATGCCTCCCCATTCTCCTACATTTTTTTTTGAAGTTTTGAATTTTAGTTTATTTTTTTATACAGCAGGTTCTTATTATCTATTTTATACATATTAGTGTATATAAGACTGAATACATCACTCTTATCAGGAACTATTCAAGGATGTTCATTTAAACCACTTCTAATCAGTATTTTACTGGAGGTTCTAGTCACTTTAATAAGGCAAGAAAGAAATAAAAGGCTTAAAGTTTGGAAATGATAAAGTAAAATGTTCTTTCAGAAACAACATAATTGTTTTTTTAAGAAATCCCAAGGAATCTACAAAAAACTAACTAGAATAATAACAGAATGTAGCAAGGTTTCAAGTTATAATGAATGTATACAGTTCAACTGATATAATAGCAATAAAAATGCTTAAATGAAATTCTAAAAAAGCAATACCAAATATTTTTTTTATTAGTTTCTGCTTTATAACAAAGTGAATCAGTTATACATATACATCTGTTCTCTTACATTTTTCCACCGGGCCCCTGCTGGCCTCAGGTGATGGCAGCCTGCTTCTCTAGCTCTCTCCCTAAATCCCACTGTCTGTTGCTGTCTTGACAATTATGATTCAGAAAAAAGTAGCACCATCTATCCCGACATATACCGTGGGCACCTTATAAATAACTACTCTTGAACATTCGCCTTATTTTTTTTGCATATTTTTAAAGAATTTGAAATGATCCCAGAAATGCTCAGAATGACACACTCCTAAAATTTTTTTCAAGATGCAACTAAAAATTCTCAGGAGTTTTAACATAGTCTGCAGGGGAAAGAGAAAGGAGCAGAAAGAAAAGAGATATATATAATTATATATTATAATTATATATATCTAATATAATATATATATTATATTATATATAATTATATATATATATAATTATATATTAACTTTCCAAAAGAGGCAAACTTGAGCAAATTAAATTTCTTGAGATTTATGGTTTCAGCTGGTTTCTGACTTGGCTCTATCTGATTTTCAACAGTGTTCTGTTCAGTTTTCATCTTAAGATACCCTCATTTAATGGTCTATGGTCTATGCTTTTTAAATAATATTCATATCTAACTGGATTTTTCGAAAATCCCATGAGTTAAGGAAGGTAATTTATCTCCACAATTTTACTAATAGGTAAACTGAGACAGAAGGTAAAAGAATGTCCCATTTCCTGATCTCTCATAGGCTTTTATTCTCCAATACATATATTTTTAACAACAAAATGTGTATTTAAAGAAAAGATTGAATCTTAACCAAAGGGCATGAAAGAAATTTTATAGAGAGAATATGAGTAAAAATTTAGGTTTTTAAATCTCTTTCTAATCTCTGGAGGGATAATGAAAAATAGTTGGTGTCATGATTAAGGAAAACTGGTGGATTTTCCCTTTTACCCTATCCTAAATACATCGTAGTATTGAGTCCAGGCTGAAAGATGAAGATAGACAAGACTTGTATTTTGTCTGTTTTGTAGACACATTATTTGTCTTGAATTTACTTTTGAAAATTAAAATTATAAAAATAATGAAATGGAAATTGGAAGGGTGACCACTTACCCTTCTTGGGCACATCTGATCCTGCTAAAAAGTCATTGTTTTTTTCTAAAGAAATTCTGAAATAGATGTGATATTTTTGAAATATTTGTTAATCATATCAGTTTGCTAAAAAGGTAATTTATAAAAATCTGCAAATTTCATTGAAATACTTCTTTTGGTGGTGAGGAAACACATTTACACATGTTACCATGTTAACAGAGCTGCCTGCCAGGGTTAAGAAAAGTGAGAATTTATTAATGTGATTATAGCATTTTCATTTTTTATTTCCCATACAATACCAAATTCCCATAGGAAGGGTATTAGGATAATATTTGTTTCCCCCTTTGTTTTGCAGCTTTGATTCTCCATAATTATAATTTGATGGTTGAATTATTTTGCATAATTCTAGATTGGGTAGCACATTTTTAGGACTAATTAACAAAGCTAAAATTTGGAAATATCCCAGTGTAATGGAATACTGTTTTAATGTCCACAATTTGGTATAAAAGCCTTTGTTTAGTGCATAAGATTTATAATCTATTAACTTATTTTTAACTATTTGGGATTGACTTGTGGAACATCCAAACGCATATAAACGTGATTCGTGTTATAATAGGGTTTAACTGTTCAGACTATAGTAATAAATAAAAGGTACCAAACACTTAAAATGCCCATATAAATGATTAGCTTGCATTATGATCATTGCCTTTGTAGTAGATTCTGGCCGTAGGTTCTCAGGAGAAAGCAATATCTATTGTCTGATATTAAAAAAATTATTAAGCTGAAGGTATTTGTCTATAATACTTCAATATTAGTCACTATAATTAATGTTATATGATTTTTGTTCTCTACAAATCTGCATTTAAGTCTATAAACCTCCTCTCTCTCTCTGGAAGTATACAGTGTCTTTCTTACCAAGAGATAGATATTCAGCATTACTATTAATGGAACCATAATTATTGGATATTGCCATTTTATTATCTTTACTGTCACTGCTGGTCATAGATGTAATAATTTCTCCATTTCAGGAAATTTTTTGAAGGATGATTATTAATACTATAAGTTACATGGGAATTTAAAGTGACAATTGTCACATGTACATCATTGATATTTTAGATAATTGCATTTAGAATTCAAATTGGCGATGGATTGTATTGATTAAAGAGAAAAAGGTGGACATAAAATGAACTCCTAAAAGTGATCTATTGAATCAATCCAGAGATAATATGTTGCAAGATACAAAATGGACACCAAATAGTTTAAAAAAAAACGAGTACACCAAGGCTGTTTGTTAACTTGAGGTAAGATGCTAGTCCTTTATAGCCTGACAGGAATCACATATCCTTTCCTCGGAGTCTTATTCTCTGTTGGGCTTTATTTGGCTTCTTCTTATTATTACTACTATTAAAGTGAGCCAATCAGGTTGAACTAATTAATTTCTGTCAAATGAATCAACGTTTGGTGAATACCACTCTATGTTAATTTCCTAATCATTTCAAATTTCTCAGAGTCAAATATATTAATGCAGTGCTTGTACGTGTATTGGTGGAGGAATGATTGCCCTGCAGGTTGGTGTAAAAAGCTTTTGACCATGAACATATTAAGCATTTACATTCTTCATGTGTATAGAATACACATAGATAAGATATTGAATAGTATAATGACTGAAGCAAAATCAGAGATACGTAGTTAGTCCTGTAAAAAAACTTCCAATGAGGCAGTGCTTTCTCTTGCTAGACTTAGCCTATCAGTTGCTGATTTAGTTAGTGGCAAAGTGGTAAATTATTATATCTCCTATGTTCCCAGCAAGGAGTGCAAAAGTGAAACCAGCCCCCAAATTATGCCTTTTGTCTTTCAACGTGTCCCCAGGTAGACCTTTGCTATATCATATAGATCAAAATCCTTTCTTTAGATATGTATAATTTTAGATTACACCTTTATACTATAAAAATGTTGGGCCACACTTAAAATATTCTTGTCAGGTTTGATCGCTAAAAGAAATAAAAGGTATGAAAAAGGCTGGAGAAGGTCCAGAGAATAATAACTCGATTGGAGATATAAGGTGATTTCGTAAGTAAATTCACTTTAAAAGATTAAGGATTTATATTCAGAAAATGTGAAGACATAGAGGTGATATAATCAAAAACTTTGAAAGCATTCATAAAGAGGGAAAAAATTTACCTAATCATTGGATACTAATGCAGAAAACTTCTCCTTAAAGTTTGAAATGAGAACTTTTCTAGCAAATAAGATGCTACTTTACACAGTGAGCCCTGAAATGCTTAAGCATGTTACTTAAGCAGGGATATAGTCTAGGTCTGTACTATGCAAGACAGTAGCCACTGGCCATATGTGGCTATTGAGCACTTGAAATGTGAGTAGTGAATGACTGAGAAACTAATCTTCAATTTTATTTAATTTTAGTTCATTTTAATTTAATTTAATTTACTTTAAAGAAGCTGAAGACCTCCTTGGGGTGACTGTGGCTAGCATTATGAGAATATATGTAATAGATTCAGGGCTTAGAAATCACTCTTCCAACTGTAAAAGTGTTGTGCTATTTTGTTCTTTTGGTTCCTTAATCATAGCCTGTGTAGCTGCATCTGCCATTCTTGTGGTCCAGTCCTCCACCTGGACTTTCTCATTAGCTCTCACGTTTTTACTGGGGGAATTATCTCACTTGAATACCACTAACAAATTTAGCCATTAATTCCTGCCTGCCTTCCTCCATAATCACGTGATTATATATTAATAGAAGGGCTGAACCCCAGAACCCTACCTTTAACTTCTCGCTCACTGACGTACTTTCTTTGCTCATTTAGTGAGTTTTCAGGCATGATAAAACGTTTCTGGATTTTAAACTTTAATTACAATTAGGTATTTATGTTTTTCTATTAGATTTTTATTTTTACTGGTGTCACGCACTTGGAATTTATTGTTGTATTTATCGATCACCTACTACGTGCCAGATAAAATTTTAGGCACTGAGAATTCAGTGGTGAACATCACAGACAGAAGCCCTGTCCTTTTGGAGTGTCCATTCTAGTGAAGGATACAGATAATAAACATGACAAATGCTATAAAAATAATAAAGCAGTGGAAAGGGGTAGAGATTGACAGCATTTACTGTTTTGAATGAGAAGGTCAGGGATGACCTCTTCTATGCATGGTACTTGGAAAAAAAGTGCTCAGGATGAGAAGAAAAAAAAAAAACCATTAAAGACTCTGAAATAACATTTGGGTCCATTCAAGAAATAGTAGGGGGACTTCCCTGGCAGTCCAGTGGTTAAGACTTCGCCTTCCAATGCAGGGGTTGAAGGTTTGATCCCTGGTCAGGGAACTAAGATCCCACATGCCTCACGGCCAAAAAACCAAAACTTAAAACAGAAGCAATATTGGAACAGATTCAATGAAGACTTAAAAAAACTGGTCCACGTCAAAAAAAAAATCTTAAAAAAAAAAAGAAATAGTAGGAAAGTCTGTGTGGTCAGAGTAGAGTGAAGAAATGAAGATGGTATATAGGAAGGGAAAGGGAGCTAAGAGTAGAAAGTATTGATCCTTGTGGGCCTGGTAAGAATTTTCTTTTGTCTTCTAAAGATAATGAAAAGCCATTGCTGGATTTGGGCAGAAGAGTAACCTGATCTGACTTATGTTTTAAAAGGACCACTCTTGCTGGTCTGGGTTGAAAGTCTGTAGGTGGAACAAGATGGAAGCAGGAAAATCAGTTAAGAAGCTATTGTAGTTATCCAAGGGATACATGATGGTAGCTTGGAAAGAAAGGGATAATAATGGAAGGTTTGTTTTTTTTCCATAGAAATGATCATCATACTAATATCTTACATTTGCTTGTGTGTTTGGCAATGTGGCTTCCTAGACCCTGGAACACAGCTTCTTGGGTTTCCATCCTGGATCCATCACTTACTCGCAGTGTGATCTTGGACCTAAAACTTAATCTCTCTGTGATTCAGTTTCCTCCTCTTTCAAGTGGGGTTAATAGGAATATCCACCTCAAGGGGGTGTATGAGTTCATATCTGTGTGAAGTTCTTCTCATTGTTCCCAGTGCTTATATTAAGCACCATGCCATTATATTATTATTTATTCTCCAAACAAGCCTGCAAGATAAATATTTCTTTCTCCATTATAGAAGGTAGGTATGATTTGAAATTTTATTTTATACATAAATTTGTTTTATAGATGAAGGACATGATCAACAGCTAGTAAGTGAGAGGATCAAAACCCAAGTCAAGGACTTCTGGCTCTAAAAGTGGGGCTTCTTCCTCCATACATTGTTCTGGTTGTTAGAGTCTACTCCTCGGTTCCCTGTTGACTTCTCAGTTCTACAAATGTCTGGCAAAAGTTCCTTGAAGTTTCTTTCGTTTTGCTTAACAGAGAGGTGCTGCAGGAGGAGGTCAGTGTGGCAAGAAGTAACCTAAAGGACACACATATTTTTTCACCATGTTTTGCCTTTAAAATCTATGGTTGTCACTTGGTCCTATTGCTTTATTTCTTTCTGGGTTTCTCAGACTAACTGCTTACTTCCCCAAGATAGTTCAGACTTTAAAAACATTTTTTTTATCCCTTGAAGAAAATTTTCCTCAGAGTAGAACTCTTTTCACAGCAATATAGGGTATCTATTTATTGTCACTAAAATTATGTGTATGTGTACCGAAATATACACATATATGTGTATATGTATAAAAATCTGTAATTCAAAAACATGACTTCATATCTCTATTTATATATATGAAGTCATATTTTGGAATTTGTTAGATTCAGGATTGCTTAAAGCCAGGTTTTTTCAACCTCAGCATTATTGATATTTAGGGCCAGATAATGCTTTCTTGCAGAGTGATGTTTTGTGCATTGTAGGATATGTAATGGCATCCCTGGCCTCTACCCACTAGATGCCAGCAGAATATACAACCCTGAGTTGTGACAACAAAAAATTGTCTCTAGACGTTGCCAATCGTCCCCTGTGGAGGATAAAAATTGTCGCCAGTTGAAAACCACTAGGTTAGAGACTTGGAAATATAATTTGTTTTATTTTTATGCATGAGACTGTTGATTTGTTTCCTTAAAATGTGAGTTGTGTACCTTTTTTAAGTCTGTTGCTTCTTCTTATTAAATGAATATGTTGTCAACTCAGTATAATTTTCCATGTGCCTCTCAAATTTTCATGGCATGAGAAGAGAAATACAAATGTAATTGGTTCATTATCATTCAAACGGAATGTAAGAAGAACAAAGCTAAACAAAATAAGTCATTTGATCAAAAATAAGAAGTGTTGACATATCTAGTGTCTAAACTTTAGTGACCCTGAACCCCATCAGTGAAAACGTTTGAACATAAACCCCAATCTATGTCTCTTTATTTACCATGTGCTAATATATTATAAAAATATACAACAGTTACACAATCTCTGCCAGAAAACAGAAGAGGAGAGAACATTTCCATTTCCCAACTCACTGTATGAAGCCAGGATTGCCCTGAAACCCAAATCAGAAAAATAGAGTTTTTAAAAAAAAAGGAAGGAAGGGAAAAAGAGGAAATTGAAGATCAATATCTCTTATGAACTAACACACAAAAATACTCAGTAGAAACAGTGTGGTTTTGGCAGAAGGATAGACAGATAGAACATGGAACAGAATAGAGGACCCAGAAGCAAACTTACATAAATATGCTCAATCAATTTTTGACAAAGGTACAAAACCAATTCAATGGACGAAAGATAGCCTTTGTAACAAATGGTGCTGGTGCAATTATGCACCCATGGAGAGAATAAAAAGAGCTTCTACCTTAACCTTACATCTTATACAAAAATAAACTGAAAATAGATCATACACTTATATATAAATTATAAAATTTTAAAAAGTTTAAAATATGATAAAATCTCTAAGATCTAAATATAGGCAAAGGGTTCTTATATACTAAAAGAATAATTT
Source organism: Hyperoodon ampullatus (assembly GCF_949752795.1). NCBI lineage: Eukaryota > Metazoa > Chordata > Mammalia > Artiodactyla > Ziphiidae > Hyperoodon > Hyperoodon ampullatus. The sequence goes on from NC_136926.1 coordinate 68,572,680, forward strand.
GTAAATGGAAAAAAAAGGTAAATTGGATCTCTTCAAAACTTAAAACTTTTGCTCTATATAAGACCCTGTGAAGAGGGTGAAAAGACAAGCTACAGAATGGGAGAAAATATTTTCAAGCCACATCTTTTAGAAAGGACCTAGAACATATAAAAAACTCTCAAAATTAACAGGAATGAAATAATCAGAAAATGGGTAAATGATGTGAACAGAGTTTTCACTGAAGAGGATATACAGATGGCAAAAGAGTACATGAAATGATGTTCAACGTGATTAGCCATTAAGGGAATGCAAGTTGAAACCATAATATTATATCATTGCACACCTATCAGAATGTCTATAATAGGGACTTCCCTGGTGGTGCAGTGGTTAAGACTCCATGTTCCCAATTCAGGGGGCCCGGGTTCAATCCCTGGTCAGGGAACTAGATCCCACGTGCATGCCGCAAGTAAGAGTTTGCATGCCGCAACTAAGGAGCCCGCCAGCCGCAACTAAGGAGTACACATGCTGCAGCTAAGGAGGCCACAAGCCGCAACTAAGTAGCCCACGAGACACAACCAAGGAGCATGCCTGCTGCAACTAAGACCAAGTGCAACCAAATAAAGACATTTAATTAATTTTTAAAAAACTATTTAAAAAAAGAATGGCTATAATAGAAAAAGAGTGACAACTCCAAAAGCTGATGAGGATTTAGAGAAATTGCATCACTTGTACATTGCTGGTGGGAATGTAAAATGTTACAACCACTTTGGAAAAGTTTGACCATTTCTTTATAAACCAAACATTCAAATACTGTACAACTCAAGTATACAATCCTATGCATTTATCCCAGAGGAATGAAAACTCATGTTCCCAGAAAAACATGTACAGAAATGTTCATAGCAGATTTATCTCTAGTAGGCAAATCTTTAAATAGCCCAAGCATCATTCAACAGATGATACCTAAACGCAGTTACCTGTTAATTAAGATATTCCTAGAAATGAATATTACACCATCATATACTGAGTACCCAATATGTGCCAATATGTGCTCCCTGGGTCAAATTTATCCCCCTCGTTTTTAAAGTAAGTGTTTTATTGATGTATAACATAGACAAAAAAGTACATATGTCATAAACAAACTGCTCGATGAAGTTTCAAAAGGAACACACTGGTGTAACGAGCCCCCAAATCAAGACTTACAATGTAACTGGCACATGTAGGACCTCACCATGCCCACTTTTCTAACTCCATTGCATGGAGAACCACAATCGTGACTTCTGACACCATAAATTAGCTGCCTGTTTGGGGACTTGATATCAATGGAATCCTATAGTACATACTTTTTTGTGTCCACCTTCACACAGGCTGTTGACTGTGGTTGTCATCCATTCATCCTCATTGCTGCATAGTATTCAGTCCAATTACTATACCACAATTTATTTTTTTGCTGATGGACCTTTTTTCCTTCAGTTTTTGGCTATTATGAACAGTGCTGCTATGAACAGTCTTGCATTCTCCCCATTTTGTTCTAATTCCAGACTGTGGTGTTGCTTTTCCTTAAAGTATGACACTTAATGTCCTAATACATTCTCGGATCTTCAAACTGAAAAAAAAAGAAAAAAAAAAGTAGCGGTCCTAGAAATAGAAAGCAATCTGTACGATGATACAAATGGTGATTGATCATCGTTAGGGTTTGAGTCCATAGGATAGGAGTGTAGGAGCCTGAGAGAGCCTGGGACAGAGTATCTACCCTCTGGGTCTGTGGTATCGCAGATGAGAGCATTGCCATGTGCTGGCAGTGGGCAGGGCTGGCTTCCCAGGTGAAAGATGGAACCCAGGGTTTGGACTTGGAGAGCTATCTTATAAGGAAGGGTAGTGCTTTTCAGGCAAAAGAAATGTGAAAAGGCATGGAATGAAAATATCAATGGCTTGGGTTAAGCAGATTTGTGGAGGAGAACTAATTCATTGCTCCTTGTTTAGTTTGCTCTTAGATTCTCATTTGAGGGATAGGTAGACATAAGACTCACACTGAAATCCTTCTGCCTTAGTGTCTCTTAAAAAAAAAAAACCAAGGGGCTTCCCTGGTGGCGCAGTGGTTGAGAGTCCGCCTGCTGATGCAGGGGACGCGGGTTCGTGCCCCGGTCCGGGAGGATCCCACATGCCGCGGAGCGGCTGGGCCCGTGAGCCATGGCCGCTGAGCCTGCGCGTCTGGAGACTTTGCTCTGCAACGGGAGAGGCCACAACAGTGAGAAAAAAGTGTGATGCAGGAGGTGTAACTGAATGTGGGTGAACAGAGCCCAGCATGATGTATGTGTGTGTGTGTGTGTGTGTATAAATATGTATATATACATATATAGATAGATACAAGTTTTCATTCTCTTTTTGCCTCTTGTGTGTCTGTGCATGCCTGAAAAATGTACAGTTCTGGCAATTATTAAAACCATTCTTAACTCATAAACTGAAAATGTTTGACAACAGAGCCAAGGGAGAGAAGAACCATGGGACCCCTTACAGTGCATTTTTGTTTGAGCTGCTTTTAAGAAAATATCTACCTGTCCCTGCCTGCTGGCTCACAGCTCCTTCTTGCCTTGCCTTCTCTCAGGCAGATTAATCACCTGTCTCAGCATTTGGGGTACTGATTAATTTGTGACCCTGAATGAGGGCCGGGGAATTCTAACCATGCCCCCTGAGTCGAAACAGTTCAGTAAGCGGATGGAAACCCATCTTGTTAATTATATTTTTTGGTAACAGATGAAAATATGTGGAAAGGTTTCCTCCTCGGATGATTACATCTTTCTGAATGACAACTTTGCTATTTATTAGCTCCACATGCCTTTGAAAAATGCGCTTGAGTGGGAGAGCTCAAGAATGTTTCTGCCAGATTGGGAGCCGAGCTTGTGTTAGCAAGTGACTTTCTAAAGCTCGGGCTGCAGCTTTCCCAGGTTTCTGCTCCCAGTGCCTGGGTCTTGCTCATGAAGTAAGGTGTTGCATGCCCCAAGGGGCAAGCTTCTTTGTTAAATGTGAACTCCAGTGTAGTGAGCATCTTTTTTATTTATATTAATTTTTCCAAAAGGAGATGATGGGAGGAGTAAGGGCCCCAGATATTGGATGCTTAGTTGCGGATTTTGCTGATACAGGAGAATAACAGATACTGTATCTTAAAAGACACATGAAGTAGTTTAATCATTTTTACTAAGCTTTACTGCTTAGGATGTCTGAGTCAGTTGCAGTGAGACTCAGGGCAGGGGAGGAACAGATAAAGCAAAGTCATAAGAAAAAGATAGAAAGAGTGAAGATTTGGTTCCATTTGTCACTTCGTGATGAATCTTTTGGCTTTACTTCAGGTTCACTGCAGGTTTATAGAGAGCAGCCCTGGTGGGTTCCACCTGGGTTGTGATCAGGCCTTGACTGAATAATGTAGAACTGAGGATGGAGGTAATAGGAGAGCTGACCTCTGGCTAATTGCCATTCCAGTTGGGGTTGCCTGACAATGGAGTGGAAATTGCTTGAAGATGAAGAACTTGCAGTGAACTGTGATGGACAGAAGTGTCTGAACAAAGAGATGACAGGAGAGCTGGGCGGGAGGATGGGAAGGAAAATACCTGCCGTATCTTCCTCTCTCGTCTTTTCCTCCAGTTGTGTGTATCTCAGTAGTAAAGGCTATTGGTTGAATGTCAAGTAGTTCAAAAAGAAAACAGAATAATCCCAGAGACAGGGGAGTTGGCCAAGCTGGAGCCGCATTAATTTGTCTTAGCTTTGACTTCATCAAAAGCTGATTTAGGTCACCCAAGGGTTCGTTCCAAAGCCAGTGCTGCCAAGCTGGTCAGGTCCCAGGACCTTCAAAGCATAACTCCTAGTGATGGTATCCACAGTTATGGCTCCGTGATCCTCCTACAAGCACCGAGGGCTGAGAGGTGACTTCTGAATCATCAAGAGCTTTTCCATGGCTGGTCACTTCAGGGACCCTCTTACTCTACCCTGCAGCATGTGTGGTGGCTACTGTAGCCAATAAATCTATGTTCATTTACTTAAAAAAACATTTCCTCCTTATCCCTGCCCATTCTCCCAACAGAAACTTCTCAGGTAACACGTATACATTTCAATTGTGGCTGTGTGAAAACCAGTGTAGATGACTAAATGGAGTGATACTAATGGTAGAGTTTTCTGGAGATTTCTGACTTGGTGGATAATGCCCCTAGAGAAGAAATTGGTAGGTAGGCCATGCTTTATGAAACCCCTCACATCTTCCCTGATTTGGAGAGGTAGGCTGCTTGCTGATCCACTTCTTTTTATGCATGGTTTTGCTCCTATTGTCACTGTGGTCTTAACAGGTTTGGTTCAAAATACTTTTTGTTGTATTTCTATGCTTTTTTTGGGATGGGGGGAGGTTACAGGAAATTGGTTCTTTCCCTTAGAATTTCCTAGTAATTTTTAGGGTCAGGCAATCAAAATATTTTTTCATTTTATAACATTCTTGTTAAAAGTGTCTTACACTAATCATTTGTTACTTCAATTTGTGTTGTTCTCATGCATAAGAATTGCATTGCTGTGGTTGAAATCTGTGAACAAACTATTTTGCCTTATATGCGGTTTTGAAAATTGCTGTTACTTGTCTAACAAGTGACTTTCAGGTTCTGTTTAAGTATGCAAACTTTTAGTTTAAAAGGGACTGTTTAAGAAAAAAATAATGTGTTTTTCCTCTGTTTTAATTGCTAATATATTTCAGACCGAAAGTTCTATAGAGGGATTTCATTGTCTAGAAGACAGTCTCCTTATTCTTTTCCTTACTCAGTATGTGTACATTCAGACCATGAGGCTCTGGTTTTGTATAAAGAGTTAAAAGCATCTTTGATTTATAAGTACTTTGCTTTGAGATTTAACTAAATGCATCCTTTTGTGGTACATACACATTCATAAAATAAACTGTGTGTTACTTTGGAGAGGGGATACAGGATTCTGGGTTACATTATTTTAAGGAAGTTATGATTTTAAAAATAAACTTCAGGGAAGTTACCGTGATTTTAAAACTGAAAAAGGTGAATGGTTTGCCTCATGGATTGTTTATTAATAAACCACAGTTTGCTATGTTGACTAGAGAGGACGTTCACAGTGGTTAGTGCTGAGCTCCCATCCCTCATCCTCATATTGCCTTTTCAGGCAGCGCGAATTGCAGAGTTAAGGTGGTACTCAATAAATATTTGTTAGAAATTAATGAATAAATGAATAATTTAGGCAAAAACTATTTATCAAGTCTAAAAAAATTCCAGTCCTCAGTCTTATTCAATAAATATTTTCAGCACACTTACTTTGTAAGAGCAATAAAGTACAAATTCACAAATTTTTAAGGAGCTGATAGCTTTGTTGGGAAACTAAGAGAGATATAATGAAATGACTAAATAATCATGAGGCAATACCCAAGATTATATAGAGTGTTGAGTTACTCAGGGATAATTACATGGTCAAGAGAAAATTACCTAGACAGAAAATTACCTAGACTCATGGCAGTATCAGCATTTACATAGTCCTACCATTTCTACATTATTTTTATTTTGTTCATAAATGTCCACAGGTTTTTGTTTAGATCTAGATGCCATGGCTGTGCTGGCCAAACCCAACATTAGACAAAACAGCAAGTAAAGAGAGATCCCTTGTGCTCTCTGATTTCCCAGGTGCAGTGCCTATGTGATGCCCAAGGGTTACACCAAATTCCCTAGTAAAGCCTCCACCTCAGTCTGACCACATTCTCTTCCAAAGCCCTCTCTTTTACTTTCTACAAGTTGAGGTTGCCTTATACAGACACTCAGTTAAATTTGGATAGACAATAAATAACTTTTATTATAGGGAAATACTATAATGTTGTAATATTTGGGATGCACATGCTAAAAAACTGTAATTTATCTGATATTTGAATTTAACTGGGCATCTCAATTTTTATTTGCTAAATCTGGAAAACCTACCCAACACCCATCTCCATTGCCACTTTATCATTGCATGTAATTTCACCCACTCTTCAGAAGACAGTCTAACTGGAAAAAAATATATATATGTACTCAGGTATAAATGTCTTGTAGCTAGATTAATGAATAGTCATTAAATTAAATATATTCATATAGTTCAAAGAGGAATTTGTTTTCCCAGAGGATCAGTCTTCTGAAGGTACATTTTTATCAGAGGTATTTTATAGTGTTCCACCTCAAGAAAGTATTAATAACTTCTTCTCCTATTTAAATAGCTAAGATGAGGTTAAGTGTGATATTCCTTGTTGAATCTCATATGTGAAAGTAGTAATCCCACAACCACGAGGGCAAGGTACTTGGCCTTTTTGTATCACAGTTTCCTCATTTGTAAATTGGAGATTATAATAGGACCGAAATCAGAGGTTTGATGTGAGGATTAAATAAGTTAGTATATTTCAGTACTGAAAATCGGATCTGGCCCATCATAAGCATGTGTTAGCCATGGCCACCAATTGTTTATTCTGATGACATTGGTACAGACTGATCATTTGTTGTCTTTCTTATTTACTTGATGTTTTCTGAAATGTGGAGGAAGAACACTTGATTAGGAGTAAGTAGTAATGGATTTTAGTCCCAGATCCCCCACTGGTTTTTGGTGACCTTGAGTAAACTTAGCCTCAGTTTCTCATTTACAGGTTCTGTATGGTTAAATCTCAACTTACAATACAGGGGAAGCATCTGAGTTGCTTGGGAGAAGGTATAGATTTCTAGGCTTCTCATCTTATGTCTTGATTCTGGAAGCCTGAGAATAGGCCAGGATGAAGACGATTTTTAGTAAGCTCACAAGTAATCAGATGCAGGTGGTCCATGGACCACACATTGGAATATAGTGGACTAGATGACCTCTCAATTCCTTTCCATTTAGTTGTTAGATGTAGACAACCATGATTCAAAGTAATTAACAAAATTGTTTATCTAGATTAAATGTCTTATAAATGTCCTACAAAATGCACAAAACCTCATTTCAAAAGCTGTATTAACTCTGCATTGTGAATGCCTCTGGTTACTTTTATTGGGCAACTTAATCTAGAAAGGTTCTTTCATGAATTTTCATCAATTTTTTAACAAAGCTCTGTTGCAAATGGTGAATTATGCATTAACGTATGTACATGCTAATTTATACACCAGTGACAGATTTTTGGCATGGGATCAATAATCCACAATTATATTTTTAAAGTTTGTTTATTAATAATATCAAGGAATTTTGATTATCATTTAGATAGCAATGTATCATTTGAACCCAATTTAAAAAAGTAAATTTTGCAGTTCTCAGATGTCTGCATACTTGTCCAAGGAACAATAAATGAATCTGAAACTAACAAGATAAATATCTCCTGCTCTTCTCAATTAACAGTTTGTACAGCTGTGTTGGATTGTCTTATGTCAATGTCTTGTCATCAGATGGAAATGCAGGGTATTATTATACCAACTTTCTCTAATATCCAAATAATTATGGGCTTACCTAGTTGAGTCCTGAAACAAGACAAAAAATTGTAATTTTGACTAGGTCTCTTCTAAAAATTTAATACAATTTTACTTTATTTCTTCATAGCCTTCAAAGTTAAAAATTTCCCATAAAGAAGTAAAAATAATCCTGTTAAGGAGCTTTATTAGTATGTTTCTATCTCTCCAGTATACTATTATTTAAACATACTGGTTGTTAAATAAACCTTGTTTTGAAAAGCCGTGATGTAGACAAAAAAAATTCTAATAAGACAAGTAAATTAGAGGATGGTTATTTATATGATTGAAAGGTTTTTGTGCATTACAATTTTTTAAATATCTACAATTAAAAAATGTGTCGATCCCTGGAAGAAGCCCCTGCCCTATTATACTTAAACGTGATTTGTCTCAAATAATTTTATGCCCAACGTTTTGGAAAGACACTGTTAATGTAATTGGAGGTCACACTTTTCTATACAGAGTAAGAGTTTTATTACTCACCGTTGCTATCTGTAGAGAGACATCAGCTCCCACATCTGACAATTATATTCCAGATATGGTTGAAGAAAGTAAAGTTAGTAAGACTGAATCAATTATATGCCCACTTTATCCCTTTGGTGACAATCAGCAGAACCAAAGAGAGCTCAGGATCTTTGATGATGCCTACTATACTTCCATATTAACATATTTGCAAGTACCCTTCGCTGGGGGTGGGGGAAGTGGAGAAGAAAAGAGCGCATTTTTAAATTAGATTTTTAATACCACTCTCGTCATGACGGGATTTTAGTTTTTGGGGGTATTTTTAATCATAGAAAGAACATAATTTTGGATAGCAAAGAGAACTGATTTTAAATCTTGGTTCTCTCAATTATTAGTTGTGTCAAATTATATAACTTTTCTGAGCATTTGCTTCTCTTATTTGAAATAAAGATTACAATGCTGTCTTTACTGGGCTGTTATAAGTATAAAGTAAAGTTATCTTTATAAGTGCCTGAAACAGTATCTGGCATTTAAGAGGCAATCAATCAACATTTAAATGTATGTCCTTCCACTCTCACATAATAAAGATGCCCCTGCTGTACTTTCTGTCTGTCTCATTAACTCACTTGCACATTTAGTCTATCTAATATCATTCCACATCTGTTGGTAGGTTGCTTTGCACTGTTGAGTAAATGCGTATGATCATCCAAACTAGCCTGGCAGAAACTGGAGTCTCTTCCAAACTCATCTTCTACCCTTTGCATGGTCTCTCTTTCCACTCCTATTCATTTATAACATTCTATTGCAGGGATTGGCAAACTATGACCTCTGGGCCAAATCTAGCCACTCACTTGCTTTTGTAGATAAAGTGTTATTGAGACACATCCATGCCCATTCATTTACATAGCATCTTTGACTGCTTTTTTCACTTTTTTTTTAAAGACTTTTTTTTGATGTGGACCATTTTTAAAGTGTTTATTGAATTTGTTACAATATTGCTTCTGTTTTATGTTTTGTTTTTTTGGGCCATGAGGCATGTGGGATCTTAGGTCCCCAACCAGGGATGGAACCTGCTCCCCCTGCACTGGAAGGCGAAGTCTCAACCACTGGACTGGCAGGGAAGTCCCTGCTTTTTCTCCTTTTAAGGGTAGAGTTGAGCAGTTGTGATACTTCATGACCCACAAAGCCTAAATTATTTACAATTTGCCATTTGTAGAAAAAATGTGTAGGCCCTTGGTCTAATTCCTAATAAAGGATAGCTAGACTTTTAAAAATTAGCTGATTAGGAATCAAATGCTTGTTGATAAATAGATGTGGAATGAATGGAGAACAGAAAAAATTCGATAATTATCAGAGACAGATTTCTGAACTCTGATATTAGGAATGGTGACAGTGAGGAGAAGTGTCATTTAGGAGAAGTAACAGAGAAAGTTGGAAGCCAGAGGAGATGCCTTCTGCCATTAACTGCTATTGGTCCTTACTTGAGTTATGCTGTCTCTGTGAATTTCAGTTTCCTTATGTGTGAAATGAAAATGATAATTTCTGCTCAACCTAACATCATAAGATCACATTACATGAAGTTAAGGTACTTTCGTGTTCTATAACTTTTATTTTGTTTATGTGATAATGACCTCAGTGAACACACTCTACTTCAAGACAGAGTTCAGGATGCTTTCATCTTTGTTTAAAGATTTCAGGGGAAGTGGTACCCTTGGGGAAGAACCAGGTATGAGTTAAGTAAGGATGTAGGAGGGGTTCTTAGAAAGCATTTGAGGATGTAGGAAAGCTTGTTTGACATGGAACAGAGTTTCTAGGGGCCCTGTCGAGAGAAAGAAGGAAAAGTGAAGGTAAGAGAAGAGAAAGCAGAGAGCTTGGAAAGAGTGGAACTAAAGGGAGAAATAGATGGCCAGTGGCCTTGCAATGGGGATATTAAATTCACCCATATTAGGTGAATTTAGGGAGCCAGTGTTTCCAAGACAGTGGGTGAGAGCATCCCTGGTATGTGGGAGTCCAGACACTGCAGGTGGCTATAAGGGTAGAAGACCTGGTGGTTGGTCAACTACAGTTCAGACCGGTCTGATTTTCAGGAGGCTCTTTACATCCAGTGAAATGGGCACGGACCTAGGATTTAGAAGACCTGGATTTGAGGCCAGGCTATTCTGTCTTGTGTCACTATGTACAAGCCTCAGTGAACTCATCTGTAAATTTGGAGTATCTTCCCTGTACTTCCCAGGACTATTCAAAGAGTTTCATGAAATAATGTGCCTCAGTGTGTTTTAAAATCTGTTCAGATATAAACCAATATTATGATTTTATTGAGTATAATATCTGAATAACCACAAAAGAGCATGGAATTTTAGTATATTTCCAGAAGAGTTAATAAATTTATGCCTATACATGCACACACACATGCATGCTCGCTCTCTCTGTCTCACACACACACACACACACGTGCACTTATTTCATAGTTCTGCCTTTTTAGTTAATACGGAAATAGGGATGATAGTGCTAGTCTCATAGGTAGTATTTTCTAATCATGAGGTTACAGATACCTCTGGAAACCTTGATGTTTATCCGAAGTCATACATCAATACCTTCTTACCCAGTGAGCACAAGAAATCTCTTTCTAGAACAGAACGCTTTTTTTTTTTTTTCTTTTTTTTGCGGTACACGGGCCTCTCACTGTTGTGGCCTCTCCCGTTGCGGAGCACAGGCTCCGGACGCACAGGCTCAGTGGCCATGGCTCACGGGCCCAGCTGCTCCGCGGCATGTGGGATCTTCCCGGACCGGGGCACGAACCCGTGTCCCCTGCATCGGCAGGCGGACTCTCAACCACTGCGCCACCAAGGAAGCCCGGAACAGAACCCTTTTTTAGTATCACTGGACATGGATAACCTCCTTCTGATAGGTGTGTGATCTAGGGCTTTTATCTGGGTTCCCTCTACATGGATTAACAAAGCACTGTGTTACACATGCTTCTGTTCTCCCTTTGATAAAGGAAACCATGACTGAGAGGTGATAGCATATCTTGAGAGTAGAATACTAGGTTTAGAGCAATTTTTTTCCTCTTTTCCCCTCTACAGTAAATGATATCCACATACTACATTCAGACTGCTTGGGGAATATGATGAGAAGAAAACAAATAAACAGTCTTTCTTTAAACAAAGGAATTTTATGGAGGAATACACAAAACGGTGGTTCTTTTGTTATAATAAATGCATAGCCAGTGATTCTACTGATGAGCAGTTGGTTGGAAATGTTTTATTAGTCATGATTTATGGATGACAGGTTTGAATAGTTATTAAGCTTAATTGCAGTTAAATGATGGATTTTTCCCCCAGTTGTTTATCTTTAGGGCAAGGATGAAAGTGAACATGTTAGAAAAATGCAGAGTTCAGTGGTTGCTAAATGAGCTTATTAATGTTTACATATGTAACAATTTAGGGCATTAATTTGTATGTGTTGGAAGGGGCTGACCATCTCATGTCACTGCAGAAAATCCCACACAAACCTTTTACTTTTGGATAAACACAACACACAGCTGTTCAATTTCAACCACAAGTTCAAGTTTTCGTGAGGTTAATTTTGTTCTAGCTGTGGCTGGTAAAAGTATTTTCAAGAAAATGAAATCATGACACCTGTTTGGCTGTATTAGGGCATTAGGTCAAAAGCATCCAGGCTCTGCCAGTTCTGAGAAGGGAGGGTAACTCGTCTGATCCCCAAGAGCTCTGCCTTATTTCCATGGAATGCTTTTCTGGGCAGCCCATTTTACCTTTAGTACAAAGGGTCAGCAAAGCAGATTCACCTGTTTTTGCAAAGCAAAAAATAAAACCACTGAATTTCTGAGCTCTGAAAGCTGGTTGCTCCTTATTACAGCTAAAGATGATATAGAACCTTGTTACAGACTTTATGGAAGATGGCACAAGTGGTTTAAAGTTCTCAGATCAGTACACTGGTGTAATGAACTGATTATAGGTTAGGCTGGCCTCTTGCATGGGTGAAATATTTCTCTCCTCTTATTCCCCCTTTAACTCATTGGTTCTTCATTAAATACATTGCACACATAGTAACATTTCAAAAATACGACAGACGTGTGTAGGTATATATATGTGTGTGTGTGTACGTATATATATATATATATATATATATATATATATATATTCAAGATATATTTCAAATACAGTACACCAGATGCTATTTTGTTGTCAGGAACTGAGATTTATTCTGGTGACCTAAGAAATGGGAGAGTTTTTTATAAAGATATGAATGAAAATAAGGAAGTCAGAAATTTGATCATGCATCTGGCTTTTATATGAGAATCTAGAAAAATCTGCACCACCTGGTTTCAAGAAAGAACGAATACAGTGGTACCGACACTTGCTAGTGTCTGAGTCCATTCTGACTGCTATAACAAATTACCATAGACGTCTGGGTTTAACAAGAGAAATTTATTTCTCACAGTTTTGGAGGCTGGAAGTCTGAGATCAGGATGCTGTCACAGTTCCGTACTGGTGAGAGCCCTCTTCCAGGTTGCAGATGGCTGACTTCTCATTGTATCCTCACGTCGGGGAAAGAGGGAAGGGAGCTGTCTTGTGTCTCTTTCATATAAGGGCACTAATCCCATTAATGAGGGTTATACCCTCATAGCAGAATTACCTCCCAAAGGCCCCAGCTTTGAATACCATCACATTTGGGGTTAGGATTTCAACACAGAATTTGTGGGGGGCACAAACATTCAGTCAATAAGAAAAGTTGCAAAGAGACTGGAACCTGGCTCAAGAAGTGGAAATCCGTAACCGGACATAGAACCTTTCCTGATCCATCAGTTCTAGTGACCTGGTTATCACACTGCTTCTCAAGAGCAGGGATTCACTGATCCCCACTGTAGCGTTTCACTGTTAATGAAGATCCCATAATGCTCCATACCTCTGCTTCTCTGTTTATTCTGTAATTAACTTTTATCTCTGAGCTTTGTCCACTTGTGGTTTCTGCCTACTCATAGCTTTCAGCACCTCATGGATTCTCCTTATTATGTTGGCTTTATTGACGGCTCAACTTTGTGTTTCTGCACACATTTTCTGAGATGAAAGATATGATTGGTGTATGGGATTAGTCATCCCATTTAAGGCAACCTTTCACCAGTTAGGCTACTGGTCGGCATATAGATTCGGGTCACATGCCTATATTAATCAATCAGCTGTTGCCAAGTTGATATAAATGATAAACTTTGCCCACATAATGCCATTCTGTACAGAGGAGGCTTTGAGTATTCTGAGGCTCAGCCTTTCACTGCAGTGGGTTTTCTCAGTTGACCATGACAATTAAAAATGGATCAATATTCCAGTGCTGATCTTTGTGTCTGGTTTTCCAAGAGAAGAAAACATATATTTTCCTCAATTGTATTATTAGTAGTAGCAAATATTAAGTATCCACAAAAATTAATAAGATTGGGACTGGTCCCCTCAGCTAAGAAAAAGAACAATTACATTCTTATTACTGCTGGAATTTAAAAAATCTATTTACAGCAGCGCCACATTGCTATTGACTCAAGTTCCTCCAGATTTCTTTAAAGTCCATTGTATCACCTGTTCCTCAGACTCTCTGACTCTCATCTCTTAAACTCACTCTTGCCAAGGACTTGCAGATGTAAGAATTATTTCTTATCATAGACGTTCTGCCTGGAAGAAGAGGCATCCACCTCTAGCCTTCCTCCTTAACTACCAAAGTCACTTTGTGGGTGCAAAGATGATACTCTCTGCTCCAGGAAGACTTCTTGTACTGTGATTCAGAGAAAGGAACACATCTACCTCTTAACCCTCTTACCTTTCTGGAAAAATACCATGGTTAATCCTGCTCTCCAATCAAATGGAAAATTTCAGCAAATTTATATAGCAAAACAATCTCTACTAGAAAGCTATAGTTAGATAAAAACTTTGAATGCAGCTAAAACCTACTAATATAGTTCAGTGAAATAAGAATATGATATGTATGGTATTATAGTATGTATTACATAACAAAATATAAAAATCACATACTATATTTTAAAGCAGTTTGTTTACAAATATCTTCATGTTCATTATGTTTCATCCTTGCATCAACTCTGTTAAGTAGACAGGAAAAGACTTTATCTTTGAACGGTGACACGTTTTACACACACATACACACACGTGACATATTTTGGATGTGGAGCTCCATGTGGCCACGCGTGGTTAAAGTGATTTGTCCACGTTCATCAGCAAGAAAAGCGGTAAGGTGAAGTAAAAGAGTATGAGCACTGGAGTGGTTCTGTTTCTAGGTTTACATCCTGGTTCTACTATGTTCTAGTTGGGTGACTTGAAAACGAAAATGTTTAGTAATATTTTTAAGTCAGTTTCAGTGTCATTGGATGCAAAATGAGGATTGTTGCACAGTTGTTATGAAAACAGAGAGAGACAACGCATGTAAAACATACTTGGTAAGTGGCCTTGAGCAAGTGCCCAGCAGGTAGAACTAGGACTGTGGTCAGTGGTTGAGAGTCCACCTGCCGATGCAGGGGACACGGGTTCGTGTCCCGGTCCGGGAGGATCCCACATGCCGCAGAGCGGCTGGGCCCGTGAGCCATGGCCACTGAGCCTGCGCGTCCGGAGCCTGTGCTCTGCAACGGGAGAGGCCACAACAGTGAGAGGCCCGCGTACCGCAAAAAAAAAAAACAAAAAAAAACTAGACCATTGAAATATGTTTCTCTGTCTGATCTATAGCCTGTGAAGTCCCAATGTTTAATGAGTTTTCCCTTTTTTTTGTTCTTGAACTCTTCTTGGCTTGTGAAAATTACTCAATACTCCTAACAGAATATTTCAACCACCTCTCTTGACACCCATGCTCCTAACTCCCTTTTGAAGTTTCTCCTGTTTTACTGTTACCTCTTGTCATCACTTTCCCTGAGACTGAGTATCTGTACAAATACCTCTTAAGGTGTTCTGAAATAATCCAGCATGATCCATGTTTTATTCTTGATCTTAAAAAATAAAGTAAGAAATTACATCGCCCAAACGAACCCACCATCTCAGGCAACTCTTACTTTTCTGTGAGCCAATCTCATTTCCATCACCACCTCCACCCTTCCGCCTTGCACAATGCAAAGGTAGAGATTGTCCTGTGATCTTTCAGACAGACATGTAGTTGCCCTCACAGCCATCCTCAAACCTACAGATAAATCCTAGTGGCCTCTGTGCTTATGCACGTATTCAGGGGAATATGTGCAGAAATTAATCTAAATTCAACAGTGATCCCTGTCCTCTAGATTCTTCCACTCTAGGAAGAAAAGGCTTATGCTGGCTCTTAGAGAAAAGGTCAGAAAAGCACGTTGGGCAAATGCATTCTGCATCATGATGAGTAAGGGGATTTCACACCAAAGCTCTGTTAATTCTCTTGAGCATTCCTTAATTTTGTTTTCTCATTTGTGAGAAATTAATAGTCATACCCTTTCCCACCCTCTCTCCAGCCGCTTCCACTAATCTGCTTTATGTTTTTATGGGTTTACCTTTTCTGGACATTTCATATAAATAAGGGCATACAGTATGTGGCCTTTTAAAAAATGTTAATACATGTTTTGTTGAGGTGGTTGGTTGTAGAGTCATGTGCCATTGTAATAAATAATACACAAAGGTCCTCTGCATCCTTAACCCAGTCTCTCCCAGTGGTAACATCTTACATCATGGACGTACCATATCTTAACCAGGATACAGATGTTGATACCAGCCACCAATCTTATTCAGATTTCCCCATTTTTACTTGTAATCATTTGTGTATGTGCCTGTGGATATATTTGGTTCTAAACAATTTTGTCATATGTGTAGGTGTGCGTATCTACCACTAAAGTCAAGATACAGAGGACTTCCAACACCACAGGGGATCCTTGTATTCTCAAGTTGCCCTTAATGCTATCCTTTGTGACCACTAATCTTTTCTCTGTTTCTGAAATTCTGTCATTTCAAGAATGTTATGCAAATGGAATCGAACAGTTTTTAACCTTTTGGAATTGACTTATTTTATTTTATTTTTTAACATCTTTATTGGAGTATAATTGCTTTACAATGGTGTGTTAGTGTCTGCTTTATAACAGAGTGACTCAGTTATGCATATATCCCCATATCTCCTCCCTCTGTGTCTCCCTCCCTCCCACCCTCCCTAGCCCACCCCTCTAGGTGGTCACAAAGCACCCAGCTGATCTCCCTGTGCTATGTGGCTGCTTCCCACTAGCTATCTATTTTATGTTTGGTAGTGTATATATGTCCATGCTACTCTCTCACTTTGTCACAGCTTACCCTTCCCCCTCCCCATATCCTCAAGTCCATGCTTTAGTAGGTCTGCGTCTTTATTCCTGTCTTACCGCTAGGCTCTTCATGACCATTTTTGTTTGTTTGTTTTTAGATTCCATATATATATATGTTAGCATACGGTATTTGTTTTTCTCTTTCTGACTTACTTCACTCTGTATGACAGACTCTAGGTCCATCCACCTCACTACAAATAACTCAATTTCGTTTCTTTTTATGGCTGGGTAATATTCCATTGTATATATGTGCCACCTCTTCTTTATCCATTCATCTGTCGATGGACACTTCGGTTGCTTCCATGTCCTGGCTGTTGTAAATAGAGCTGCAATGAACATTGTGGTACATGACTCTTTTTGAATCATAAATCACAGCAAGATCCTTTTTGACCCACCTCCTAGAGAAATGGAAATGAAAACAAAAATAAACAAATGGGACCTAATGAAACTTCAAAGCTTTTGCACAGCAAAGGAAACCATAAACATGATGAAAAGAAAACCCTCAGAATGGGAGAAAATATTTGCAAATGAAGCAACTGACAAAGGATTAATCTCCAAAATTTACAAGCAGCTCATGCAGCTCAATATCAAAAAAACAAACAACCCAATCCAACAATGGGCAGAAGACCCAAATAGACATTTCTCCAAAGAAGATATACAGATTGCCAACAAACAAATGAAAGAATGCTCAACATCATTAATCATTAGAGAAATGCAAATCAAAATTACAATGAGATATCATCTCATACCGGTCAGAATGGCCATCGTCAAAAAATCTACAAACTATATATGCTGGAGAGGGTGTGGAGCAAAGGGAACCCTCTTGCACTGTTGGTGGGAATGTAAATTGATATAGCCACTGTGGAGAACAGTATGGAGGTTCCTTAAAAAACTAAAGATAGAACTACCATATGACCCAGCAATCCCACTACTGGGCATATACCCTGAGAAAACCTTAATTCATAAAGAGACTTTTTTTTTACTTAGCATGATTCCCTGGAGATCATCCAGGTTGTTGCATGCATCAGTAGTCTATTCCTTCTTATTGCTGCATTGTTTCCATGGAAGTATGGCAGTTTAACCGTTTACCCACTGGGCTCTTTCAAGTTTCTGACTATTATGAATAAAACTGCTATGAACATTCTTTGTAGGTTTTTGCATGAATATAAGTTTTCATTTCTCTGGGATAAATGTCTAAGGGTACAGTTTCCAGGTGGTACAGTAATTGCATGAAGTTTTTATAAGAAAATGTCAAACTGTTTCCCAGAGTGGCTGTACTGTGTTAAACTCCCATCATCAGTGTGTGAGCAATACAGTTTCTTTGCATCCTTGCCAGTATTTGGTGCTGTCACTACTTTTTATTTTAGCCACTTTGATAGGTATGTAGTGAATATGTAGCTTTTGTGACTGGCTTATTTCACTTAGCACAGTTCAAGGTTCATCTAAATTAAATCCTATATTAGTATTTTATTCCTTTTATTGCTGAATAATGTTTTGTTGTGTGGACGTCCATGCATGAACTAATGGAAGACTATGTTAGGAAATAGTCTACTATTAGGAAAATAGTAAGGAAAATGCTTTCTGAATTTCTTCATACTGAATTCTATTTAAAGTATAGCCTCTCTTTTTAAAAGCACCAGGCGCTGTATTAGATACTTTTTATGTATTCTCTCGAACAAATTTCATAAAAAAACGTATGACCCAAGTCCTGATGGGTTAACTGGAAACTCAAATATTAAATGAAGATTATAGAGAAAAAGAATAAATCTATCAGGAAGACTTATTTAACTTGGCTAAGTCAATTTTGAAAATAAAAATTTAATGCCTCCAATTCACTACAGACTCACAATATGCTTCCTTGCCCCATTAGATTAATTCACACACTTGGCCTGCTTGGCCTCATGAGGCATTCGAGTTTGCCAGACCTGACTTACTATTTAATACTATCTAAGTCATCTTACAGATAAAGAAATTAGCATTCATTCATTCACTGTACAAATATTTGTCAAGAGCCTAATATGCATTGGGCCTGCAATAGATGCTGTGATTCAGAAAGGCTAATTCAGTCAAGGTCACCAGTTTAATAAAAGCAATGATTAAGTACTCGATTGCATATTGAGAGTAAAATTTCATCTTTAATACTTATTTTCTCTGGATCCTAATTCAAGTAATCCAAAGAAATAGTTTAGACTTAAGGTAGTTCATTAGTGATCTTTACTGTTTTTTTTTTAACAGAAGTGAATTTGTAAGGATTATTTTCAAAACATAATATCTACTTAGCTTATCACATGTATCATATTTTGTAACTTTGTTGGCAAATATTAAATCAAGTTTATAGGAAAAGAATCCAATAGCCAGGCTACCTGGCATGTCAACCCTCCACCATTGTCAGTGTTGTCCAACCTCATTATGTGTAGCTGGAATACAGAGACTGAACATACTATATTATTGTCGCTAATAAACTTGAGTTGCTCCTTTACCGCTTTTCTCCACTCCCCCACGTCTATGTGAGATTTATCTCGAGCAGCAATATTCATAAGTTGCCTTTGAAAAGGAGGACATGGCATTATCAGTCACTGCATGAACGAGTTATAGCCAGCTCCATCACAGGAGAGAGCAGGTGATTACAATCAATAATCAATCAAAGAACTAGTGACAGTAATCACACATTACCTGCTACTGTGAAAGCTTCACGCAAAGCTTAATATCGCAAGATCCAATTTCTGTATGTACTAGGTACTTTGCCATTGTCCTGAACCTGCTCCTGGCAGAACAAGCCTGGAACCCCTACTTAGGCGCTCCCCCTTTTGGAAAGTTTAGCAATAGGTAGGCAGAATTGAACGTGAGAGAAGAAAAGCACCATTGTCTCAGTCCTTGCCTAATTCCTTATGACTCGCTGTACCCTGCTTTGTGTACCACTAAGGCCACATCAGGTATATCATTGTGATACACTTCTCGTTAATCAGTCAGATGCATTTTTTGAAATGGTTGGCAGAAATTGTATAACTAGATGTTGAAGTCATGTCCAGTAAAGTATACCGTCTGATTAAAAGCACAACATCTATAAAACCAGAATTAATTTGGAAAAATTGTCTGGGAGGTTTATTGGAAAGTGAATACTCTTTGTAAACACTAAAACAATTCTTCAAGTAGGAACAATTCTTAAAAATACAAAGGCTTGGGCTTCCCTGGTGGCGCAGTGGTTGAGAGTCCGCCTACTGATGTAGGGGACGCGGCTTCATGCCCCGGTCCGGGAAGATCCCACATGCCGCGGAGCGGCTGGGCCCGTGAGCCATGGCCACTGAGTCTGCGTGTCCGGAGCCTGTGCTCCGCAACGGGAGAGGCCACAACAGTGAGAGGCCCGCGTACCGCAAAAAAAAAAAAAAAAAAAAATACAAAGGCTTTTGTATTTAAAGTGGAAGGAAGATATTCTGAGAAAATCGGTGCATGGGGATTTTTTCAAACTCAATCATTCAGCAAATCCTTCCTGAGCCCCTACTGTTCACAAGGACAACTTAGGTACCTGCCCTTCAGGACCCAAGTATCTGGTATATGAAAAAATAAAAGTAGATTACTTAGTGCTCTAAGAGTTGATGCACGTGCTTGGGGACCACAGAAGAAGAGAGATAAGGGATTGAGGGTGTTGTGGATGTTCTGTGAGAAGGTGGCTTTTAAATTGAGAATGGAAAGAGAGTGGGGAAAAGTCATCCCAAACACAGAATCAGGCAGGCGCTAAGATAGGATACCAGAACAAAAGAGCGTGACATTTTCAAGCACCAGTGTGAAGATATGCGTGGTTGGAAAATAGAGGAGGGTAGAGGCAGGGGACTTTGGTGGAAGGCAGAATGGTACACCGGAGAGAGGACGAAATGGAGACACAAAGGTCTGTTGGAGCTAGATTGTCAAGAGGGGGAGTGAATAGACCAACTTGGATCTTCAAGAAGCCCTCTGACCATAAGAGTGAAAAAAGACAGAAATGGGAAGCTGGGGGCAGGTGGACTATGTAGCAGGCTGTTTCTCCCTAACTGACGTAGTTTACTCAGCACAACTTTTTAACTTCCTCCAAAAAAAGAAAAACTTCCTAGCGATCTGGCCTTCACCAAAGGTCTTCTCTCACAGATCTTAAGGGAATTGTTTCTTTTTTTTTTTTTTTTATTGGGAGCAAGACACTATATTACCAATACAAGGATTTTCAGTCAAGCTCACAGTATCAATCATATTAAAACTTGAATGTTCCTTGAAAAGAGGTAGCCTCCATTCCAGGTCTCTGATAGGGCTTCCAGCCCTAGTGTAAGGCCAGGCAAAAGTTGCTGTGTTTGATTTAACCACATGGCTAAATCTTCTTCAAAAATGAGTTTGGAAATACCCCAGATTCTATCCCTCCCCTAGGATGTGTCCCCTTTCTTTCAAGCTAGAATGCCTTTTTTCTTTTATTACTGATTCTGCTTCCGTTTGAATGTTCATTTCAATGTTCTGTAAAAGAAGCTTAATTCCCAAGAAGACTCCTAGACATTTTCACAGAGAAGTTTGGAGCTTTTCAAACGATCTATTCTTTAAACTTCTGTATTGCTGACAATCAGGCCCTCTCCGAGAACCAGGTTTGATTATTATTTTCTTCATGTAAGGTTTAGACTGAGTGCAGTGTCCTTCTGATTTTAATCATCCTTAAGGAAGTAGAGGCTGTCAATAAGAGAGGGCAGGGGGCTTCCCTGGTGGCTCAGTGGTTGAGAGTCCGCCTGCCGATGCAGGGGACACAGGTTCGTGCCCCGGTCCGGGAGGACCCCACATGCTGTGGAGCGGCTGGGCCCATGAGCCATGGCCGCTGAGCCTGCGCGTCCGGAGGCTGTGCTCCGCAACGGGAGAGGCCCCAACAGTGAGAGGCCCGCGTACAGCAAAAAAAAAAAAAAAAAAAAGAGAGAGGGCAGGGAGCCTATGCTGTTCTAGTGTGGTGTTATTTGATTTGCATCTTTTTATACTGGAGAGTTTAATTTGGAAGCTCTGGTTTTTCTTCATCTGAGTTTCCCTGCAGGTCCTTATCTTGTCATGAGAAAACCATCTCCAGTTCAGAGAACAAACACCAACAGGAAACAATAAGTCCCTGAGCTTTTGCTTGAGGAAATAAATAAATAAATGCAGTAGTAAGTAAATAAGTGGATAAAGTGATATTTAAAATCTTCCTTTTGATATGTTTAGACTTGGATTGCAAAGCATAAACAAGGAACTGTTGGGTAGAATTTTGAAATTATTAGCTTTCATAGGTTCTAAAATTAGGCTGTTGTGGGGTGAGTGTTTGGAAATTAGCTTTTTCAAAATGATGTTTCCCATTCAGTGTTGAAAAGTAAACACAGCTACTGTTGAGGCTGCTGTCTGGAGGCAAATACATAGTTAGCTGAAATCTTCTTCCTGGATATAAATATCTCCTGGGTTTCCAAACTCGGAGACTTAAAATTACTGTTGAGAGGAGGCAGCTACGGTTCACAGCATGTGAATATTTTTGGACCCCCTGGAGCCCTCTCGTTTCCCCAAATATGACAGGTCTGGAAAGAAAAGGAAATAACACAAAGAGAACAAAGAGACACTGGCATTTGCCTTTTCACTGTCTGTCAATGCAGAGTGTTTATTTCACCCTTGAGAAACTGTAATTATACCTCGAGATATTTGTCCAAAGTCAGTCAGTGGTGTCGCCATGTTTGTGCCCCCTTCCCCTGCTTTGCAATCGCATTTTGCATCTCAGATGAAGTACAGCTCTTACCTGTGAGTCCTGAATGTTTCTTGTCTTCTGCCATTCCCTGCAGGATTACACTTCTTTCTTTCCAAATATCCAAATCTTTCCCTGCTCTTCGGGCTCTGGCTGTGCCCTCTTTACTGAGCTTCCTACCTTGGATTCAATCTGTTCATGAATCATCACCAAGAGGATCTTGCTAAAACAGAAGTCAACATTTCATTCCAGCATTCAAACAACTGTTGGATTTGGCTGGGCTCCCTCCATCCCCAACATGGCGGCAAACCTGCACAACTACATCCCCACCTATTCTCAAGCCTACTCTTAGCATCCTCTCCTGCTTACCTCCAGCTACAGTGGCAATAGTGAGGGTCCTGAAATCTGATGACTTCCCAACTTCCGGCAGCCCTTCTGCCTTGTTCACACTAGGGATTCAACCTGAACTATTTCTTCTCATTCGTTATACCCTTTTCAAAGCCTGTCTATGGTGATATTCTCTTTTCTCTCCAACACTGCTTTTTTCTTTTTAACTTAACCTCATCACAATGTTACTTTTACAAAACAAAACCCAAAACAAAACACCTAAAAATATATGCACCTTCACCAACACCTATGTAATCTTTCTTGATGTAACCTGTTCAAACTGAATTTCTTTCTTCTCTACTCTGACTATATTTTGTCTCTATTAGTTTTTTATTGTGTAATAAATCCCACCTTGTACTTTGGTTGGTTTTGTATGTCTCCTTCCATCCCTCCTTACCCCAGGCTGGAAGCAGCTTCTGGATACGAACTGAGTCTTCCTCATGTTTTTTCTTTTAAATGAATGAATGAATGAATGAATAAATAAATTTATTTATTTATTTATGGCTGTGTTGGGTCTTCGTTGCTGTGCAAGGGCTTTTCTCTAGTTGCAGCGACTGGGGGCTACTTTTCCTTGCGGTGCTCAGGCTTCTCATTGCAGTGGCTTCTCTTGTTGCAGAGCACGGGCTCTAGGTGCTCAGTCTCAGTAGTTGTGGCGCACAGGCCTAGTTGCTCCGCAGCATGTGGAATCTTCCCGGACCAGGGCTCAAATCCATGTCCCCTGCATTGGCAGGTGGATTCTTAACCAGTGTACCACCAGGAAAGTCCTCTTCATCATCTTTATATCTCCAGTAGCTTTAGGACAAGCTCTGCTAGACCCATACCTCTCCAGACAGGGGCTTTCCTTACTACAGTGTCTTATTTGTCATAATATAATTCCCTTACCCTTAGTTTCTTATAAATATATCTTTGCTTTTAACACTGATTATAAACTCCTTCATAGCAGAGATTACCTATTCTCCTTTTGTATTTTCCAACAGAGCCTAAAATATCAGACATGGAGCAGATTTTTAGCAGTGTATTAAATGAGTGAATGAATGATATATGGTGGGTGACAAGGCCTCAGTGCTAAAGTTGGTGGCTGGCCTGGAGTGGACAGACGTATGTGTAAAAAATTACAGTTAGCTTCTTGCTCTTTCCAGATGGAGAGGAGTTTGATGCTGGCAATTATATAGTAATCAGCAGTTTGGGTTTGGGATGTCAGAACATGAACTGGTTTTGGGATTCTTCAAGCCTCATCTCTGAGTCAATATATATTTTGAGTTCCTTCTTTAATACAGAAGGAACAGAAGATTTTGTGGGGCTTAATTTAAACTATAGTGAACTTGGAACCATAGAGAGAGATTTTAAGAATTCATGGATCCCTAGGAAAAGTTCTGAGAGTTCCTGAAGGAAATATTCTCTCCAAAGGTGCAAGTGCAAGTGCAAGTGTAAGGTAAATCCATGAAAAATAAGCTGGATTCAAAGTTCAGGCATATCTAAGTAAAGGTCAATGGGAAACCCTGGTAATTACAGTCAGACTGGAATTCCCAGAGGCTGTGTTCACTTTTTTCTGGTTGTTCTGTGGGATGTTCAGTGCCATTATCTTGATATAGTGGAAAGAGTCCCATATCACAGTTCTAATTTTTTGTTCATTTTCTTTAAATGTGCACACTAAGAGGTTAAAATCTCTTTGGATTTTAAAATGATGTTATTCCTTTTTACTTGACATTACTTTGTCTCTTTTTTTAAAGGTCCTTCAATTTTAGCAGCATCAAGGCATTTGGTCTTAAGTATGGTTACTGTTCTTTCTCTCAAGAAAAGAGTTATTCACAAGAGTTGGGTATGTTTAACTTTGCTCTGTTAGTAGCGGGAAATACATGTACTGGGGCCTAAAACATACAGTTACATTGCAGAGAGTTGGTGATAAAAGATTTAAAGAATATTGAAAGAATATCCTTTACCTTAAGTAGAAAGTTTTAGGAGTTAATTATTTATGGAAGGCTACCTTACTTAGTGTAATTTTATCTCTGCCAGGACAAGGATGCTATCATATTTAATTTCTGTCTTCTTTCAGGGCCTAGTACAGGGCCTTATTCAATTGAATTCAATTTATATTGATGGCAGAATTAATTTTAAAAAAATAATAATAACCCACAAAATAAATGCACGTGATAAAAACTGTGAAGAGGTAAAGGAAAATTAAGGAGCTATTATTCCTACTATCTTACCATCTAAGAAGGTAGACATACATTTAGCAACTATAGAGCCATCTCAGGCAGTGTACAATTGAATGCTTTGAGAAAATTGTGGATTATACTAGTTATTCAGATCTTTGTGGCTGAGACTTTAATTAAAACTTGCAGGTATCAAGTGTAGAATTTGACTTAGCAAAATGAAAGAGGAAAATAATTCCAGAAAGAAGAAAGGCAGAAGTGAAGCTGTATAGATAAGGGACAGCGTGGCTATAGGGGAAGTTTAGAAGGAAAGGCATCCTGATTGAGAATAACAGGTTCAAGTTGAAAAGCATTAAAAGGTAAGGCTCTCTGGAAGGTAAACCTGGGGAATTTGAATATCTACAATAGATAAACATGACATGACACATGCAAAGATTTATCTCTCTAGGCACCTAATCTTTAAATGTATATGATTAGAGGTATATTTCTCATTTATGTTATTCTTTGGAAGTTATTTGGGACATATTTGAGTCATTTTACTCCATATTTGATATGATAACATTTTCTGTAAATAAAAGAGCAACCAGGATTGAAGTGTGCATATGTGTGTGTGTGTGTGTGTGTGTGTGTGTGTGTGTGTGTAGGAGACCCCTGTATAACCCAGAGGACTGGGCTAACCAGACATTTGAAGAGAGAATCCTGCAAGTATTTGGGGAAAGAGAGTCCTAGCAAAATTCCAGTGCCTTTGATTTGGAGAGTGAAGTAAACAGGAGGAGAAAAATAAAGATGGAAGAAAGCAGGAGACTAGTCCTGAAGTTTGGATAATGTTTCAACTATGTAAGGACTGTAGAGATGAGTTTATCTTCTAGAGGGAAGGGTTTGGGTCCCACTGTTTTCAAGCACAGATCATGGGAAGCAAAGGCAAGTGGGGATGTGGTGAGGGAGGTATAAGACAAGGTATTGACACCCTCTCCTTGGTTTGAATCAATGTCACACATCCTCTGACTCTGTTTCCTCATGCACAAAATGAGGTTGTTGACCCGGTCTTCCTAGGACCCTGCCAGGCCTATAAATTTTACAAATTGAATTGCTTTATTAGGTTAAACATGTTATTCTGCTTTTGTCCTTTGTTTTAGATATGTTAGTCTCATATCCCCAATGAAATTATCATGGGATTCAAAAAACACTGGTTGAATTGATTTGGTGTCTCTGCTCATGTCTCTCATGCTTTTAGTAAGAGCACACTTGTTATTCAAAAGCTGGGTGGTGATGGGAGAAGAGGCACCTACTTTATCATGTCAAAGAAGGGCAAACAAACTCAAAGTTGAGTTCAGGGCTTCTAAAAAACTTACGGCCATCATGTTCTTAAAGTAGAAATCAGGAATGATTTGTGGAAGATGGGGACGTTTATGTGGCCTTCATGCTGTTGACTTCAGAATCTATTTAGGCTCAATGAACTTTTCAGTAATCCTGTATATACCTGTCATCAATTATTTGACAAAAATATTCTTGATTATATTACATTTTCAGCCTGTCACCTTTTCTCCATTTCTCAGAATGAGTGTGTGTGTGTGTGATGTGTGTGTGTGCACGTGTGTGTGTATAATGCTGAGGAGGACAAAATGAAGAGTAAGACTGGTATAAAAGTATGAGCACGGGCTTCCCTGGTGGCGCAGTGGTTGAGAGTCCGCCTGCCGATGCAGGGGACACGGGTTCGTGCCCCGGTCTGGGAGGATCCCGCGTGCCGCGGAGCGGCTGGGCCCGTGAGCCTTGGCCACTGGGCCTGCGCGTCCAGAGCCTGTGCTCCGCAATGGGAGAGGCCACAGCAGTGAGAGGCCCGCGTACCGCAAAAAAAAAAAAAAAAAAGTATGAGCAAGTACCAACTTAAACCCCTAATCTTATTTATATCTAAAAAATCTCCTGACCACTGTAAATTATTCATTCACATGTAAACTCTGTTCTGTAATTTATTATTCACCATTTGATTGGATTTTTATTAAAATTACACTATCACTTATTTAAAGAAAACTAAACTAGTGTCATATTTCTGTCATCAAGCAGGGTGTCTCTGTGAGGATTTTAGTCAGATTTTTGTTGTTATAAGGAAACATTTGGTGCTTTATTTATTTATTTTTTTTGCATTGATTATCTGTCATGAGTTTGGCACCAATTTGAGTTTTTATGTTCCCTGAAAAATCTTTCCTTTACATGCTTGTGTTTTATAAGTTGCTGGCTGGCCTGTCTTATGGCTGAGACCTACGAGGGGAGGTGAAGTCCACTTGCCCAGGAAAAGGTATTTGTCAAGGGGCAAAGTCTATGGTGAAAATCATTGAGTAGTGGTCCTAGAGAATCAGGGGAACATTTGGAGATAGTAGTGTTTTCCCCTAGAAGGCAATTGGGCAGCCAAAAGTTTGAAGCACCAACCCACTCTTGAATAGTGTTTCATTGTCCTAAATGCCTTTCCAAAGACCTCGTCTTGTTTGGTCCACACAGTCACTCAGGGAGCCAATTAGAGCAGGTGACATTGTCTCTACTTTATGGATGAGAATATGGTGGCCCAGTGTCTTGAGACTAACCCGGATAACATGGCACACAGGTGAGGAGCCAGGAGGGGGCGCTAGTGCATAACGTTTCTAGTGCAGTGTTCTTGCCATTCGTAACCCTCTTATTCATTATTTATCCTCTTCACTCACCATATGGTCTTCTCCTTCTGCTCTATCAAGTAAGAGCAAGTGTGAAGACGATTTGAATATATTTCCTCATTACCTTCAACTTTGTTGATGATTCTCTTTAATGCCCAAAACAAAAACAACAACAATCCTTCGATGGATTAAAAACTTTGACCTTGGGGCTTCTCTGGTGGCGCAGTGGTTGAGAGTCCGCCTGCCGATGCAGGGGACACGAGTCTGTGCCCCGGTCCGGGAAGATCCCACATGCCGCGGAGCGGCTAGGCCCGTGAGCCATGGCCACTGAGCCTGTGCGTCCGGAGCCTGTGCTCCGCAACGGGAGAGGCCACAACAGTGAGAAGCCTGTGTACCGCAAAAAAAAAAAAAAAAAAAAAAAAACTTTAACCTCCTTTTTCTTCAATCAGTGGAGGCAACTTTCACAATCATGAGAACAGAAGATTTGTATTCTACCTCCAGATCCTCTATGTTCTAACTCTACTACTTTTGCAAAGTAATTTTATTTTTTGAGTGCTTATTCTTAGAAGTGGAAAATGAAGGGCATGAAGAGATGAGATAAGGGATCCTTTTTAGCTTCGATATTTTATAAGGTTTGGATGTGAGTTTTGCCCTCTTGGGGCAGCAGCATGGAGGGCTTGCCTTGGCCTTAAGCCTTGCTAAGTAGCCAGGACTTAGCCTTTCATCCTTGCTATTCTTATTAAATGTTGTTCAAGACTCTCAAACCTCACATCAAACCTGGTCCTTTCCTACTTTTTAACAAACAAACCTAAGGCTCTTGTACTCAGATCCTCTGGGCAGCTCCTAATACAGCACTTAGATGTGAGAAGAGTGGTTTAAAAGTCTTTTTCTTCTGAAAGGATATTTTTTATCATTATAGAGCTACACCTTTACATCTATTGTAATCTTACCCTTACACTTCAAATAAGGATATACTAGGACCTATATTGCTATGGACAAGTGGCTCCTGAAGTCAAAATGTAACAAAATGTGTAATTTTTACTGTGGAATAATCCAGCTCTCCTCTTAGATACCTGTGAATTTGAAGATAAAAACCCTAAATTTGTTTACTTCAGTAGCATTTACTCAAAAGTTTTGAAAGAATAAATAAATCTAAATGTTTAACAAGGGCATGTTTAGAGTACATGATCCATACGTATTTTAAGATTTGAATAAATTGAACAATTGAATTAAATGTCAGCAGAAGTAATTTAAATTAAATCA
This sequence comes from Hyperoodon ampullatus, assembly GCF_949752795.1. NCBI lineage: Eukaryota > Metazoa > Chordata > Mammalia > Artiodactyla > Ziphiidae > Hyperoodon > Hyperoodon ampullatus. The sequence continues at coordinate 68,601,053 of NC_136926.1, forward strand.
CAGAACCAGAAGTATCTAACTACAAAGATGGAAAATAACTTACTGCTGTGACATTTCTGTTTTAAAATATTATCAAACATTCCAATAGATTGAGGGGGCAAGAGGTTATATTTTAGAACCCTAGTCTAAAAGACCAAAAAAAGTCAAAGAACATCCAGAAGAAGATTTTAGATTTAATAGGAAGACGAGTTGAGGATGTCACGAATGTTTATCTTGGGGAAGTAATAGAGAGACATGATAAATACCGCTGGATGTTTGAAATTGTGCCAGAGAGAGTTGGGCTTAACCTGCGCTGTATTCTAGTTCCATAAATTTAACCTAGAGTTTACGAAGATGAAGAGAGACAGGTTTCACTTCAATATGAGAAGTGATAGTTTATTGGTCAGATCTGAGTTCCATGTCAAGTAGAGGCTGGACAGAATGTTTCAGATCAGTGACGTCCAATAGAAATACAATGTGAGCAGAGCCATGGATATAGTTTTAAGATTTCTAGTAGCCATGTTAAAGGAAGTCTTAGAAACAGGTGACATTACTTGTATTATTATACTTTCAACCCAATATATTCAAAATAGTATCATTTCAACAAAAAATCAATATAAAATCAGAGTAGATTTTATATGATTTTTTTTCCTACTAGGTCTTCAACATCCAAGGTGTATTTTACACTTACAGCTCATCTCAGTTTGGACTGGCAACATTACAGGTCTTCAGTAGCCTTTTGTGGGTGGTTCCTGCTGTGTTGGGTAGTGCACTTTTAGAGTAACCAAGCATACTAACCAACCTTGAATTGCCATAATTCAAAACAATATTTGGATACAATGGAGGCAGAATAGATATAATTTCCCAGGCAAAAGCACCTTTGGGGTCATGGCACAGATGTAGGCTAACAGGGTAGTCGCTTAGTCCTGGGGACTGTGGGAGAGAGAGGAGAACAAATGGATCACAGATCACTGTTAGTCCATACAGCACCCTTATATGAATTTTAAAAAAGAACCCCTTCTGGACACATAAAATACAGAAAAGGAGCATCTCATCCTTATCCTACTCCAGGGCAAAGTCTTGAGTAGAGAGCAGAGCTAGAGTTCAGTCCACCCTTGCCGCTTGCGCTGGGAGCCCTCCTGAGGCACTTCCAGGCAGCTGTGTCCCTGTGGGCTGCCTGGGAGCCAGTTTCTGCAGTGACTGCAGACTGCAATCTTCAGCAGTCATTCTTAAACTTTCATAGGTCACAGGTCCCTCTCCAAATTTGATGAACACCATGAACCTCTTATCAAGGAAAAATCATCAAAGATTCACAGAGTGGCAGTGGTTCATGGACTGCCTTTGAAAGCATGAACCCTTTTGAGTCTGTGGCTCTGTGGCTAATAAACCTGGCCACAGGTTTATTCTAATGAAGGCCCTCTTGTTCGGGGACGAAGGGGGCAGGAAAGTAGGAGAGGCACAGACCCACTTATCTCTCCTCTGCCTAAAATAGGCTTCATGGATGTGAATTGAAAGTAACCTTTGTTCCTTGTGTGTTTTGCCAAGTCATTATTTTCTCTCTGAACTGTTGGAGGATTTTTCTGCTGCTGTCACCAGCTGTCCCCAAAGTTCTCACCCTGTCATGTTGGGGAAAGAGCACCTGGTGATGACTAAACCGAAGCACTGAATGTTTTGACACTGGCCAAGGAAGAAGCAGGTCATTTGGTCTATTTTTAATGTCATCCCCATTGGCATTTCCTCCCAGTGTTTTTCTTGTGGTGCTACAGGACACTCCTTCCCTGCTGCCTGCTTCCTACTGTGATAAATGTTCATGATCACACAGGTCACATCTTCTATCAAGAACAATTGACTCAGCGTGCTGGGTCTCCAGTTCATTCCCACAGGCCATGCTCTCCTGTGCTCCTCTCTGCACATCAAGGTTTCAGAACAGTGAACAGAAAGAAAACTTGTGAGGTTTTAGTTTCCTGTGTAGTAATTCTGCAGTATCATCTCATCTGGAATATATATCTATATATATTATAATGTGTGTGTGTATATATATGCGTGTGTGTGCATCTATATATAATACACATTAATACATACATACATATTTTCACTCTTAAATTTTACTCTTATTTTTTTTTACATTTTGTTATTTTTTAATTTTTATTTTATATTGGAGTATAGTTGATTTTTTTTTTTTTTTTTTTTTTTTTTTTTTTTTTTTTGCGGTACACAGGCTTCTCACTGTTGTGGCCTCTCCTGTTGCAGAGCACAGGCTCCGGACGCGCAGGCTCAGCGGCCATGGCTCACAGGCCCAGCCGCTCCGCGGCATGTGGGATCTTCCCGGACCAGGGCACGAACCCGTGTCCCCTGCATCGGCAGGCAGACTCTCAACCACTGCGCCACCAGGGAAGCCCAGTATAGTTGATTTTCAATGTTGTGTTGCTTTCAGGTGTACAGCAAAGTGATTCAGTTATGCATATACATATATCTATTCTTTTTAAAATTCTTTTCTCATTTAGGTTATTACAGAATATCACTTATATGTGGAATCTAAAAAAAATGTTACAAATGAACTTACTTACAAAACAGAAACAGGCTCACAGACTTAGAAAACAAACTTATAGTTACCGAAAGGGAAAGGTGGGGGAGGGGAGGAGGGATAAATTAGGAGGTTGGGATGAACATACACACACTACTGTATTTAAATAGATAATCAACAAGGACCTACTGTATACCACAGGGAACTCTAAATTTTACTCTTTTAAAAAAGAACTTTTCCCCTTGGATTGACTGAACTTCTTCTAGAAAACTTAAGATCTGGACAACAGGTAACAGGTTTCCTTTTCTGTCTGAGTTATGACCATTATAATCACCCATTAAACTTAATGAGCACTGGGTTATTGAGAGTGATGCTATGCTGTGTTATACCTTTCAATTGCCACTGCAGCTCGGGTTAGAGACAGAATGATTAAGAACTATTCTATAAAACTTAGCAGCTCAAAGGTGTGTGATAAGTGAAGAAGACAAGGGAAAATAAAATCATTCTGAGAAACAGATAGTACATCCAATCTGCAGGGGCGATGTGATGCTTGATTAGATTGTGGAAGCAAGGACTTCTTTCCTTCAGTCATTTTTATACCTTGAGGAGGCGTTGCAATTGGGGAGTTAGTTTATCAGGGTCTGTGAGATACTGAATCAGACTTGGGAGCTTCTCCCTGGGGATTGTAGGGAATTAGAGACCTGAAGGCAGTTCTGGAGATGGCCTGTGAAAGTTTAAGGACGGTGTCCAGTGTCAGTAGAAGCAGGAAGAAGTACAGAAGGGCAAGGGCTTTTATTGACCTGATATTTTCTTGCAGTGCTACTCAGAGGTTGGTAAATGGATACATTTGCTTGGTTACTTCCATGTTTCTGAACCAATGATAGTGTGACTTTTGTTGAGATATCATTGACATACAATGTTATACTAGTTTTAGGTATTCAACATAGTGATTCGATATATTTATATGTTGGAAAATGATCATCACACTAAGTCCAGTTGACATCCATCACCACATATAGTTACAGATTTTTTTTTTCTTGTGATGAGAACTTGGAAGATCTACTCTCTTAGCAACTTCCAAATATATAATACAGTACCAAGTATTGTCACCATGCTGTACATTACATCCCCAGGACTTTCTTATTTTGTAACTGGAGGTTACGCCCTCCGTCTGGCAACTACCAATTTGTTCTCTGTAGCTATGAACTCAGTTTCTGTGTATTTTTGTTTGTTTTAGATTCCACATACAAGTGAGGTCATACAGTATTTGATTTTCTCTGTCTGGCTTATTTCACTTAACAAAATGACCCTCAAGGTCCATCCATGTTGTTGCAAGTGGCAGGATTTCCTTCTATTTTGCTGAATAATATTTCATTTTATCACATCATCTTTATTCATTTATCAAACTGTGGACACTTAGGTTGCTTCCATTTCTCTCAGAATCCGCAGCCTGGCCCTGCCAGCTTTGGAAGATCCTGGGGTGTAGGCTTGCATGGCATTTCAGCAAAGACTTTCACACTTAAATGTGAAATATGGGGACTTAAATTATGTAGAAATTTCACATTTGTGGATAAGATGTGAATGATTTGATCAACATGTATCCAGTTAAGTCTTTTGTTCTATATACTTATTTATTTCTATGGGATGCTGAAAAAGTAAGTTTAGATATTGAGCTTCTAGAAAATTTTGAGAAACATTCCTCATTGATTTAAGTTTATCTGGATCTGGATGTCCCTGCACTGCATTCTTTCTAGCCATATTTCCTCTATATTTGAGAGTCAGTCACTGTCGGGGTGCTGAAATGTGGTTAAGGAAAGCAAATATATTAAACACAGTAATGCACAGAGGTTTCCTATGCACAGAGGTACCTTTATGAAGGTGCTTCTTCATGGCCCTTGCAAACTTGAATTTTCAGATATGGAAACTGACCTAGTCTTTGATGCTCCCGATTGGACTTTGCAGAGACTATACAGATGAAAATGAATTCAAGCCATGTTATGTACTGTCAATTCCAGCATTTAGTATCTCCTTCCTGACATGACAAGTAGAGTCCTCCTGTGCACATGGGAGATAGAGGACCTTCCGGTTTTGTTGCATTCCATTTACATACTCTTTTCTCTCCATCTTCAACCAGCTCTTTCTGTCAAAAGCAGAAGTTTCTATCTTAGGCATCGCCTTTGCCTCCCTGTGTGAGCCCTCATCTCTTAAGCACGGTGCCGTTTTGCTCACAGCATCTTTCCTTCTCCTAGCCCCTTGTCTTTGTACCTGTTTTCTAAAGACCCACCAAAATGAGTCCTCATAACTTGTCCACACAGTGAACCCATGCTTTTCTGCTTATCCTTCTTGTCTCATCCCTTCCAGTCCTACTGACGAGAATAATAGAATATTAGAGGAGTAAAATGACCACATTCTAGGACATTCCTTTTAAAGCTGATTTCACCTTTGGGTAATAGCCTCTCCTATTTTTATCAAATGCTCTTATTAACTAAAAGTTGCGTTTCTTATCATGCATGACATTATCTGATGTGTAAAATATAAACTGTGGTTTATGGCTGACATTCATATACTTCCGTCTGTCCCAGGCACCGCACTTATTTCTTTACATTGATTATCTCATTTAATCTTCATAACAACCCCACATGTTGTATATTATTAAAATTATCATTTCTTAGATGAAACACTGAGATGCAAGGAGCTTACGTAACCTACCCAAGTTCATAAACCACAAAAAGCAGGGCTGGAATTTGAACCCAGGCAAGCTAGTCCAGGCTTCTATACTATATAGTCTCCCATTTTAAATGTAATTACTCTGGGACCTGATCATTCAGATTTCTCAGAGCCCTAGAGCAATTGTTACGGGCATCCTTTCTCATCATACCATCTGCAGAAGAGACTAAAGTATGAGCCTGGAAAAAAAAAGTGTCATTTTGAACTTAGTACAAATGAAATAATTGCCTGAGTAACCCTAATGTGAGCTTTAGAAGTGAATGAGTCTATACTGTTATAAATCGATGATTGAATAAACTCATGAGGGAGAGGAAACACATATCCCTTAATGAAGAATTTTAAATAGTTTATGTAGATACTCCCATCTCTCAACAAGTGGAACATAACTCTCCCCTCCTTAAGTGTGGGCTGTACATAGTTTACTTCCAAAGAGTGAGGTATGGAAATGGGAGGAAAAGAGTAACTTTATAGTAGAGAAAAATGAAAAGCTCTACTTAAGTCAAATGATCAAGGTGAACATCATTGGTGATAAGTCTTGTTAATAGTATGTACCCGGGCTTCCCTGGTGGTGCAGTGGTTGGGAGTCTGCCTGCCGATGCAGGGGACACGGGTTCGTGCCCCGGTCCGGGAAGATCCCACATGCCGTGGAGTGGCTGGGCCCGTGAGCCATGGCCGCTGAGCCTGCACGTCCGGAGCCTGTGCTCCTCAATGGGAGAGGCCATGACAGTGAGAGGCCCGCGTACTGCAAAAAAAAGAAAAAAAAATAGTATGTACCCTTCATAGGAAGTGATGAGAGTGGCTCTTACATGGTCTTCCTCTCCTATAACAATAATCCCAGTCTAATCATGAGAAAAATAGCAGACAAACCCCAGTTAGGGATGGTTCTACAAAATACCTGACCTGTATTCCTGAAAACTTCCCAGGTCATCAAAAACAAGGAAAATCTGAGAAACTCTGTCAGCCACAAGGAGCCTGAAAAGGCATGAGGATTAAATGTAATGTGGTATTCTGGAGAGATCCTGGAAAAGAAAAAGGGATATTAAATAAAAATGAAAGAAATCTTAATAAAGTATGGACTTTATTTAATAATAATGTATCAATAGCATTTCATGAGCTGTGGTAAATGTACCACACTAATGTAAGATGTTAACAGTGGGACAGCTAGTTGTGAGGTATATAGGGGTACTCTGTACTTACTTTATAACTGTTCTGTAAATCTAAAACTACTCTAAAACATAAAGGTTATTTATTTATTTTTTAATAAATTTTATTTATTTATTTATTTGGCTGCGTTGGGTCTTCGTTTCTGTGCAAGGGCTTTCTCTAGTTGTGGCGAGCGGGGGCCACTCTTCATCGCGGTGCATGGGCCTATCACTGTCGCGGCCTCTCCTGTTACGGAGCACAGGCGCCGGACGCACAGGCTCAGTAGTTGTGGCTCACGGGCCCAGTTGCTCCACGGCATGTGGGATCTTCCCAGACCAGGGCTCGAACCCATGTCCCCTGCATTGGCAGGCAGATTCTCAACCACTGCGCCACCAGGGAAGCCCTAAAACATAAAGGTTATTTTTTAACAAGTGAAGGATAAAGATAACCTAGCATAGGAGATACATATATAGAAGTTAGGAGCAAACAGTTTTGGGTCTTTGTAACTAAAAATTTTCTGCTTTCCAAATTCAGAAACAATCCTGCTGTGTACAGTGTAAAACAAGGTCAAAGAAAAGAGTGTTATGAAATTATCTAACAAAGAGAGAATGTGGTCAGTGGCGAAAGTACTGGAACTGCATGCCAATGATGGAGGTCATGAGAGAACAGGCATAATGGGGACTTGGCAGGCATGTTCTCTTAATTGAAATGTCAGCTCTGTTGGGTACAGTCAAAGTAGGAGAGCTCAGAACAGAAAAAAAAGGTGGCAAGGTGGAATCATACCTCTGAAATATTCATAGTGGCAGTGTACTTCAACTGGTCAATGAAATAGACAGTAAAACATTTTGCAGAGGATACAGAAAAGGCAGAAGAAAACAGAAAACCTCAGCGAAGCTCTACCGTACATTATAATGTTGATATGATTGTCTTTGAGGAAATACCTAAACTTCGGGTCATAAAATTGTACTACCAAAAACACAAGCTTTAACAGATCTGAAGTTTTTCATCTGGCAAGACAATGCTCCAGTGTAAGAGGGGGAAAGATGCTCTAACTAAATTTTTAGTAGTAAAGCTATTAATTTTTACAGGCAGGCTTTGAATAATGAATGAGCTGTCCACATTCATAACGTAATAAGTTAGAAGAGCTCTTGAAAGGTCATATAGTCTCCTTCCCATTACCCACCCTCATCTCCTCCCCCCACACACATACACTATGTAGCACAAATTAAAATATTCCTAATAGACTAGCTATTGAAAGAGGACAGCAGTCTTCTTTGGTGACCTATCATGGAGCTCAGCTATCCCAGTAAGTGGCATATTCTATTCCAAATGCTTAAGCTGCAGATAAAGTCTTTATCTTCCTCTTACTATACTAAGATATGCACCTTGGAGTCTTGGGAACTTTGGTTTTGGTGTGTGAGGTATTGATATATGTCAGAGAAAACAGAAGATGGGAATGATCTTTCCTGCACTTTCAGATATTGAAGCCCAGATGTGTAGAGAAATAAATCACTGCAACAAAGAACGTCAAGTTAGAAACCAGCTTATCAAATAGTAGGGCACTATAGATATAGAGATTACAGAGAGTGGTGGATTGATAGGTGAGTGCATGAAAATAGGTAGGTGTATGTGCTGAAGGTCCAACATGGGTAGACTGTACTTTCAATGGTAGGAGGATGGAGACCCACAGGAATCAGAAGGGCAAAGCCAAGTGGCCAAAGAATCATTTAAGGACACTTGAAGGACCTTGTGTCCATCAAGAAAAGGAGTGGATATAATCAGAAACTTCTTACGTGGTTCCTACTAGCATTCAAAACTATTACTGAGATAGAGGTGCCCCGGGGTCTGAGATGAGGATGGATGGGAAGGTTGGAGAGATGGGAAACGCCACAGGGTAATCTTAGGGTGAGAAAAATATGGGAATAAAAAGGTTTATTTTAAAATTCATAGTTAAGCTGTTTATATGAAAACATAATGGAGACACGTTTACTTATCAAATTTAGATTTAGCCTTATTAGATTTATATTTCAAGAGGAGATGTCTTTTTGAAATCAACATTATGATTTTGGCACACTGAGTTCATTCTGAAAGGGTGAAAATAATTGGACAGTATAGGGATAAATGCCCCAAATTTGAGTGGAGGTTTTGAAAAGTTCTCAGGTCACTTCTGGTTAGGGCAAGAAAAGAGTCAAGGCTGCTGCCAGCAGCTGATGGCTTAATGCTGAAGGGTGGTGGAGAGTAAGCAGAACTTCTCCACTTCTGCGCTACTTCTGGCTCCTCTGCCAGGGCCAGAATGTCTTTGACTTGACGCTGTGCAATGAACATGTGTAAATGCATAGACAGAGCAGAGACTGCAGTGATAATGGGGCAGAGAGAGGGTAAGTTTTGAAGCTGCCCTGAATGAATTCAAGTGGGCTTGACCAGGTGACACAAAGCGACTGGTCCATGAGATCAATGAACTACTGTCAAACATGACTTACTGTTCAATAAACAATTAGTGTGTACCTCCAAGATGCTGTGTTAATTTCTGAGAACACAAGGGTAAATGAGTGAGAAGCCCCGCCTTCACTGTGTGAGTGCATGCTCTGGGAAGGAAGCCAAAAAATGGTCAACAATAATGACAGCGTATGGAGGGCAATTGCAGAAGCTCGGAGGGCTTCTAGAGGCAGGCAGTGGAGATTAACAGAAAGGATGCTGTTTGTGCTACTGAAGGATGGTTAGGAGTTTTCCATATGGATTGGATGAGAAAGCCATTTCAGAGAAAAAAATATATCAACACTATATAACAGACATAATATACGTTATGTGCTGCCAGCTTACATCACGTGGTACCATCTATCAGAGCAATAAAGAACACAGGATTTGGAGAAAATAATTCTAGATTCAATTCCCTAGCCACAATTCCTAGCTACTTCAGCTGAGAAAGTTATTTTACTTTTACATTTTCATCTTCTTACCTGTAAATTGGGGTTATAAGAGAGGCTAGGTCATAACTGAGATAAGTGGTCAAGAAATGTTAGGAAGGGCTTCCCTGGTGGCGCAGTGGTTGAGGGTCCGCCTGACAATGCAGGGGACGCGGGTTCGTGCCCCAGTCTGGGAAGATCCCACATGCCGTGGAGCGGCTGGGCCCGTGAGCCATGGCCGCTGAGCCTGTGCGTCCGGAGCCTGTGCTCCGCAACGGGAGAGGCCACAACAGTGAGAGGCCCGTGTACTGCAAAAAAAAAAAGAACTGTTCGTAAGTGTAAGATATTATTAACATTATTAATCAGATATTGTCAGATCACAAAGTAGAAATAGCCTCAAGTGAAAGAAACTATGGCAGATAAGAACTAGAAGAAAAGATGACTAGAGGTTAGTAACTGCAGGAATGCCCTAAGGATTTAGATTAATGAGACCTCGTGCATGTTGAGAGACAAGTTGTAGTAACATGCTACAGGTGTTCTGTCTAGCCTTATTCATGTTTTAATCAATGTGGATGAATGCTTGTGAAATTCATAAATGATATGACACTGGACGGGCTTCAATGACTTAGAGTGATGTTTTCCAGCATCCAACTGATGTTGATTGACTAGCTGAAACAAATTCCTTGCATCTGACAACATGAAATTTCAATTTTAACATGGATTATATAAAGTCCTGACTTTGAGTTTACCAAAGATCAGTGATAGAATGGGGAAAGATCTGTATGGTCAAAATCATATGTGAAAAATACAAGGTTGTGGATTTGCGTAGCTTTTAGGTTTGATGTTGGTCAACTAATGTGATTTGGATTTCATCAGTAAAGGTGAGGCATACCTAGGATGGTAGAGGTGATGGTCTTATTCTTCTCTGTTTTGACCAAAACACATCTACCATGCCGATCTCTAAGAGAGATTTATAAACAAGTTAATCCAATTCACTTGATTACTATCAGGGTGGTAAAGGAATTTAGTTCTCTCATTTATGAAATGTAGATAAGTTCTGAAAAGTAGGAGACTGGGGACACATAATTTCTACCCTTATACCTATGAAGAGTAGTCATGAAGAAAAGGAATTAGATTTATTGGGGTAGAATCTGAGGGTAGACGTAGGATGAATGAATGGGAGATAAAAGACAGAACTTAGCCTTGGCATAAGTAAGTCTAATGAGTTCAAAAGATGGAAGGTGATGTGTTAGCTAACGATGAAAGCTTCTAAGCATGGTCTAGTTGTACCAGGCAAAGACTACAGAAGAAACTATTGTCAGGACAGAGTTGGGCTAGATGGTCTTTAAAGTTTTGTCCAAATCTGGAAATCTCTGATGCTGTGATAATTAATAAGGTTTAATAATGAAAAATGGTAAGCCGTAAGAGGCAAGTAACCATTGCGGCTGTGGACTGAAAGTTAGTCAAAGGATGTCTGGATTAATGTAAACCTGAAGGAGGACTGACGATGTTTAAAAAGAACATCCATAGTAAAAACCTTTTGGGTGTCATGCTGCAGGAAATTCCAAGCAAATGTTGAGGTCTAATTCAGTTTATCATTTATGATCTGGAAGAACTAAGAGCATGCACACTGAAGTCAGTACATGTTTCCTTAGTTACTGAATACAGAAACATAGGCAGAAATCAATAAACATGTATTTTTCCTTTGGGATGTCAGTAGAGCCCTATATACTGGAAGAATAAACTAGATCATCTATTTACTTCTCATTTGCACTGTCTATATGTCTATAGTAACAAAAATAATACACCACAGGCTGAGAGCATGATTTTTTGATACCAGCTATTAGTGATACACACAAGAAGCAGAAGTACTCAAGTTTACTTTTTAGTAGATATTTTGGTTTGGTAATCTGGCTCTAAAGAGACTTGGATTTTTTTTTTAATCTGTTATCATTTAATTATGTCAAACTAAAGGGTAGCATCTAGTTTTGATTCATTTAACCTTAATGGGAAAGAACAAGTCATTGCTTAAAGAGTGTCTTATAGCCTGTTATTTCTTGTATTTTTAGAAATCATTTATTCCTCTTCAAATTGATGTGCTGTAATTATTCATTAATAATTCTTCTTGATGTCTCTGGAGTCATTCCATTACCCACAGTCATTAGGCATCATTTTATCAATGTTTGCTGTGATACTGAGATATCTGTAGCTCATTGAGTCATTACATCCATTGGTGTATATCCTTTTAGTGAAGAATATCCAATTCATTCTGAATCAAGTTTCATTGAGATATTTTCCAGGAACTTTAGAAACTGCTTTTATGTCCAGGGAGAAGAATACAGATATAACTCCTATATACCAACTCTTGAACATCTTTCATAGGAATCTTTGACCTTGACTGGAGAAGTCCATTTTTGTAACCGGGCTAATGACCCGGAAGAGATTTGTTAATAACCTCCTGGGCCCCAAATTGTAACAAAAAGCAACACTCCCTAGGATCACTGTCATAACTATTTTATCCATTTAATGGTAGTGTGTACTAAATCAACTCCATTATGGGTGAGCTCAATAGCCTTTAGTGGGAAGACCTAGAAACTTAAAAGAATGTCATTTCCTCTAGGTAATGGCATCCTGCATTTAAACAACCACAATCTGTTTGTTAAATTCGGAAGACTGGCACCACGTCGTAGGGTGAAATGTTTAGCATGGTAAGGATAATGTATTTTTTTAAAGTTTAGGATTGGTTCAGACATTTAAATCCATTGTTATTTTGTCTGAATATCTTTTCTCCAGAGATTAAAATAATCTAATAATGAATTAAGCACCTTCTAAATATTTATAAATTATTTTCCGCATTTCTTAGAAAAGACCAGGTATAAACTTCCTTCAGGGGCTTCCCTGGTGGCGCAGTGGTTGAGAGTCCGCCTGCCCATGCAGGGGACGCGGGTTCGTACCCCGGTCTGGGAAGATCCCACATGCCGCGGAGCGGCTGGGCCCGTGAGCCATGGCTGCTGAGCCTGCGCGTCTGAAGCCTGTGCTCCGCAACAGGAGAGGCCACAACAGTGAGAGGTCCGTGTACCGCAAAAAAAAAAAAAAAAAAAAAAAAAAAAACCTTCCTTCAGGCAAGGCTAATGTATGAAGGCATTTTATAAAACAGATGTGTTAGTGTATGTTATTCACATCACAAAAGGCTCTTTTGTTAACAAAAGGATGGAGCTCAGGGTTTCTTTAAATCTGAGCTCCCATTATGCACTTAAAACAGCATTTAGATTATCCAAACCTTCAAGAATAAACTTACTGTGTAAAGTAACATATACTTATCTTATTTGTGAACTTTGGTGAAATGAGTTATTCAGTAGGTGATTGACACAAGTCTGGCAAAAAACCAGAAGTGTGAAAATCAGGACTTTGTAATTCTTGAAGCTCTTGTACCATATTATATCTGTTTCCATGAAAATATTTACAACTAGTTATTTTGAAATAATAGTAATATTGATATAGTACTTTAAAAATAAAAAGTGTAAAGCTTACTTTCACTATTTATATAGAAACTCTAGAAATATTTTTAATGAAAAAATATACTAATTCATTAAACAAATATTTATTAAGTGCACATTATTTGAGCTGGAAACAACATCAACTATTTAAATCTCCCATTTGATCGATGAGAAAACTGAGGCCAAGAGAGGTGATATGGTTTGCTCAAGGTCAGTTAATGAACAGATGCAGAAATAGTAATAGTCTCAATTCCTAACTGCTAGCCTTTTCACCGCCCTATACAAGCTGGTCATATATTAATTTACTTCCTTATTAAGAGAGATTGTTTTAAAAATATCATCCTGTCTCCATTAACTTATTGAAAATAGATGGATTCCTATTAAAAAGGTATTCCCTCTCTCCTTTTGTATGCCACAAGGGATTCAGGCAGCCATAAAGCCTAGCACGCACTGCTGACAAAGTACACAAAAGAATCAAAATCAAATTAAGTGATCAAAAATGAAAATCAAGATGATGAAATAAGGAATAATGTAAATCATACATAGTAAATGTCAGTATAATAGAAATACCTGTTTCTACGTGATTCTCTAACTCACTACTTATTTAGGTCACAAATAACATGTTCTTAGAAAAAAAGAAACTCCCAGTTTGATTTATTTTGCCATCCAAGTAAATTTTAGAAAACTCCCAAAGCTTTCCAAATAAATTTCAAATATCATCCCATATTGTAAAGTAATGAGAGAGAGAGAGAGAGAGACAGACAGACAGACAGACAAACGAACTTATTATTTATGAAGCTAATCAGCTGGCCATAGGAGTTAGCTTTTAACTTTTTCATTTATTATTTCCTACGAGTTAATATTTCACTAGAAAGCAAACAATAAACAGAATGTTTAGAGGATTAGGAAGAAATGGCTTGAGGATTTTCTACATTTTAAGTTTGTAGTTCATTATTACATGTATACTTACCCTCTCTCTTTTTTTTTTAATTAGGGTCATTTGAATAATAAAGAAAAAGTTTCAAATTAGTAATTATTTATGGAAGTAAACCAGGGATCAGCAACTTTTTTCCATAAAGGACCAAGTAGTAAATAATATATATTTCTGGTTTGGGGACATATGGTCAATGTTGTAACTACTCAACTTTACCCCTATAGTAGGAAAGCAGCCGTTGAAATAAACGAATGATTATGCAACAATAGAATTTTATTTATGAACGCTGACATTTGAATTTCATATAATTTTACATGTCATGAAATTTTACGTGTCATTTTTTTTCAACCATTAAAATATGTAAAATCCATTCTAAGCTCACTGTCATATGATTTGCCCTAGGACCATAGTTTGCTGACTCCTGGTTAAATTGAATATCCTTATCATAGGGATTTTGGTAACTACTGCTGTGACCCTTTTAATAAACAAGTAAGCCTGTATATGAACTAGTGAGCTGCTCACATACTGTCTCATACTGCATCCTTCTACTATAGAACATAAAGAAAAATGGAACATAAACAATCCATAAATCCTCCTTGACCTTCACCCTTGAGTAGTTATAGCTTCTCTTATAAATTTGTACACTTATATTTGATGCTGTCATCTTTTTAAGATAAGATATTATTGTGTATCAGCTTTCTTTGAAATTCATCATCTTTTCTGGAGATGTTTGTGACTGTGTCTTTTGTTTGGGTATGAAAATGCAGGATAATATGTACAATAGGGCAGTAAATGCTTGTGACCTGAAATATTAGGTTGTTTTCTTAAATACACTAATATCAGCATTTAAAAAAATCAAATGGCTTAACATGAAGAATGATTCAGATACTGTATTTTATTGGATAGATATCTGTATCACTTTTTCTATATAATTTTATCTCTGCATGATACTAAACATCTAGATATTTGGAAGCATATGGAAGGTTGAACATTTTGCTTTATATCCAGATGTTTGGTGTTATGTAAACCTTTGATATATAGGAAAAGAATATGCTGAGCCATCTTTATTCAGAGTTTTTATGCATTCCTTAATTGTCCATAAAAATGATGATTTATATTAAAGCTATTTTGTAGGCATGAATACCTAAATAAGATTTAGAATATATATATATATATACATATATATGTACACATATGTATATATATATATGTATATGGCAGTGTTGGAACGGATGTCTGCCTGTCTCCTACTTATACTTTATATATATATATATTTATATACATATATACACACATATGAATATATATGTGTGTATGTGTATATATATGTATGTGTGTGTGTGTGTGTGTGTATATATATATATATATATATATAACATTTTATGAGTGTTCCTGTGAGTGCCAATGTGGAAACACTAACTAAATGGAAATTTACTTTTTGATCCAGTAGCCATTGTGAGTATTCCAGTACTGTTGCCTGCTCTAACAGTCAGTCCAGAGATTTCTGTTCAAAAAAAAGAACCTCATCTTCAGAACTGTAATGGAATCTTATAGTGATATTCACTAGGTGGTAGGTTTTACATTAAATGAGAAAATGTGTATGACTAGTGCTTTCTAAATTGAAAGGTGCTGTACAAATATTAGAGGTTATCTGCTTAACTTTTCTTATGCCACTCAATTCATTTTTCTCCATCTTATTTCAGAAGCTATTTCTAAGTCAGGAGATAAATGTTTTCATCACTGGTTTCCCTTCAGTAAGCTATGGATGCATTTTATTTTTATTATTTTGCAATTGTTAATCAAGAACCATTTATTAAGTGACTGCTATGTGTAGCTCTCCATTAAAACACATGCAGTAGGTGTAGACATCAAAGCAAGTAAGATTTCTCAGGAGGGATACTGAATGTGTCAAGATGAGGTTCGTGGAGTTAGGATTCTACCCTGGACCTAAAGGAAGGGAGGGGTTTTTGAAAGTGTCATCTGAAACGAAAGTTTTAAAAATGAATAATTTGGCACATTCTCCTGAAATAGTCTCTTATAGTCTCTTCTTGAGGCAATGGACGTGAATTTTATGTGGAGATAAATGTGCATTACTGTCAGAGTCTAAGCCAGCTTTGCTGACAACTAACAGTAGAAAAATCATTTCCTGGGCCCCAGATTCCTTACTTTATATATAAGGGGATTGGGTCACTTGTATTGAAATTGACTTTTTACTTTATTTAGCTACAGCCTTTTATTTAAATGAATGAAAATCAGCCAAAAAAAAAAAAAATGACCTTGTCAAATTTCAAAGGAATGAAGAGTGGCTAGGAAGTCTCTTTGTTAAAATTTTTGGTTCCTTTTTCACATTTCTATGAACAATTTTCAATTTTGCATTTTCAAACACTTAGAGTCATATAGCATGATTAAGAGAAAGTGAAGAGATACATATTGTCAAGTGTAAGAAAAAGATGGTACAAGATTTATCTCTATCTAAATATATTAAAGACTAAAAGAAGGAGAGTTTTGATGATTTTCTTGAAACAAAAGCAGGAAAATGGAGTTCTTAAGTTAGCATCTGCCTTATGAATCCATTAGAGATCCACATTAAACTTTAGGACAAAATTCTGACATCTGTTATTTGGATAATCCAAACCACTCATAATATAGGTTTTTAATGCTAACTTCTACTTTAAAATAAATATTAATTTCACTTTAATTACAGCCATCAGTACTGTCAACTCATTCAATTGTTCCTCTATACATAAATGTAGGTTCAGAAGAAATCAAATCCTCAACTCTTCATGTTGTCAGGATCCACAAGTATAAAAATATATGCTCTGTCTTTAAAAATTAATTGACACTGGAGACAGTTTGCCGAGTTCCTGCTCAAGGTTTTCATCCAAGTACGAAGGAGGAGTGTGTTTAAATATTAGTGTAATCCTGGTGGTGTCTTATATCACCAGTAATACGTTTAAGACATTCTTAAGCATGCGTACATAAGTAAGGATGGGAAAGCTGACCTTTGACATAAAGTTTTAAAATCTTAGGAACACTGGAGTTTAATGTCAGTTATTCCCTGGTGAATATGCCTCAGATATGGTACCTATACCTTTCTGTGTGTGAACATAAGTAAAAGGGCCACTTGTCATCAAATAGGGCATGAACAGACTCTCTGTGCTGCTTCAAAAATTGAGTTGTGTTTTTTCTCTATATCTATACTCAACCCTATCTTTAAAATAGCCTCCTCCAAAAATTGCATTAGCATTTCCTGTTTCCCAGTCTTTCCTTTTAGTAGGTTCTGTTTAGCACATCTAATTGGGATTTGCTGTCTATCATTTGGCCAAAGCCTGGAGTGTCACTAAGTAGGGTTCTGTGCCAGAATCCCAAGAGAGCACCCCCTTGTCTTGGCCAATGGACTTGCATCAGCAAAGCTTTGGGAACTCATGTAGGAGACTAGATCAATGTTTTAATGCAACATATTCCTAATGACGAAAAAAAAAAAAACCACAGAGTCATGGTACCGATCATTGCATTTCATGCCAGTCTTCATTCATTTCATATTGTTGCATTCTTCTCTGTTTCTTGTGACCCTCTTGAAATTAAAGCTGTTTATCAATAATATAGATTCTATACCATTTTAAACTTTTCTCCTTGAATTTTTGTTTGTTTTCCCCAAAGAATTCAGAGTTTCAAATGTACTAGAAAAAAAAATTTACAAGAAATGCAAAAGAAGTTTATAGGAGAACAGTTGCTTCACTTACATACATGCCCATGATATTATTTGCTTTATAGTCATTATTCTTTTTTTTTTTTTTTTTTTTTTTAGGTGAAGGTAGGTCAGGGGAAGCTCCCTGAGGAATGACCCACATGCCTACAGGGCTTGCAGGGGTGGCAGGCTGGCATAGTTTGGGTGGAAAACTCAGGGTTTTTTTGTTTGTTTGTTTTAAGAAGATGTTGGGGGTAGGAGTTAATTAATTAATTTATTTATTTTTGCTGTGTTGAGTCTTCATTTCTGTGTGAGGGCTTTCTCTAGTTGTGGCAAGCGGGGGCCACTCTTCATCGCGATGCACAGGCCTCTCACTATCGTGGCCTCTCTTGTTGCGGAGCACAGGCTCCAGACGCGCAGGCTCAGGAGTTGTGGCTCACGGGCCCAGTTGCTCCGTGGCATGTGGGATCTTCCCAGACCATGGCTCGAACCCGTGTCCCCTGCATTAGCAGGCAGATTCTCAACCACTGCGCCACCAGGGAAGCCCCTATAGTCATTATTCTAAGCACTTCCCATGGAGTTGAAATGATTTTGAAATAAATTACTAAGCTGAGGAGTCTTCACTTGTCTTTTATTTCATTAAATGTGTGGACTTCTTTTGAGATTTGAAACCCCTAAGTATGCATTTATCATTATCTTCTTTTTCCTTGTGTTTTTAATTGCAGCAGTAAGAAGTAATTTATACCTAATCACGCTATTTTGTCCTCCAACTTCTGAAATACATTTTGACAGATTATAAGTGAGTTTTCTTCAAACAGATGTTTTAAGAATGAGTAACTTCAATAACAGGAGGAAAAAATCTCACCTAAGTTGAGATGATTCTTCTTTCCAATGAAATATTTCCAAAATACCCCTGGGCCTGGGGTATTTTTATTATAATATTTTTTGAAGTAAAGGATTTCTTTCAGCATTTTATAACATCTAGATATGTAAACTCAAGAAAAATTTACATTCGTACATACACATAAAGTTCCAGGGACTTCATGGAACCCATTAAATCTGTTCCGGTGGAAAAGCTCCCTGTAGTGTACAGAATGTGAGTATATTTTCACATACAAGAGTACACATTGCTTATTACGGGACCTTATGTCTAGATGGGTAGCTAGAGGATATAATTTCATTATGATATTGACTTCAGCAGAAGCTAAGGAGTTGAGCTGTCACACTGCTTGCTGAAGGGAAGCATACTGGAATGAAAAGAAAATGTGAAGTTCATAAGGGACCAGACAGGAGTTCTTGCCTGGGAGGAGCCTAGATTAGTTGAACAAATAATCCCTCCAGATAGAGAGGCTGCAGCGTAAGACTTCCCTTCCAAACTGGACTTACCTGAAGTCTGTGTACTTTAAACATCTTTCAGAATTACATTTATATTTTCTCAAAACAGAAAAAATAATGTTGTAAGACATTTTCTGTTCCATTTGAGGATGGTCAGAAATGACATTGTGGTGATGGCAGCTTATTGTGAAGCTTGTTTGGGAGACACATTTAAGAGACTGAAGAAGGCCAACACGACAGGTCCAGAGTCCCAGGAAATAGCAGCAAAGAGGGAATTTGCAGCTAAGACCTCCCTGTGCAGGACAGAGTCAGTTGGAATACAACCTGGCTTGGATATATTTGTCAATTATACCAAAAACCATAAAAAAGGATGAAGTTATAAACAAACAGTAGAATAAAACTGCTAGAATACCTAAATGCGTGTAATAGCATAAAAGGAAAAGGCATGGGATTTTCAGGCATTTGAATCCAGGAGTTGCCTTTTATAATGATGTTAGCTTAAGATTATTGACTTCTGTAAAACACCCAGGACAATAAGACCTAAGTACTGAGTATTACTGTAATTAAATTGGACCCTATAAAATGGTGATATTCAACTGTGTTTTAACTCAAAATGGTAATTTCATAAGGTTAAATCTAATATTACTTAAAAGAGCAGAGAGGATTTTTTTTAAATTGAAGAATAGTTGACTTACAATGTTATGTTAATTTCAGGTATACAGCAAAGTGATTCGGATATATATATACACACACACACACACACACACACACACACATATATGTATACATATATATATTCTTCTACAGATTCTTTCCCATTATAGTTATTACAAGATGTTTAATATAGTGCTATACAGTAGGTTCTTGCTGCTTATCTATTTTATATATCTATTTTATATATAGTAATGTGTATCTGTTAATCACATACTCCCTCCCCCTCCCTTTCCCCTTTGGTAACCATAAGTTTGTTTTCTATGTCTATGAGTCACTTTCTGTTTTGTAAGTACGTTCATTTGTATCATATTTCAGATTCCACATATAAGTGATATCATGTGGTATTTATCTTTCTCTCTCTGACTTACTTCCCTTAGCATAATAACCTCCAAGTCCATTGCAAATGGCATTATTTCATTCTCTTTTATGGCTGAATAGTATTCCATTGTGTGTGTGTGTGTGTATGTGTGTGTGTGTGTGTGTGTACCACATCTTCTTTATCCATTCATCTGTTGATGGACATTTAGATTGCTACCATGTCTTGGCTATTGTAAATATTGCTGCTATGAACATTGGGGTTCATGTATCTTTTCAAATTACAGTTTCTCTGGATATATGCCTAGGAGTGGGATTGCTGGGTCATATGGTAACTCTATTTTTAGTTTTTTAAGGAACTCCTGTACTGTTTTCCGTAGTGGCTGCACCAATTTACATTCCCTCCAACAGTGTAGGAGGGTTCCCTTTTCTCCACACCCTTTCCAACATTTATTTGTAGTCTTTTTGATGATGGCCATTCTGACTGCTGTGAGGTGATACCTCATTGTAGTTTTGATTTGTATTTCTCTAATAATTAGCAATGTTGTGCATTTTTTCATATGCCTGTTGCCCATCGGTATGTAAAAGAACAGAGATGGTTTTAACAATCCTTTCAAAATTTAGAAATGTCTACCTACAGATTTTTTAAACTAATTTAACATAGCCATTCAAATATGCTACATGAATAAATATATGTTTATCTATCAATAAAACAATTCTGCCAGGTAAAATTTTTTAGCTGTTATTACAAGCGCTGCCTTGTGTTTAAATGATCAAGCTGGAGGAGGGACATAGCAATGGTGGGGAGAGAGTGGGCCTTGGTTCTGCCAGGACTCACATCTGGGCTCCATCACTCACCAGCTATGTGAATGTAGCCATAGATCCTACTCCAGTTCTCTGTGCCTCAGGTTTCTTATGTTTAAAACAGAGACAAGGGAGTCCCAATCCTAGGATAGAACAGTTCTGTATGTTAATTGCGATGGTGCTTATACGGATCTATACATGTGATAAAATGTCACAGAACTATATGCACACACATACACAAAAAACTCCTGCACAAACTGGTGAAATCTAAGTAAGATCTGTAGTTTAGTTACTCATAGTGTGCAAATGTCAATTTCTTGGTTTTGATAATTTTTTATTTTGGTAATGATAATTCTTTAGTCTGTTAGAATAGGTAGGGGGCATTCTGAGTAATGGGTCTGTAAGACCTTCCCGTACCATTTTTTCAACTTCTTGTGAGTCTGTCTTTCAAAATTAAAAAAAAGTGAAATATGCACTTATTGTATGAGTCAGCAATGCCACTCTTAGGTATTTTCCATAAAGAAATGAAAACATGCTCACACAAAACATGAATGTTTATAACTGTTCTAATCATAATCACCCCAAACTGGAAACAACCCAGATGTCCTTGGACAAGTGAACAAGTGATCAAAGAGTGGTACATCCATACAGTGTAATACTCCTTAGCAGTACAAAATGAATAAAATATTGAAAACAGCAACATCAACCAAAAACCAAAAAATAGAGGTGAAGAAAATGATGGCCTCTGAAAATGAGATTATATATATATGTAAAGTTCTTAGAATAGGGGTTGATTCATAGTGAGTACTTTGTAAGTGTCCACTGGTATTATTTCTCCCCCGCAAAAAATACTCTGTCTTCCGGACTAATGATAAATTTCCCATTTTTCTTCTAACTTGAACAAATTAGTGAGTATTATATAATTCTATATGTTTCATGTGTTTACTATATGTCACTGTGTGTATGAGCTTATACACATACACATACACAGACCCACTTCTCATTAAGATATATACATATGGGCTTCCCTGGTGGCTCAGTGGTTGAGAATCCGCCTGCTGATGCAGGGGACACGGGTTCATACCCCGGTCCGGGAAGATCCCACATACTGTGGAGCGGCTAGGCCCGTGAGCCATGGCCACTGAGCCTACGCATCTGGAGCCTGTGCTCCGCAACGGGAGAGGCCACAACAGTGAGAGGCCCACGTACCGCAAAAAAAAAAAAAAAAAAGATATATACATATATGTAAAGCATGGATGAAGCGCTAGATATATATCTCACAGTATTTATAATGTAGAAGACAATCTCACAATAAGTATAATTTCTTTCAGTCCTAATTATCTTGGAATTTCAAACATTTATTTGAAAAACTTAAACTTAGGCATTGGAAAATATTCTAGAATTGAAGCTCCATAGGTGGTACAGAGATCACATTTTTTTTGTTTGGTGCTGAATTATAGCACCTCACCCATGCTTTGCATATATGTATATATCTTAATTAGAAATGTGTGTGTGTGTGTGTGTGTGTGTGTATATCCCTGATATGAGATATAGTACTAACATTTACCATAGATGCTGACCGTGCTAAGTCAGGCTTTTATGATGGAGTTGTTATATTTTGAAGAACATGCTTTGAAACATTTATAAGTCTGTATAATAACAAGCTATATCATAACAGGATTTACTGGACTTTTATTGCCACCTACACAGCCAGCTAGTACTTATTCATCAATCTGTACTGTGTGTGAAGTGCTGAGCTGGAAAAAAGAGGAATTTTAGGAGGCATTTAGTACAGGCTCTGGAGTAAGAGATACATGGGTTCAAATCCTAACACTGTAACTTGCCAGGTCTGTGGATTTGTACAAATTATCCAACTTATCTAATCCTCCATTTCTTCACCTGCATGATGAGCACAGTACAAATGATCAACCTCATAGAGTTACAGTGAGGTAAAGGGTTTATCACAGGATCAGACATATATAAAGTGCTCAGTAAATGGTAGCTGTCATTATTATTATGTATATTATAATTATTTGGGGGGAAGTGACTTAGAGATTTAATGGGAAATAAATACAAGGTGACATAAAATTACATAATCTATACTTCTATATAGAAACTGTTTAAGGGAAGTAGCAAATATATTTTAAGATACGTGTATTAAACTTCTTTGACAGCATGGAACTTCCTCTTGGTCATCAAGTACATATAGGTTTGTGATTGACACACTGTGGGAGGGAATGGATGTTTATGTAGTGTACTAAATTTCTGGCACTATGTTTAAAGGAGAACAATATGAACAGAAATGTGATCAAGAGAAGATAAGGGTGGGGGTGGGGTGGAGGTGGTGGAACAGGGAGCTCAGCTATATTGACATTAACTACTTATGTTACAGCTGTCCAGTTCATGAAAGAAATGCTGGCTGTGAAATAAATAGAGGCAACATGCATTACCTATCATTGCTGTCCCAATACACAAGGATTAAATGCAATTTCTATCATATATATATATACACACACATATATATATACACACACACATACATATATATTGATATATCATACACACATACATATATATCATATACACACATATGGGTCATATATATTTTATATAAAATTCAAAATGGCTTAGTTATAGAGCAAAATTTTAATGTCTATAATCTTAAAGTTGTAAGTGAATGCAAAGAAGAAAAATAAAATGGAGAGAGTACACTGGATTTGAAGTCAAAATACCAAGATTCTAATACCAGTGAACTAGTTAATCTCTTATTTAAGGTATATAACTTCCTCAGTTTTATATATATATGTGTGTATATATACACACACATATATATATATACACACACAATCACATACACACACATATACATATATGTAAATGTGTGTAAAGCCATATGTGCACACACAGACATATATCTCTTTATCAATGAAGACAGTTCTAGAAGCATCTTACTAAATTTAAGCTGTATATATTGGCCATTACTAATTTAATGTTATTTATTACTCATGTTTTATTTAACTAATTTAAACTGCAAACTCTGCAGAGTTAGCAAACCTCTAATCGTGTGGCAGATTTCTCAAAGCAACCGTAATTATACACATTCTGTTCATTGGATGGTCTGCTGCGGCTTCTTGATGGCTTAAAAACAAATATTAAATGGCACTTAAATAAAAATTCCCACTGGTGTGCTATGTATGCTTCCATGTAGGAAGCAGTTATTTCTCCCATTAGTAAAGACATATTTAGATACTGGAAACAAAGGAGATGTATAGTTTAAAATGTCAGTTTGCTTTGAAACATTTCTGTGGTTTGTTGGTTTTGCATGAAACTTTAATGTTCCACAAGCTCTAAATAGACCATTTCTTGGTATTTCAGGGGAAAATATTTTAAATACCTTGATTCCTTTTAGTAAAGTTGTTCTTGGGTTCATTAGGAATGATGCTGCAGTAACAACAGTTTTTAAAGAAGTACTAGAAGTTAAAACAAAGCTGTTAGCATGATTTTCACATTTGTAGAAATCATATTGATCTCATATTACGGTGTTGAGAATGGGGTTAGAAATTTGAGCACAAGTAGTAGTTTATTCTCACAATACTAAATTCAGTGAGATAGGTCCCTGTGGTCTGAGTGACACAAAATTGATGTTCTTTCAAGTTTCTGTAGACATGAGCCTCTGTGTGTGTGTGTGTGTTATCAACAATCGTCATTATTTTGCTGAATGCCTTTATTCTTGCTTTCTTTACGGTGGAGTTCAGTAATGAGTGTCAAACTGGTGTGATGCCATTGTTTTCTTAAATTGTTATTAGGGCACAAGACTAATTAAATATCTTCCAGGGCCTCCCTGGTGGCGCAGTGGTTGAGAGTCCGCCTGCCGATGCAGGGGATACGGGTTCGTGCCCCGGTCTGGGAGGATCCCATATGCCGCGGAGCGGCTGGGCCTGTGAGCCATGGCTGCTGAGCCTGCGCATCCGGAGCCTGTGCTCCGCAACGGGAGAGGCCACAACAGTGAGAGGCCCGCGTACCACAAAAAAAAAAAAAAATAAATAAATAAATAAATAAATAAATAAATATCTTCCAGTTGGCTGTGTTATGCTGAGCAGTTTTAACATGTTTTAGAGGTTATAATTTGATCGGTGGGATAAAGACATCTATATAAACAAATAATTTAGTAAGTCAAATTCTTTTGTACTTCTGTTGACTTTTGACTTTGTTTTTTATAGATCATGATTAGTTGGAAGGTACAGAAATAAAGATGATCAATCTTAAGTTAAAAAAATAGACTTTATTCAAAGGACGCTAGGATATCTGAAGGACATAGACCAAGCTCTGCCAGGAATATGACTCATCCCCCTGCCCCCACCAAACTCCAGTGTGTGGAGTCTCAGTGGAAAATTAAAAATGTTAAGGAGGGAGAACCTGAGAGAGAAAGGGGAGAAGGAGTGGTGAGCGTTGCGGGATGTCCAACCGAGAGCAGCTTATGTGTTGGAGGAATCACCTTGTATATTGCAGATCATTTCCAAAGTAAAGGACATGTGTGGCTCAGTGCTCACATCAGTAATGGTCACCTGCTCATACAGGAAGACAAAGGGCCCGGTTCTCCCTCTCATTTCCCAGGGTTCTTTTCCAGACCTGCTTAATAAAATCAATTGAGAGCCTCTGAACCCCGTACTCAGTCTTACTCCTGAGCATGACCTTTAACTGCACAGTGGAATTCCACTGCAACATTTCAGCCTTCGATAAGCTTGGAACTAATCCCCCATGAGCCCCTGACTCTCGAGCCTCTCTTTCACATAAGTGGTCCCAAAAGCATCACTACCTTACTTTTATAGCCATAAGTATTGTACAAAATAGATCAAAGGTGTTGAGGTAGTGGAGGGTGGTGAGATATTGATATTGAGCCAGATCCATATGAGGGACTTTGCTTCAAGCCTGGGAAGGTATTCTATGCTAGGAGCACCCTTGGGTGTTGGGTCGGTCCTGGGCTTTCTGTCCTTAGAAGCTTTAATGACTCCATCAATTTGTCCACAGTTACAACATATATGGCGATTATGCACAGATTCTATAGGATCAAGGTGTCTAAACGATTTAGTGACCTGCATTCACTGGTTTTGTCAAGTGGTCAATCCAATGACCAGATCAAAAGCCACGTAGAATATATAGGCTGCATAGGAGGCACTGTGATTAAAAATAATAAGAAAAAGTGTTTTGGAAGGCCTTAACATTTCTAACCCCATGAAAAACAATCAATTTTTGAACATCAGCTTATGTGTGTACTGTGGAGAAAACTCCATAGAAATAATTTGGGCTTTCTAGGCTTTTACAATATAAGTAGAGAGCCAGGGCTGACTGGCAATAAACAGTGACATTAAACCAAAGCACAGGTGAGCGGCCAGCTACAAATATCACCCACATGGAAAGCTACACTGTGGGAACTGGTGTGTTATGGAATCAGAGAAGAGGAAAAGGGAGAATTGGTGGTCTTAAGTTTTTCATTGCCCTGTCTCATTTTTCACCATGCTGCTTTTCCATCTCTGCCTGATCGAGATTTCAAGGCAGCTGGGGGCTGTCTTTACCTGATTCCTGAGGTCTCAGCTGATGACAGCCAAAGCATGTTCCCTGACAGAATTTTGCCTCCTGGCAATGTAGACACAGGCTCTGAGGACACACTGTGTCGGAGCTTCTAAACCTCCTGTAGTCAGGGGACCTGCGGTCAAGGGCTTTGAGCTGTGTTATTACCCATGGGGCTTTGCTTTAAGGAGATGCTAAGGGGGAGGGGGATCTGGACGCTGCTCAGCAGTTACTGCCTCTGCAGCACCTCCAACTCCCTTGGGAACTGGAGCCTTGGCAGACCAAGACTTGTGTACGTTTAGAAAGGTCAACGGGAAGAGCAAGCTTTCTTCTTGAGAGTGATAGAGTTTGGAGGCGGGGAGCTCCGTACATTAGGAATAATTGAATGTGGAGAATAATCCCTATTCCCCCGGGGTACATTTTAATAATGCAGGTGACTGATCCACTTAATGTCTGCCTGATTTGAACTGTGCCTTGCTTGGCTTTTCATTAATAATGAATCCACAGGTAAACAAATGCTTCACATTAAATGCTTCTAAAAAGTGTTTAGCATCTGCTGCCAGGAAACCTATTAAGCACTATGGTTTAGGAAAGGCAACGCTGAACAGGCACTGTATGTGATACCAAGGAAACACCTTTCAACTACCTTCTTGTGATGGGAAAGTTCACGTATACCCCTACACTGAATACTGGGGAAAATTCCAAATTAATGTCCTATTCTTTTAGTAATAAGATAATAAATATAAATAGAATCCATAATATGTATTATTAATAATAGATAACCTATTAATACAATAAATATAAATATTTAAAATTATATTTAAATATACATCTAAAAATACTCAATGCATGATGCTACATACTTCTCTATCCCATGGGTATAGTGAATTAAGGGGAAGGAGGGAGAGCTTGCATCTTTGTCCTCAGCCTTTGAGTTGAACTAAATCATCCTCAGGCTTATTTCTTCTAAAGCAAAACTGACTATGCAAACAGGTTTCAAGGATTTAAAACTAAATAGCATTTAATTAATAGATGCATTTTAATTGTGTTCTCACAACCAAATTAAAAAAAAACGTCACTCATCAAAGTGTGTGAGAGCAGCATAAAATCAAAAACATAGAGCTTGGGCTTCCCTGGTGGCGCAGTGGTTGAGAGTCCGCCTGCCGATGCAGGGGACATGGGTTTGTGCCCCCGGTCCGGGAAGTTCCCACATGCCGCGGAGCGGCTGGGCCCATGAGCCATGGCCGCTGGGCCTGTGCGTCCGGAGCCTGTGCTCCGCAATGGGAGAGGCCACAACAGTGAGAGGCCCACGTACCGCAAAGCAAAACAAAACAAAACAAAAACAAAAAACATAGAGCTTAATTTTTTTTTAGAATTTTATTTGTTTTTTTTTCAGTTTTGTTTGTGCACTCTTCTTTTTCAAAGGCTGAGTTAACCTCTGGAGGGGTCATTCTGCTGTCTCTTTCTATTTAATTTGTTGGCCTGGCCCAGCAACTCATCGCATCTCAGATCACAGTATTTTCTAAATTGAAAAAGCCCTGAAGATTATCTTGCCCACCGCTCCCCCTTTTAAATGGATGAAGAAATTTTGTAACTCAGTTAAGTGATTTGTACCAGTTCAGGCTAAGTGTCAGAATTTCTAGATTCCAGGTTTTCAGATTCCCAATCCCAGATCTCTCCCTCCTAAGGTGACTACCTCATCCTAGTTTGCCCGGGATCTTTCCAGTTTTAGCACTGGAGTTCCCAAGTTCCAGGAAACTCTTTTTTCCCAGGTAAACCAAAATGGATGGTTCCCTTCCACCATGCTTCTTGTACCAGTTTCTGTCTTCTCTCTTCCTCTCCTTTCTGCTTCTGATCTCTAACTTCTCTGTCCTGGTATTTAACAACTTGCAAAACCGGGAAGTTTATCCATATGTTTAATATGCATCTCTACAATTGCCTCTAACTCATGTTCCTTTGCATTCTTCCTATCGTACCCATCATTCATCCATTTGTTCATTCAGCAAATACTTGAATGCATTTTTAAATCACTTCATCAAATTATTTTTTGAATAATGTATATTGATTTCATGCTTCTCAGTTTTTCTATCCTCTGTGAAACAATAACCTGTGTGTGTGTGTGTTTTTTTTTTTTTTTTTCTCATCTCTATTTTGGCTAACTATTTATAAAAAGGAGTGTGTGAATATGGAAGCCTGCATTTGTGAATGTGGGTGTGTATAAAATAAAAGTGCATACTTTGGCATTGGTGACAAAACAACATTGGATATGAGAGAATTCATAACAGCTGTGAGAATTCTACAGCACCGACAATATTAGCAATATTTCTTTCCAGCAACATACTTTTTCCTCAAGGCCACTGAAGTATAATATTATAAACTTCTTCATAAAGCTGTTAGATAGAGCTATGGCATAGTTCTTTAAAACCAACTGTAGAAGAGTCCAGGATTTGAGAAGAGGATTGTAAAACTGTACTGATTTAAGTGTGAGAAGTAATTGCCCTGGAATAAATTCAACCCGTTAAGTCAGTGCAATCATAGACTTAATGTAGTTTAAAACTATAAAACTTTTATAGTTTTAAGCCATGAAAGTAAGGAATTAATTCCTCTAAACAACTTTGTTGTTTTTTTTTGTTAGCATGGTTCACTGTTTATTTTATTTATTTTTGGCTGCATTGGGTCTTCGTTGCTGCGCGCGGGCTTTCTCTAGTTGCAGCGAGTGGGGCCTGCTCTTCCTTGTGGTGCACAGGCTTCTCATTGCGGTGGCTTCTCTTGTTGCAGAGCATGGGATCTAGGTGCGTGGGCTTCAGTAGTTGTGGTTCGCGGGCTCTAGAGCACAGGCTCAGTAGTTGCAGTGCACGGGCTTAGCTGCCCCACGGCATGTGGAATCTTCCTGGACTAGTGCTTGAACCCCTATCCCCTGCATTGGCAGGAGGATTCTTAACCACTGCACCACCAGGGAAGCCCCGTGGTTCACTGTTTTGAAGTCACTCATTTTGTCTCATTCTGTCAACACAGTATATGAAAATTTTGTTGTCTAACGCATTGGGTAGTAACAAAGAGAATACACTGAGTGTGAGGGCAACATTTGTTAACTTGTCATATTTGAATAGACTTTCATGAAAATAAAGTGTCTTTTTATGAGTGTATAGAAATATATATGACTGGGCCCTCTAAATATAGGTAGACTGTCCTCACTGTATGTGTGAGCTTGAGCTAGTCATTTAAGCTCTCCGCGACTCAGATTTCTGGACTCTGCCATGGGGATAAGAATAGTACCTACCTCGTGAGGTTACCATTCAAGGTTAAGGGTCATAACTTGTCAAGACACCTGGGATTTAGCAGCCCATTCATATGAGGCATTACTACTTTTCACCATTGCTAATATCCTAAATGTAGGTGACTTAGGGATTTACTGAGTTCTCTCTTTCTGGACCAGTTCTCTTTGATTCCATTTTACCAGAACCATCTCCTATCTATGTCGATTCTGCAGAGAAATGAAGAACCTTGGGGATTTTGAATTTAACTACTGCAATGCACATCCTGCAGTTATGCCTGCAATGAAGAGGCGAACCCAGATAACACAGACAGAAGGTGCTCATGGCTAGGGTACATTGTGTTACACTCAAAAAGGACAGCTAGTTCAAAGACACTTAGAACTCACTTGATGCATCCATGTGGTCACAAAGGTTCTGGAACTAAAATATTCTATTTTGTGCCCAATTCCTCATGTGTGTGTGTATCACTGGAAGTTTTCTTACTTTTTCCTAAGATCAACTACAAATCTGGAAACCATTAAATATGATTTCCTACTGTTCTTTGACCATTTGAGTTGCTTAGTTGCTTTGTTTTTTTTTCCTACCCCTGTAGAAAACTCATACTTGTAATGTGATTTTTTAGAAGGATGGAGATGATAATATTAAGTGCCTTAAAGAAAAGAGCAAAATGATTTATGTTGCCTAGTAATTCACAAGCATTATCTCATGTGATCCTCACAACTATTCTGTAAAATAGAATCTTGCATGTAGGTTATTGTTTCAGATATATTTTAGTAATACAGGAACAAAGTTGTATATGCCCTGTTTATCTGGTTCAGTACATTCTTTGCCCTTGGTAAGTAAGTCATGTCATTGAAGAAATGTGGTGAGGTCACAGTAACAATGACAAAGAGAATGTTTCTAGAAATAAACGCATGTTAAAAATAGTAATTAAAGTAGACATTCATGCTTCCCGTTCAGATGGGTGAGCTAAGTAAACTTCCCCCTGAACTTCCTCACCATGAAGTGGGGAGTGTTACAGTGTCCACTGTTTACAGGCTTAACAACCTGGCCTTTTGTGGTTCTCTAAAACTTTTGTGGCCTAAGTTTCAAAAACAACATCAGTTGTTCATCTTCATGGTAAACAAATTCTGTGGGAGAGAAAAAAAAATTGTTCCCACTTACTAGAAGCCACTACTGAATATTCCTGCAGAGAAGAAATGGCACATCTCCACAATCTAATAATAGAGTGTGAAATCTGGAGTGACTCTGGAACGAGGCCGCTGTCTTCTAGTCTGGAAGTTTCCCCAACCCTCTGTCATTTACAAGGGGGCTGAAGTACAGATGGAGCTGTGTGACATTTTCTTTTCCATTGTGAGCTGGAGCACTTACACAGAATACTTTTAAAGAGATCACCAATGCAAATTCCTTCCAGGCCTGGAAATGGAGCACTGCCAGCTGCCAGAACCTAGTGTGGGCTCCCTCCCACTTAGTATTCACTACCTCTGGTTCATTCTTAAAGAAAATAGTGTGGCTGTGTTTACCTTATAACCATGCTTTATCATTCCATACACTTCTTTCACTCAGCCTTATATTTGTAAGTTCCATCCATATTTTATGTGTACTTATACTTCCTTTTTCTTGCTGTATAATATTCCATTCTATGAATATACTACAGTTTATCAACACATTCAAGATTTGGGTTTTTCCAATTTAGGGCTACCACAGACAATGCAGCCCCGAATATTTTCTGACATGAATCACGAGTCACTTGGGCAGGAGCTTCTGCAGATTATATACTTAGGAGACTCATTGCAGGTGTGTAGAATATGTACGTCTTCAATTTTTCTTATTTATATTTCCCCTAGCAATGAATAACAGTTCGAATTGCTGCACATCCTTGCAGTCACTTGCATTGTCAGACATTTTACTTTTTGCCAATCTGGTAGTTGGGTATTGATATCTCAGGGTGATTTTTAATTTTCATCTTACTAATCACTAATGAGCTTGAACACCTTTTCATATGCTTATTAGTTACTAGGATCTGCTTTTTATGATGCCTTTCAACTATTTTTCCATTGGATAAACAACATCATTTATTTATTTATTTTTTGACTGTGTTGGGTCTTCATTGCTGCATGCGGGCTTTCTCTAGCTGTGGTGAGCGGAGGCTACTCTTGGTTGTGGTGCACAGGCTTCTCATTGTGGTGGCTTCTCTTGTTGCGGAGCAAGGCACACGGGCTTCAGTAGTTGCAGCGTGTGGGCTCAGTAGTTGCGGCATGCAGGGTCTAGGGCAGGCAGGTTTCAGTAGTTGTGGTGCACAGGCTCAGTAGTTGTGGCTCGTGGGCTCTAGAGCACAGGCTCAGTAGTTGTGGCGCACGGGCTTAGTTGCTCCGCGACATGTGGGATCTTCTCGGACCAGGGCTTGAACCCGTGTCCCCTGCATTGGCAGGCAGCTTCTTAACCACTGTGCCACCAGGGAAGTCCTGAACAGCATTATTTAAAAATAAAATAAAATGCCATTTGAGATTTTTTTTCTTCTAAAATTTTCAGTAGGGAGTTCAAGCAGAATCCCAAAGCTGAATTCTTAAGTTGATGGTTCAATAGTTATTTTTAACTGTCATATAATTGAAAACCTTTATACCTTCAAGTTTCTTTTTCTTTTCCAGATAATCTTGACAGTTTCTTTTTCTTATCTTCTTATTCATCCCCCCTCAGATGAAGTAATATAAGGCTTGTAATTTAGAGCTTAGCACAGTCTCTAAGGAAAGGAGTAAAGCAGGGAGGTTATCCTTGGTCCTAAGCTTTAGAAACCTCCCACTTTGCATTGGAAATAGGCATATCCTTGGTAGAGATTACTACCATTTAAACCTTTTCTGAGGCCACCTATCTGGAGTTTAGGAAAGGGAAACTTCACAAGATGCCAGGCTTAATGTTAAAAACAAGTTGTTGGACATCCGTTGAGCAAATGTAAAGAACATAATGCAAGTAAAGGGAAAGGAGGTGATTTCACCTACCAGGTGCTAAAAATGTCGTTAGAATGATTTCTATGCCATCAACTCATTATGCTCCTATCACCAAGGCAACAAGGATGATTCTTTTTTTTTTTTTTTTTTGGTACGCGGGCCTCTCACTGCTGTGGCCTCTCCCGCTGCGGAGCACAGGCTCCGGACGCGCAGGCTCAGTGGCCATGGCTCACGGGCCCAACCGCTCCACGGCATGTGGGATCTTCCCGGACTGGGGCACGAACCTGTGTCCCCTGCATCGGCAGGCAGACTCTCAACCACTGCGCCACCAGGGAAGCCCAACAAGGATAATTCTTTACACATAATCCTCAGGCTTTACCTCCATCTTCTGAAGCAATTTTGATGTTCCTTCCAACCTGATTATTTACAACTGGATGGCAGTATTTAGGTGGGACAGAAAGTAATACACAGTTGCCTACCACACCTGTCCAAATTTAACCGGAGTCAGTCCTACAACTTTGATGAAAGCAACAGAAACTGTACTGTCTTGTGTTTATTGAATACCATACTGACAGGAATATGGCAAGGACTGTATTCCTTAGATTCACTAGACTTGGAGCCAGAAATTAGATTGCTGAACGAGCTGATGATGGATGATGAATTTTATGGATTTAGGTTCTCACATTCTGTTAGATAATTTTTTAGGGTTTTATTTGTTTTGTATTTTCTTTGAATTTTTGTGTTTGTTGTTGTCTCTATGTGTCTGAAATTCTCATCCTTCATAACTCTTACTATCCATGATGCCTATCACTATTTTGATTTATTTTATTTTATTTTATTTTTAGTGTCCTTTGTTCTTCCTCTTTCTTCCTTTCAATTAAGTTACTATTGTTAAGAGGTCTATGACTGGTACTTATAGAACTATCGTCTTAAAGTATACTTTAAGAGAAAATTACTATAAAAGTGTATTGAAAAACAAAATTAGAAATCAAGTGGTTAAGCAACTGAACTTTAGGTAGTTTAGGCAACTGTGTATAGATGTGAAAATTTTCTTGTAATGGAAACAAAATTAATTCAGATACTTAAGGGCAGCCTTCCTCTTAGTTTCCATTCATATTAAAAAGCATAAATGGATTAATGGATTTTTTTGGGGGGGTAAAGTGGTTATACTCATTAATTTATAATGGGAAATGAAATGTTCCTATTTGCTTCCATGAGTATTTCAGCCCCCATAGGCCCCTTTGAAACTGCATCTTTCATGGATTTTATCTGTTTATCTAGTTTAGGCTTAGCATTCTGTGAAAAGAAGACAAATCAGTATCCATCCCTGACCCTATCCATCCCCTACTCTGCTTAGCCATGCCCTCCCTGGCTGTCCCAGACACCATCTTACAGAGGTCTCACCTGTCTGAATGCAGCCCCCAGGCACTCAGCACAGAATCCTGGCTGAGGGGATGTGAGGTTGATTTCCAGTTATGTTTGTATTGGCTTGGCCAAACGATTCGTTCGGTTTTTTCTGTAACATGGCTCTAGTAGCACTTAGTTGTCTTTAACTTCATTCTAAACAATTTTGTTAGATTGTATGTGACAGCCATCATATCAGCGTGCATTTACAAAAAGACTTATCAAAATTGGTGAATTTTTGTGTAGCCATTTTAATATTGAAGATGGAAGAAAAAACCCAACATTTTTGGCATATTTTGCTTTATTATTTCAAGAAAGGTAAAAACACAACCGAAACACAGAAAAAGATTTGTGCAGTGTATGGAGAAGGTACTGTGACTGATTGAACATATCAAAAGTGGTTTGTCAAGTTTCGTGCAGGAGATTTCTCACTGCATGATGATCCACGGTCGGGTAGACCAGTTGAAGTTGATAGCAATCAAATCGAAACATTAATTGAGAACAATCAATGTTATACCATGAGGGAGATAGCCGACATACACAAAATATCCAAATCAAGCATTGAAAATCATTTGCACCAGCTTGGTTATGTGAATCGCTTTGATGTTTGGGTTCCATGTAAGTTAAGTTAAAAAAAAAACAACTTGACTATATTTCCACGTGCAATTCTCTACTGAAAGTAATGAAAATGTTCTGTGTTTAAAACAAATTGTGATGGGCGATGAAAAGTGGATACTGTACAATAATGTGGAATGGAAGAGATCGTGGGGCAAGCGAAATGAATCACCACCAACCACACCCACAGGCTGGTCTTCCTCCAAAGAAGGTGATGTTGTGTATATGGTGGGACTGGAAGGAAAGTCCTCTATTATGAGCTCCTTCTGGAAAACCAAGCAATTAATTCCAACAAGTACCGCTCCCAATTAGACCAACTGAAAGTGTCACTCGACGAAAAACTTCCAGAATTAGTCAATAGAAAACGCATAACCTTCCATCAGGGTAATGCAAGACCACATGTTTCTTTGATGACCAGGCAAAAGCTGTTACAGCTCGCCTGGGAAGTTCTGATTCATCAGCTGTATTCACCAGACGTTGGACCTCCAGATTTCCATTTATTTTGGTCTTTACAATATTCTCTTAATGGAAAAAATTTCCATTCACTGGAAAACTGTAAAAGTCACCTGGAACAGTTCTTTGCTCAAAAAGATAAAAAGTTTTGGGAAGATGGAATTATGAAGTTGCCTGAAAAATGGCAGAAGGTAGTGGAACAAAACGATGAATATGATGTTCAATAAAGTTCTTGGTGAAAATGAAAAAAATGTGTCTTTTATTTTTACTTAAAAAACAAAGGCACTTTTTGGCCAACCAACACTTATTTTTACTTGAGAGTTTATTAGGATAAAAATTCACAAAGTCAAGAAGGCTCATTTAGAATATGAAAGTAGAGTCCTAGAGTGTCATAGCTGGAATGGTCTTAAAGTTTACCTTCTAATTCTCATTTCAAAAATGGCTTGCACTAAACAGCATAATAAGCAACAGAGCAAAGAATAGAACAGTCTCTTTTCTTTCTTCTTCCTCCCAGAATAGTAATAATAGTGATTTAACTTTTATTTTATAGTTTACAAGTATGTGTGTGTGTGTGTATCTTTGTGCCCCTATAATCCTCACAGCCCTGTTGAATTAGGCTGAACAAATAATAGCCATATTTTATAAACAAAGAAACTAAGGCTTCGATTAAGAGCATAATTTGAACTCAAATCTTCAATGTGCATGCAGTTCCATGCGACTTTTACATATTAATCTGCTCCAAAAGAGTTTGGGGATGGACCTCTCTGGAAGTTATTGTGTATCAAATATGTAAGTTTAAAACTTGGAAGTGATTAAATTAAAATGGCATGACTGATATTAGAAAAGGCAAAAACAAGAGGGTGCAAATAATTTCATTTGGGGAAAAATTATATCAAAGTCGCTAATTCAGTACATAGAATAATTCTGGAAAATTGAACTAGATCAAGAAAGGAGAAAAAGAGTAAGGAAAATTTTCAGTATATCCCAAAAAAGAACAATGGATTGATAACACACAGATCAATGTGTTAGACATGTGATTTGCCTCATAACCACCATTTACTCTTCTTTGGGGAGAAGTGACTGTGCTTTTCTCCTGGGCAACCAGAGCTCCCCACTCTCAGCCTCCGTGCTTTAGGTTGGGCTCCAGTTCCTCTTGGTGGACCAGCCATTTCCACTGATGGACAGACCAGCGCCTGTCACAGTATCTTCTTCTCCTGCCTCTAATGATTGATTCAGGGATGGCTATATGATGCCATCAGAATTAAAGATACAAGGAAGATAGTTTTTGAACTTCAAGGAAATAGCCTTGATGCCGAGAGGAGTTGCTCTTAACATCTTATACCTCCGAGGGGAGGGCAAGTCTGGAAACATCACTGTCTCAGAGGAAGAGACATGGAGAGGGAAACCTTCCCATGTGGACTTGGTTTTAGCCCCTAAATTAAGCCACAACTGAAGCCATCTCTATTATAGTATTTTTAATTTATGAAGACCAATATGTTAAATTATCGTTTTGCTTAAGGTAGTGTTTTATCAGTTTCAAATGAGAGTTATCACATTACATAACTTAGACTATAGGCACCTGGAAGACATTGACCAACCTTGAATTCAGAGACCCAGACCAGATCCACCAGTAGCACCGGTAGCAGCATCACTGTCATTGTCACCATTGTCAATATCATGATTCTGTAGCCTTCTAAGTGGCATATAGACTATTCCCTTTAATTCTCTTAACAACTCTGAAGCAAGTACCATTACTCTCCCCCTTTTCCAAATGAGAATAATCCCTGTCTCTTAATCATGGAGCTATAAAGACTAAAACTAGGTTTCCAAGAATCACTATCAGTAATAAATCTAGTGAATTGGTTTTAGGGCTTTTTGGACCCTTTGTACTCCTTCAAGTATGTGTTCAATTTGTTCAGTTCTAAGGCTTCTATCAGTTCCCATGGATCTGATCTTCCTTCCCTTCCTCAGCTGAAAAGAATCTCTCTCTAGGCTCATTTAGCACTTTGACCATCAGTTGCAACTTACATATATATTAAATATGTATTTTAATACAGTAAGTCCCCACATATGAACCTTCAAGTTGCGAACTTCCAAAAGTGTGAACATGCGTTCAGGTGTGAGTGAAATTGTAGCTTGCCCTCCGTCTCCTGTTGCTGACGATCCTCAGCTCTACCTCTCCTCTTCCAGTCAGTAACTCTTCTTGCCTGTTCACTGGTGTCAGCTCCTGTATGCCAACTGTTGTACTGTACTAGGGTACTCTTCAAGATACTGTATTGTAAAATTAAAAATGTTTTATTTTTTGTGTTTGTTTTTATGTATTATTTGTGTGAAAAGTATTGATATTATCAACCTATTACAGTACAGTACTATGTAGCTGATTGTGTTAGTTGGGTACCTTTGTTGGACTAACTTTGTTGGACTTAGAACAAATTGGACTTACGAACATGCTCTTGGAATGGAACTCATTCGTATGTAGGGGACTTACTGTATATAATTACATATAATTATAAAAATATATGGCTTAGTAGTATATATAATTATAAAATTGTATGTGTATATTATTTATATATACCTTTATATATTATATATATTATGTGTATGTTTGACTGTTTTAAGAGTGGGTTTTGGAGCCAAAGACAGTTTGTTGTCATTGCTCCATAACGGCTGGTTATATGACATTGGGCAAGCTATTTAAATCCTCTTGTTGGAAGTATGGTGAAACTTGCTCAGTGTTAGGTAGCGGCCTGGATGGGAGGGGAGTTTGGGGGAGATTGGGTACATGTATATGTACGGCTGAGTTGCTTTGCTGTGCACCTGAAACTATCACAGTATTGTTAATCGGCTATACTCCAATATAAAATAAAAAGGTTTTTTAAAAAAGGAAGTGTGGTGAAAATAATATCCAAGTCACAGTATTACTGTGAAGATTAGATAATTTGAGGCAGAGCTTTACAACTTGCAAAGTTCTCTATAATATGAGATTATTATATTTTTTCACCCGCCACAGCACTGAAGCTCTGGGTATAGTTGGAGCTCAATAAATATTGTGGGACTGAATTCACTTTAGGATTGAGTGACAGCCTAAATAAATAAGAAAAGAGATAAGAATTTATTGTTGGCTTTGACGGCATCCCACCTCTCCATACATGTCAACTTTTCTTCTTATTCCTTCTTGCTTGCTGTCTTTGTCTTTCCTATTGCATTTAATATCCCTCTTTTTCCTTCACTCCTTAGCTTTTCAGCAAACTTCAGGGACATGTCAGAAACATATCAGTGACTTTCTAGATGGAAAGGTTTTTGATTCTGAGTTAAAGTTTGTAAATTATTTCTTACCAGTCACAAAATGCATGGACTGTCCTTGGATACTGCCCTAAAACCTTTTAGATCTGTAGGGTAGGTGCCCTTGCCCAAAGAATGTAGTCCTATATCCAGAGGACTACTCACTAGTCTTAGAATGGTAAATTAACTGCTGATGGCCACTTAGTGCACTTAATATACACCAGAGAACACTATACAAACCAAGGGACCTCATCCCATTAACTCTGCCACATGCAGATTTTTATGATTCCTTTAATAATCCATCAGGATAATGCAATGTAAATCATCTTCTAGACGAGACAACATCTAAAAACTCAATTAATTCATCATAAATACACACATGTGATGGGGTACCTTGTATAGTTATCATTTCTGAACTCCCAGTATTATAAGCTGACTTGTAATTCTTCAGCTCAATTTCTCCCATGTCCAAATCTGCACAGAGTTTTCCAAAGGTAGCTAGCTGGTTAATGAAGGATATTTTAGATATCAGCCCAATATCACATTCACATATTATTAGAAAAATGACCTATCTGGGGTCTCCCCCTTTAATGGGGAGCTGGTTTTCAGTTTGCCACTCTAGATTGTCTTAGGCTGATGTGGAAAGTAGATGGCTTAATGGCATTCAGAACTTTTCATCTCTCCACTCACAGTTATGTTGGTTATTGAGTTACGGAAGTTCTTGTTGAAATATGCAATGACTTGATGTATAGCTGCAAACCCAAAAGCTCGTGTACCTGTGTTGGCAGTGACCATGGCATGGAAGTGTTGGGCACCAGCTCTAAAGCTTCAAATCAGAGAAAAGGGCCTGTGCTTGGGCTAGGGCTGGCTTCCTCTGCGTTTTTACTATCCAATTCTCTATCACTTTGGGGAGCTGGATAAAAGAGGACTAGGGACAGGCCATTGCTTTCTTTGATGCCTTCAATATATCAAAACAGGGCAGGCTTTGGTGTGAAGTTCCCCAAATGGGAACACTCTCTTTTATAGCTAACCACCAGCTGTGA
This sequence comes from Hyperoodon ampullatus, assembly GCF_949752795.1. Taxonomy (NCBI): domain Eukaryota; kingdom Metazoa; phylum Chordata; class Mammalia; order Artiodactyla; family Ziphiidae; genus Hyperoodon; species Hyperoodon ampullatus. The sequence continues at coordinate 68,640,201 of NC_136926.1, forward strand.
AATTGAGACTGGCCAGGAAGTCAGTGAGGAGAAACACATTTTAGGAATGGCCATGGGAAAGGAGAGGGTGAAGAGAATTACAGGTCTTCTTCCTGATGTCTTTTACAGTTATTTGTAAAGATTCTTTAATGGTGGGTTTTATGAGGTATTTGTGGCACGGTTTCAGGAAGCATTGTAGGTATCATAGTCAAGTCCAAAGTATGTGTTTCCAAACAACTAGCTTTGAGAATGTAATTGACACTCTGGCGATCACCATCGAGTATCTGAGAGATGGAGAACTCAGAAGGGCACTTATGCCATTGGCTCTCTCTCATATCCTAAAAATAGTCTTAAAACAATTTCTTTTATAAATGGACGATTACAAGACCTACTGTTTTGGTAAGTTTTCAGGAGACCATGAATTTTTTTTTTTTAATCTGTTTTGTTCTGTCTTGCCACTCCAAGGCCTATCATAGCTAACATGAAATAGGCACTTTTAAAATAGATGTTGATCAATTTGCAATAAAAACACCGGAGAGGAGAAGTAGCTCATTTCAGCTCCTTCCTTCTGAACCACTCAAAAGCACTTGGAGCAAAGTTCCCAGAAATAAATCTGTCTCCTCATTTCAAGCATTTCTCAAGAACTTGTCATATAATGCCAGGGATGAACTAATGGGCATTTAACAAAAACATTTTTTTTTTACTTATAAAATGTAAAGAGTTACACAAATTTAGAAGAATATATACATATATACATGTATATTTATCTTTTTCAAAGGAGAAATTGCATTATGACCTTTTACTAAATGTTGTCTGAATAATAAATTTCCTTGGCAAAGTTTATCACTATAGTCAGTTTGGTTTAACATCAGTATTACACATTCTACTTTGAGTGATCATTTAAAATAATAGTTGTAAGTTACAAAATTGAAGGAAAAGTGGTAAGTAAACTGAATTAGAGTTAGCCACAATTCTGGTTGTTACATATCTTCTCAGGTTTAACAATATAATATATGACTTATGTGAGGAAGGGTTATGAAAGATATTTTTAACTTGACAAGGTGCCTCTAAATATAACCCACCTTGCATCGAAATGTCCCATTTCCATAACCTTAATTGCTTTCTCTTTCTTTTCTTTCACTCCCTCTCATCTCTGTATTATTCTTTTAAAGTGTGTTTTTCATCAAAGGCCGCCTACATTCTATCGTTATTGCCTAGAAGCCTATAGTGAATGTCTCAAAATTTGTGTCTCTTGAAGCAGCATTTTTTCCTAGCTGAATTGTAATTACTTGAGAAATCTAAGGTGTCTGCAGGTTGCAGTAAGCTAGACAAAGAGACCCGGCTTCATTTGCCAAAATATCAGCTGTACTGCGCAGGCTAATTTTCTTCCTATGATGAATTCTGCAGTGTGAACGATATGTAAGGTCACTCAATATCAGGAGGGGGTAAGGAACACAGCTTACAACCCAGCACTTTGGTCTTGTTTCTGTCCAGGAGAACAGAGTTTGGTCAGCACACCAGCCCACCTTGGGAAGTCTGCTCGTTGAAAAGATACAGACAGGTTCAAACAGGTGTGTTAGATCCAGCATTGCATATGAAAATATTATTTTGATTAATTTGATCAGAAAAAAAGAGAGAGGCGGGGCCGAGCTGACTGAAGCAAAGACAAATGACTGTTAAGTTTTCCGGACTCTTAGGAACCTCTTTGCAACAGGCAGTAGAGTGAAGTGATTTAGACTAGAGTGTAGACACTGGAGCTGGACAACCTTGGTTCAAATTCCAGTTTCTCCTTTTACTGGTGATATAGCCCTGGGCAAGTTAGTGTCCCTCAGTTTTTCCATTTCCAATAACAGGAACAATAATATGCCTGGTCTTGTGTTTTGTATGATGATAAAATGAGTTTGACATATTTTAAATACTTAGAACTTGGCATGTAATTAAAACTCATGAAATGTGAACTATTACAATTGTCTTTTTTTAATACTCTGAGTGTAGGAGGCTGTTCCTTATTGGGGAGAGAGAGAGAGGAGATTTAGAAAAGTTCATCAAATATTTTTAAAGATGAGCTTAGGGAAGCCTGGTTCTCCTCCTAACCTGCGAGAGCAAATATCGCCCTTCCATACAACACCCCCTGATGTCTTTGTTGGAAACAGTCCCCTGGTCTTATAGGAGAGGGCAAAATTTTCTCTACCCTTCCAGGTTGTTTTGGCTGGTTTATTCATTAAGTTGACATGAGACAGATTAACAAGAGAAAAACAAATTTCATTGCATATGTACGGGAACCATACAAAGACAATGAGAGACTCCTCAACTGTAAGGCCATTGAGGCTTATGTGCCTTTCTGAGCTGAGAAGAAGAGGGTAGGGATCTGGGGCTCCAAGGGGAAGAAAGACAATTTACAGGAAGATGCGAAGAGCAAGTGTTTGGTAAACAAATGTTTGCCAGGCCATTCAGAGACAGTGAGCCACGGAGAGGACTCTGACCAGAGAGGCCCCCTGGCGCTGCCCACAGCTTACCACGTCTAGCCTGTACTCTTTAGAGTTATCTCTGCTGATAGTTCTCTTCCTGGGCCAGGTCACCTCTCTAAAGTCTTTCAGGCAGTTAAGGGGGAGGTAAAAAGCTCTTCCTGAGTCTTTTTGGCCTCCATTGTCTTCAGCTCAACATAATCCGCATGCCAGAGTGGCACATTTTGGGGAGGCTCATTCTGAATCCCTTCAGTCCCATCCAGCACCTTGATGGCTGGCAGGCTTGATTTCTTATAGACGTACAATTGACGGTGTTAAAAGATAAACTGAAGCATATATAAAAATGTAAGAGTTTATTTGAGCAAAAATCTATTTGAATTGGGCAGCATCCAAGCTAGCAGGTAGAAAGGAGCTCCGAGGAACTGTACAAAATTGAAGACTTTTCTAGGCAGAAGGGAGCAGGAACAAGGAGGTTATACTAGGCAAGAAAGTGGATTGGTTATTGCAAAGTTACTCTCCTTTAGGGGATGACAAGGATCTATCCGGCAGATTACCTAACTAGTGCTGAAAGGGTGATTCCTGATTGACTGGTTTAAGATTCTATATTTCTGGGAGAGCCAAAACTGTAATTAAGTCTTGGTTTGGTGACCTGGGACTTAGCATAAGTGACTCCATTTTGAACCTATTGTCTTTCTTTGAACAATGCTTATGAACCTACTAATAATTTGGTTGACCTCTGATCATCACTCTTGAATACCTGGTTTGCTGTTTGAACAGTATACTGTTTATGGCATCCCTGACCGGGTGGTCCCAACACCTAGCTCCCTTGAGGTCACTTCATTCCACTTTGCTTGTGGCTCCCCTTCTTTGCAGCCTGTATGTGTTGCTAGGAGAAAAGGAAAGATGAATCAAAACTGTGGCCCCTTCCCTGTAAATTAACAACTGTTACCTATATTTTCTCTCTCCCTTAACACTCCACACAATTGTATTCAAAGAGTCCACAGTTAACTCAGCCTTGCAACTCCCAAAGCCCTTAAAGCTTTAGGGAAATTGATTTAAAATATGGTTGAACTCTGCTTCTTATTCATTTATCTAAAGACAGGCATATTCTTTGCAGAATTAAGGGGTTAGCTAGTGATTGGGCCTTCTGAAAATAGAGAAGGCAAGAGATAACTCCATTGTCTTCTGGACCAACCTCAGACCAAAAGTTGAAATGACTATGTAATGCACATGTTAGAAATATCCTCTTGGTCTGCTTTGGATTGATTGGCTTAATTTATTGGCATTAACAAACAGTTATCTAATATCTTATATAGAGGCCTAATTCCACATATTCATGACAGAGATTCCAGATAAGAACAATGTAAATGTGTCCCGCCTTCCCATCCTAGAATATCACTAGCTCTGAAGTTCCAACATTTTTATGTTTGTCCACTATTATCTGCTTTGTGCTCACCAAAATAATCTCCCTCTGCTGATCAAAGCACTACTTATGTTGTTATTTATTTATTTGGTTTGAATCATTTGAATGAATATACCAGTTGTCTTTTTTTTTTTTACAACTTTATTGGGGTATAATTGCTTCACAATGGTGTGTTAGTTTCTGCTTTATAACAAAGTGAATCAGTTATACATATACATCTGTTCCCATATACCTTGCCTCTTGCGTCTCCCTCCCTCCCACCCTCCCTATCCCACCCCTCCAGGTGGTCACAAAGCACTGATCTGATCTCCCTGTGCTATGCGGCTGCTTCCCACTAGCTATCTACCTTACGTTTGGTAGTGTATATATGTCCATACCTCTCTCTCGCTTTGTCACAGCTTACCCTTCCCCCTCCCCATATCCTCAAGTCCATTCTCAAGTAGGTCTGTGTCTTTATTCCTGTTTTACCCCTAGGTTCTTCATGACATTTTTTTTTTCTTAAATTCCATATATATGTGTTACAGTACGGTATTTGTCTTTCTCTTTCTGACTTACTTCACTCTGTATGACAGACTCTAGGTCTATCCACCTCATTGCAAATAGCTCAATTTCGTTTCTTTTTATGGTTGAGTAATATTCCATTGTATATATGTGCCACATCTTCTTTATCCATTCATCCGATGATGGGCACTTAGGTTGTTTCCATCTCCGGGCTATTGTAAATAGAGCTGCAATGAACATTTTCATACATGACTCTTTTTGAATTATGGTTTTCTCAGGGTATATGCCCAGTAGTGGGATTGCTGGGTTATATGGTAGTTCTATTTGTAGTTTTTAAGGAAGCTCCATACTGTTCTCCATAGTGGCTGTACCAATTCACATTCCCACCAGCAGTGTAAGAGTGTTCCCTTTTCTCCACATCCTCTCCAGCATTTATTGTTTCTAGATTTCTTGATGATGGCCATTCTGACTGGTGTGAGATGATATCTCATTGTAGTTTTGATTTGCATTTCTCTAATGATTAATGATGTTGAGCATTCTTTCATGTGTTTGTTGGCAGTCTGTATATCTTCTTTGGGGAAATGTCTATTTAGGTCTGCCCATTTTTGGATTGGGTTGTTTGTTTTTTTGTTATTGAGCTGCATGAGCTGCTTATAAATTTTGGAGATTAATCCTTTGTCAGTTGCTTCATTTGCAAATATTTTCTCCCATTCTGAGGGTTCTCTTTTGGTCTTGTTTATGGTTTCCTTTGCTGTGCAAAAGCTTTGAAGTTTCATTAGGTCCCATTTGTTTTTTTTTTTTTGTTTTTATTTCCATTTCTCTAGGAGGTGGTTCAAAAAGAATCTTGCTCTGATTTATGTCATAGAGTGTTCTGCCTATGTTTTCCTCTAAGAGTTTGAGAGTTTCTGGCCTTACATTTAGGTCTTTAATCCATTTTGAGCTTATTTTTGTGTATGGTGTTAGGGAGTGATCTAATCTCATACTTTTACATGTCCCTGTCCAGTTTTCCCAGCACCACTTATGGAAGAGGCTGTCCTTTCTCCACTGTACATTCCTGCCTCCTTTATCGAAGATAAGGTGACCATATGTGCGTGGGTTTATCTCTGGGCTTTCTATCCTGTTCCATTGATCTATCTTTCTGTTTTTGTGCCAGTACCATACTGTCTTGATTACTGAGGCTTTGTAGTATAGTCTGAAGTCACGGAGCCTGATTCCTCCAGCTCTGTTTTTCATTCTCAAGATTGCTTTGGCTATTCGGGGTCTTTTGTGTTTCCATACAAAATGTGAAATTTTTTGTTCTAGTTCTGTGAAAAATGCCAGTGGTAGTTTGATAGGGATTGCATTGAATCTGTAGATTGCTTTGGGTAGTAGAGTCATTTTCACAATGTTGATTCTTCCAATCCAAGAACATGGTATATCTCTCCATCTATTTGTATCATCTTTAATTTCTTTCATCAGTGTCTTATGATTTTCTGCATACAGGTCTTTTGTCTCCTTAGGTAGGTTTATTCCTAGGTATTTTATTCTTTTAGTTGCAGTGGTAAGTGGGAGTGTTTTCTTGATTTCACTTTCAGATTTTTCATCATTAGTGTATAGGAATGCCAGAGATTTCTGTGCATTAATTTTGTATCCTGCTACTTTACCAAATTCATTGATTAGCTCTAGTAGTTTTCTGGTAGCATCTTTAGGATTCTCTATGTATAGTATTATGTCATCTGCAAACAGTGACAGCTTTACTTCTTCTTTTCCGATTTGGATTCCTTTTATTTCTTTTTCTTCTCTGATTGCTGAGGCTAAAACTTCCAAAACTATGTTGAATAAGAGTGGTGAGAGTGGGCAGCCTTGTCTTGTTCCTGATCTTAGTGGAAATGGTTTCAGTTTTTCACCATTGAGAACGATGTTGGCTGTGGATTTGTCATATATGGCCTTTATTATATTGAGGAAAGTTCCCTCTATGCTTACTTTTTGCAGGGTTTTTATCATAAATGGGTGTTGAATTTTGTCAAAAGCTTTCTCTGCATCTATTGAGATGATCATATGGTTTTTCTCCTTTCATTTGTTAATATGGTGTATCACGTTGATTGATTTGTATATATTGAAGAATCCTTGCATTCCTGGGATAAAGCCCACTTGATCATGGTGTATGATCCTTTTAATGTGCTGTTGGATTCTGTTTGCTAGTATTTTGTTGAGATTTTTGCATCTACGTTCATCAGTGATATTGGCCTGTAGTTTTCTTTCTTTGTGACATCCTTGTCTGGTTTTGGTATCAAGGTGATGGTGGCCTCATAGAATGAGTTTGGGAGTGTTCCTCCCTCTGCTGTATTTCAGAAGAGTTTGAGAAGGATAGATGTTAACTCTTCTCTAAATGTTTGATAGAATTCACCTGTGAAGCCATCTGATCCTGGGCTTTTGTTTGTTGGAAGATTTTTCATCACAGTTTCAATTTCAGTGCTTGTGAGTGGTCTGTTCATATTTTCTATTTCTTCCTGATTCAGTCTTGGCAGGTTGTGCATTTCTAAGAATTTGTCCATTTCTTCCAAGTTGTCCATTTTATTGGCATGGAGTTGCTTGTAGTAATTTCTCATGATCCTTTATATTTCTGCAGTGTCAGTTGTTACTTCTCCTTTTTCATTTCTGATTCTATTGATTTGAGTCTTCTCCCCTTTTTTCTTTTTTTTTTTTTTGCTGTACGCGGGCCTCTCACTGTTGTGGCCTCTCCCGTTGCGGAGCACAGGCTCCGGAGGCGCAGGCTCAGCGGCCATGGCTCACGGGCCCAGCCGCTCCGCAGCATGTGGGATCTTCCCGGACTGGGGCACGAGCCCGTGTCCCCTCCATCGGCAGGCGGACTCTCAACCACTGCACCACCAGGGAAGCCCTCCCTTTTTTTCTTGATGAGTCTGGCTAATGGTTTATCAATTTTGTTTATCTTCTCAAAGAACCAGCTTTTAGTTTTATTGATCTTTGCTATCATTTCCTTCATTTCTTTTTCATTTATTTCTGATTTTTATGATTTCTTTCCTTCTGCTAACTTTGTGGGTTTTTTGTTCTACTTTCTCTAATTGCTTTAGGTGCAAGGTCAGGTTGTTTATTTGAGATGTTTCCTGTTTCTTAAGGTGGGATTATATTGCTATAAAGTTCCCTCTTAGAACTGCTTTTGCTGCGTCCCATAGGTTTTGGGTCATCGTGTCCCCATTGTCATTTGTTTCTAGGTATTTTTTAATTTCCTCTTTGATTTCTTCAGTGATCACTTCGTTATTAAGTAGTGTATTGTTTAGCCTCCATGTGTTTGTATTTTTTACAGATCTTTTCCTGTAATTGATATCTAGTCTCATAGCATTGTGGTCGGAAAAGATACTTGATACAATTTCAATTTTCTTAAATTTACCAAGGCTTGATTTGTGACCCAAGATATGGTCTATCCTGGAGAATGTTCCATGAGCACTTGAGAAAAATGTGTATTCTGTTGTTTTTGGATGGAATGTCCTATCAATATCAATTAAGTCCATCTTGTTTAATATATCATTTAAAGCTTGTGTTTCCTTATTTATTTTCATTTTGGATGATCTGTCCATTGGTGAAAGTGGTGTGTTAAAATCCCCTACTATGAATGTGTTACTGTCGATTTCCACTTTTATGGCTGTTAGCATTTGCCTTAGGTATTGAGGTGCTCCTATGTTGGGTGCATAAACATTTACAATTGTTATATCTTCTTCTTGTATCGATCCCTTGATCATTATGTAGTGTCCTTCTTTGTCTCTTCTACTAGTCTTTATTTTAAAGTCTATTTTGTCTGATATGAGAATTGCTACTCCAGCTTTCTTTTGGTTTCCATTTGCATGGAATATCTTTTTCCATCCCCTTACTTTCAGTCTGTATGTGTCTCTAGGTCTGAAGTGGATCTCTTGTAGACAGCATATATATGGGTCTTGTTTTAGTATCCATTCAGCCAGTCTGTGTCTTTTGGTGGGAGCATTTAGTCCATTTACATTTAAGGTAATTATCAATATGTATGTTTCTATTCCCATTTTCTTAATTGTTTTCGGTTTGTTATTATAGGTATTTTCCTTCTGTTGTGTTTCTTTCCTAGAGAAGTTCCTTTAGCATTTGTTGTAAAGCTGGTTTGGTGGTGCTGAACTCTCTCAGCTTTTGCTTGTCTGTAAAGGTTTTAATTTCTCCATCAAATCTGAATGAGATCCTTGCTGGGTAGAGTAATCTTGGTTGCTTGTTTTTCTCCTTCATCACTTTAAATATGTCCTGCCAGTCCCTTCTGGCTTGCAGTTTCTGCTGAAAGATCAGCTGTTAACCTTATGGGGATTCCCTTGTGTGTTATTTGTTGTTTTTCCCTTGCTGCTTTTAATACGTTTTCTTTGTATTTAATTTTTGACAGTTTGATTAATATGTGTCTTGGTGTATTTCTCCTTGGATTTATTCTGTATGGGACTCTCTGTGCCTCCTGTACTTGATTAACTCTTTCCTTTCCCATATTAGGGAGGTTTTCAACTATAATCTCTTCAAATATTTTCTCAGTCCCTTTCTTTTTCTCTTCTTCTGGAACCCCTATAATTTGAATGTTGGTGCATTTAATGTTGTCCCAGAGGTCTCTGAGACTGTCCTCAGCTGTTTTCATTCTTTTTTGTTTATTCTGCTCTGCAGCAGTTATTTCCACTATTTTATCTTCCACCTCACTTATCCATTCTTCTGCCTCAATTATTCTGCTATTGATCCCATCTAGAGTATTTTTAATTTCATTTATTGTGTTGTTCATCGTTGCTTGTTTCATCTTTAATTCTTCTAAGTCCTTGTTAAATGTTTCTTGCATTTTGTCTATTCTATTTCCAAGATTTTGGATCACCTTTACTATCATGATTCTGAATTCTTTTTCAGGTAGACTGCCTATTTCCTCTTCATTTGTTAGGTCTGGTGCGTTTTTATCTTGCTCCTGCTCCTGCTGTGTGTTTTTCTGTCTTCTCATTTTGCTTACCTTATTGTGTTTGGGGTCTCCTTTTTGCAGGCTGCAGGTTCGTAGTTACCATTGTTTTTGGTGTCTGTTCCCAGTGGCTAAGGTTGGTTCAGTGGGTTGTGTAGGCTTCCTGGTGGGGTGGACTAGTGCCTGTGTTCTGGTGGATGAGGGTGGATCTTATTTTTCTGGTGGGCAGGTCCACGTCTGGTGGTGTGTTTTGGGATGTCTGTGGACTTATTATGATTTTAGGCAGCCTCTCTGCTAATGGGTGGGGTTGTGTTCCTGTCTTGCTAGTTATTTGGCATAGGGTGTCCAGCACTGTAGCTTGCTGGTCGTTGAGTGAAGCTTGGTGCTGGTGTTGAGATGGAGATCTCTGGGAGATTTTCGCTGTTTGATATTATGTGGAGCTGGGAGGTCTCTTGTGGACCAGTGTCCTGAAGTTTGATCTCCCACCTCAGAGGCACAGCACTGAATCCTGGCTGCAGCACCAAGAGCCTTTCATCCACACGGCTCAGAATAAAAAGGAGAAAAAGTAGAAATAAAGAATTAGTAGAAGTAGAAAGAGAGAAAGAAAGAGGGAAAGAAAGGAGTGAGGGAGGAAGGAAGGAGGGAAAGAAGGAAAAAAAGAAAGAAGATAAAGTAAAAATAAAGCATGATAAAATATAATAAAGTTATTAAAATAAAAAATAATTATTAAGAAAAAAAATATACGGATAGAACCCTGGGACAAATGGTGGAAGCAAAGCTGTACAGACAAAATCTCACACAGAAGCATACACATACACACTCACAAAAAGAGGAAAAGGGGAAAAAATCATAAATCTTGCTCTCAAAGTCCACCTTCTCAATTTGGGATGATTCGTTGTCTATTCATGTATTCCACAGATGCAGGGTACATCAAGTTGATTGTGGAATTTTAATCCGCTGCTTCTGAGGCTGCTGGGAGAGATTTCCCTTTCTCTCCTTTGTTCTCACAGCTCCCGGGTCTCAGCTTTGGATTTGGCCCCACCTCTGCGTGTAGGTCGCTGGAGGGCGTCTGTTCTTCCCTCAGACAGGACGGGGTTAAAGGAGCTGCTGATTCGGGGGCTCTGGCTCACTCAGGCCGGGGGGAGGGAGACGGAGGCGGGGCGAGCCTGCGCCGGAAGAGGCCGGCGTGACGTTGCACCAGCACGAGGCGCGCCGTGCGCTCTTCCGGGGAAGCAGTCCCTGAATCCCGGGACCCTTGCAGTAAGCGGGCTGCACAGGCTCCCTGGAACGGGGGTCGTGGACAGTGACCTGAGCTCGCACACAGGTCTCTTGGCGGCGGCAGCAGCAGCAGCAGCCCCAGCGTCCCATGCCCGTCTCTGGGGTCCGCGCTTTTTGCCTCGGCTTGCGCCCGTCTCTGGAGCTCCTTTAAGCGGCGCTCTGAATCCCCTCTCCTCGCGCACCGGGAAACAGAGAGGTAAGAAAAAGTCTCTTGCCTCTTCGGCAGCTCCAGACTTTTCCCTGGACTCCCTCCCGGCTAGCCGTGGCACACTAACCCCTTCAGGCTGTGTTCACGCCGCCAACCCCAGTCCTCTCCCTGCGCTCTGACCAAAGCCCGAGCCTCAGCTCCCAGCCCCGCCCGCCCTGGCGGGTGAGCAGACAAGCCTCTCGGGCTGGTGAGTGCCGGTCGGCACCGGTCCTCTGTGCGGGAATCTCTCCGCTTTGCCCTCCGCACCCCTGTTGCTGTCCCTGTTTCTTTAAATCAGCTTAAATTAGTCGATAAATCAGTTGACGAGCAGTATTAGTTACAATGGTTTCTATTTAAGGAAAGATATTAAACACCTCTGGAACAAGAAAATTGCAACAATAAAAGAGGCTGAGAATTTCCTAAACTTTTAAAGACATGATAATTTTTTGATTAAGATATAGGGAGAATTTTATGTGTGTATAGCAGTTAAATTTTAAAAAAACAGGATTTTTAACCAATCACTGAAAATATTGCCTATATATGGAATATTTTACCTATATATAATCTTTCTTAGTATTTGGACACGCATGTACACATACAGTCATGTATAAGTAAAAATTATACAAGAACTGAAGTTGATTTCGCTATGCTTGGGTTTCAGTTCAAATAATAACATGAAGTCAAAGAAAAATATGTGTGATAGGAAAACTCAGAAAACATCAGATATGGAAATGAAACTGATTGTTAGGGTATATCAAAGGGAATTTAATATCATAGTGACTCCTATAAAGCAGGAGTAAGGTTGGTGACCTCATGATACATCTCTGTAAAAATGGGTGCCCCACCACTTTTTTCCAACAATAGTAGGTATCAAATATGTTAGAGCAAAAGAATAACAAATCATTCACAGATTGTTTTAAGCCACCTAATACTCTGTGTGTTTAGGTGTCCTTTAGAATGTAAAGAAAGTGAACAACTTTTCGTCACTGGAGCTTAGCTATCAGATAAAATAATTTTTTAGTATCAGTTAGTGATTCATAGAGTCCTTGCTATGTATTAAGCTTTTTGCTAAATACTTTGCAGACATTAATCCCTGAAATAGGCATTACATGCATGTATTGAGATACAGAGATACAGAATCAAGCAATGTTACAAAACTAATATAAACAGAGTGGAAATCGAAATTGAGGTTGGCTTAATGTAAAGTGTCCAGCTAAACCACTGTTCCACTATTCACATCATCACCTGATGCTGTGTCTCACTGGTACAATGACATGAACATTGGCATATGGCTCTGGTCTCACTCCTCTATAAATGTTCTCAGTTGCATTTAGCATCAGCACACAATAAATACTAAATATTCAGAATTGCATGAGAGAATAGGTAAGTCCCTTTTCCAGAGACTGTCTTGAGAAGTTAAAGTGTCACTAACATGAATTCTTTTACAAAACACATGCTCATGTCATTTTCAAATGCTTAAAGAATGCACGGAAACACAGCTTTATAAACATGCCTAACCATGGGCTTCTTGGAAACCAACTTAGGACGCAAACCTGCCAGGTGAAGAGTATTTGCTCTGGGCAGATAGTTGAATCAAGAATCAAGACTGTGAAAGTGTTAAATCAGTCTTTTAGTCATATGTGAAGGCATGCCCCAAAGCCCAGTGTTTTTACATGGCCAGACAAAAAGGATACGAATAAATCTGTTTTTTCACTTTGAGATATGGAATGGCATCTGTGACATGCCTTTTAGAAAAAAAAAGAACTCACGTAAATAGGATGGATGAAAGACAGAGCTGAAATAGCCAAAGGAGGTTTCTGTCCATAGCAATAAAAATAATTAACAATTACACAAATTAGGACTTCTTAAATCTTTCCATTGGGATGGCTAATCATTTCTTAATTTAAAGGAGATTTTTACATAGGGTTCAGTAAGGGAAATGTTCACTAAAGATGGGCCCCTGATGTGAAATGCTAGGCAAATAGATGTGAAAACTTTGGTGTTAGTTGATGGACACATAGGTCTAAGGTGAAGGCAGTTACCCCATCCTCCCTCACCCAGTAATTAAAGTTGATAATACAAATGAAAGCAAGGACTAATCAAATATTTCCTAAGTATTCTTTCTTCTACAGCATGTACCAGCTTCAGGGTAGTCAAATTAGAACAGAACACGGTCGTACCTAACAGAGTCAGACATATGGTAGAGCAATAAATTCTTATTGAATTGAATTTGAATAATCCAGTATCAGCAGTAAAGAAGAATGATTAACAGATTTAGTCATTTTCTCCCAATTTTCATTTATATTCTCAGTGGTCATACTGTACTTCTATTAGAAATAAAAATTCCTAGTTTTATGATGATTTATATTTTTATGCTTAAGAGGGAGTGGCAATAAACCTAAACTTTATATATAATCAGCCCTCCATATTCACAGATTCAAACAACTGTGAATCGAAAATATTTAGAGAATAATCCAGAGCGTTCCGAAAAGCAAAACTTTAATTTGCCATGGATGGGCGACAATTTATATAGCATTTGCATTGTATTTACAACTATTTACATAGCATTTACATTGTATTAAGTATTATAAGTAATCTAAAGATGATTTAAAGTATATGGGAGGGTGTGTGTGGTTTATACACAAATATTACACCATTTTATGTAAGGGAATTCAGCATCTGAAGATTTTGGTATCTGCAAGGTGTGGGAAGGGGCCTGGTGGTAGGAGAGGGGATTGTGGGGTAGGGGGGCAGTCCTGGAGCCAACCCCCATGGATACAGAGAGGGGCTGTATATAACTGTTTCCTTATTTTATAGCGGAAATTCTACTGTAATTCAAGGCATGGCAGGGTTACTCCATTGTAATTCTCCAGCCTTTATGATATCTCACCGTCGTTGATCAGTATGGCACAATCATACGTGCAAAGCTAATGAATAATCACTGCTATTGTAAAGCTTGGCAACTTTATATCCCCAAGGAATTCACACAAGAGATTGTTGGTGATACCATTTTGCCTATGGAGTCTTCCCTTTTCAAAGGAAACTCCTGAAGACCTAATTTTATTCCAGAGGATAAGTTTTTCTTGGGTTATAAAAACGTCTGTGAAAGTGATGGAACACGTGGCTTAAAGGACCTTTTTTGTTGTGCTTAAAACAAGTTATACGGGTTGCACTCTGCCTTGACGTAGGCTCCCTCGTTTGTAACTGTTCCACAGTTCCTGGCCACATCATCTCTTCTAGCTCTGCTTCTTGATCGTTTTCATCTTAATATGAGGTCATTTACTAGAAAATATGTATTACTTCGTTGTGTTAAGACAGTGCTGAGGGTTTTCCATTGTGTTCCTATTGCACCTTGGAAAAAAATCTTCTACCAATTCCTCATACTTTCTAATGACAGAAAGCTACTTTTATAGTTTCATAGCCTACTTGGTCACTTTAAATGAATTCTTTCAGCTTTATGAAAGAGACCTGATTGATCCGTCTACTGCAGGTTTGCACTTTAAGGAAGGCTGTAGCTTTTCTTCCTTCTTGACCTGATGTCTGCCTGTGAGGATGCCTGTAAGAAGCCATAAAGTAAAGGAGAATTACTTAATTCAGTACTTCAGTAAATGTTGAGTGACTGTAGAGTTGTAGCCAAGCTAGATACTGGGCTTATACTAGTGAAAAAAAATCAAAATACTGTCTATTCACATGTTTGTTACCATTTAGTGGGGAAAACAGCTATAAAACAAATAAGTTAATGAGTACATAATTACAAACGATGCTAATGACTGGAAGGAAAGGTACGTTTGAGAGGGATTCTTCTTAATGTTGCTGGGGGTTAGGGAGAAGTTCCTTCTGGGGGTGCTGTTTAAGCTGAGACCTCAAGGATAGTTTTGGGGAGGAAAGATGCCCTTACAGACAGGAAGAATATGCAGGTATGAAGATCCAGTGGGAACAGGCATAGGTGAAAAAGGACCAGAACACAAAGGCTTAGGTGTCCACACGCTTTTTTTTTTTTTCTCACCTAATGGTATTCTGGAACATCTCCCATGGACTTCAAGACCTTCACAAAGGCACTCTTGTCTGTGAGTGATTGTTGAAATTGCTGTTCTTTGTGGAGCAGATGGAAGAAAATCCTTATTCTGCCATGTTGGTGGTGACACTCTAGCGTTTTCCAAACCTTGTCTTTTTTTTTTTTTTTTTCTTGTGGTACGCGGGCCTCTCACTGCCGTGGCCTCTCCCGCTGCGGAGCACATGCCCCGGGCGCGCAGGCCCAGCGGCCACGGCCCATGGGCCCAGCCACTCCGCGGCACGTGGGATCCTCCCAGACCAGGGCACGAACCCGCGTCCCCCACATCGGCAGGCAGACTCCCAACCTCTGCGCCACCAGGGAAGCCCCAAACCTTGTCTTTATCTTCAAGGCAGTGAGAACCACAGAAGTGTTTCATATCAAAGATATTCAAAGAGAATCCTTTTTACTGCTTTTACTAATCAGAGATCCAAGTTTCTGAGTTGCTTACTGGTTAAGAAATACCAGGCAAAATTATTCTTGGCCCACGCCTGTGTAAATTTCAATCAGTAGAGCAGCAATTTGGACACTGGGTCGACTTTGGAAAGAGAATAGCCAATGGAAGGAATATAACATAGCTCCTTTAGTTTTAGTTAAAGGAATCCAGCTTTAAAAATACTTTCAAAAACATTGTAGGTGTTTACTCTGGATGATTCCCATATTTGTGACTGATGAACCATATTTGTCCCAAACTTCATAAAAGTTTTTTTTTAGCAACTTGTAGAAGGGCTGTTAGGACTTGGGGGTCAATGAGACAGCAAGACAGAGGAAAATTTCTTACAAATATATGTGGCATGACACTCCAGAGAATATATGGGGAGCAAACACTTCTCATTAGATACTGATGAATGATAAAGAGAGTACAGGAATAGAATAGTCACAAACTTATTTCTACTATTACACGATGAATGCCATATTCTGTGACACAAATAACATAAATCTTCCCAAGAATGAAAACCCTCTAAGCTTTGGGGGCTATGTGTTGAATTTCCCTGAAGCCTTTGGATAATTTCTGGCAAGACCATTCATGTGCAGTATTTGGATATGTGCTCACGCTGTATATTCACAGTTCTGATTTATTTCTTGCCAGTCTGCAAAGCAGAGAGGGACAAGCCAGCGCAGTGTTTACTCATGCCTCTTCAGTGGTTTTGTACCATCCTCTTCTCCATTCTGCCCAATAACATGCTGCTAACATTTTACTTAATCTTGAAAGCAGCTCAGAAATAAAAGGACCATATAAGCCTTCTTCTGTTTATAGTGCCAATTAATTGGAGCCTTCAAGCAATTATTGACTAATTAATAGTTATCTCTGGGAAAACAGAGAACATTTTAGGGACTTATATGTGGAATTCAAGCTAGTTGCCTTCACATAATTCTACTGTGGTAGAACCAACATAGATAAGCTCTAAGATACTGCTCGAAGTTTATAAATATTATTTGATAATAGTTTATAAGGGGAAAAGAGAGAGTCCTTGCTGAATTCCTTGTTGATAATCTACTGATTTGATCCCCACCCTTGCAGGTATGCTTTTGGCAAAAATCCAGTATTTTTCTTTTTTTTTTCCTCTTACGTGAATCCCAAACTCCCAATTCATCCCACCACCCCCCCCCGCTGCCGCTTTCCCCCCTTGGTGTCCATACGTTTGTTCTCTACATCTGTGTCTCTATTTCTTTCTTGTAAACACTTTCATCTGTACCACAGATTTTTAAAATCCAACATTTTTTAAAACATTTTTTTCTATAACAAAATAGCATAATTCTCTGAAAATAATTTAAAGACCATGCTTTATTAAAGAAAAGTGAAATGTGGAATTCTGTTCCAGGGTTTATTTGTACAAAATTATCTACAGATTTACCTTGGCTTAAATATATTATATATTTTACTTTGTTTAAATTTTTAATTTGTTTTCATTTTCTTCATTCAAGCTCTAGGTCAACACTGTCAGGTATAACGAAAACTCAGGACCTCAAAAGCATTAGCATGACCAATGACAAGTCTGTGCAGTGTGGATGTTCACACTTCCTTTTATAATCAGCAAATTATCAAATGCTCTAGGGTACTGAATATATGTTCAGCCAAAAGCTAGACACTGGAGAGGGTGAAAAAAGTATATAAACAATTTTCCTGTCCCAAAGAAATTGAGAATATGTGAGAGAATAGTATTTCTTTAACAAGCTAATCATGATTTTGTACTTCCGGAGCCTAGCGTTGGCAAGAAGATGCTTGTTTCCTGAATCCTAGTTCTGTCTCTATAAGCAGGGTGCAAGTGTTGAATGTGTAGAGATCAAGTTTTGCAGCTGTGGTTTTTGAAACATTTAAGCAGTGGCACAACATGGACACTGACCATCAGAATGGATGTGGTCATCAGCAACCCTTGTGGTCTTACCAGCGCCCTGATTCCCGGTGTCCCCAGCTGTAACCCTGATATCTGTGCTAAGCACAGAGTAAGTACTTGATAAATATTTGTGCTTAATTAAGCTCTACAAAGCAAGATATACAGATAAGTCTTTACCATCTCTGGGTAACCAAAAAGGAGTTTAAAATCTAAGAGTTGCTTTTTTTTTTCCTGGTTAAAACACCATTAAGCTATTAGAGTAATGGATTATACACTGTCGATTACAAGTAGATAAACGTCTTCAATAGGCCGTTTCTTTAAAAATCAATGCTGAACCCAGTTCAGCCAGCATTAAAAATATTCTGCAGTTATATTATCAAAATGTTGATGTTTTAGCCAAACTGTGAAAAGAAAATTTATTTTTTATTTATGGAAAATTCCTACCATTGCTTCAAATTGGATATAATTAAAAAAAAAAAGAAACATTGATTCTATCAAGAAACCAACCCCACTTAGTACTAAGCTTCTATGACCTAAGAAGGTCATAACATTCTATGCACTTCTGAGGTTTTTATAATTAAAAAAATAATGCATGTTCATTATAAGAAAATAAAATAAATTTGATTTTAAAAGGATACAATTATCAATTTAACTACCATGCATATATAAGTACCACTGACATTTTGGTGTATCAATATAACCTTCCAGGCTTTTAAAAATAAATTAAAACAAAACAAAATAAAATAATAATGTAAATCCAAACTGCTTTTTTTCACTTACATTATGAACATTGTTCCCACAACATAATTCTTATTGGCCACAGGAAATAGAGTTATGAAATAACTTTCTTTCCACAATTTTCAGTTTTAAACGCAAGATCTCATTATTCATGTCTTCCTGCTTTCATGACTATTAATGCCTTAAAATAAGTTCATGAAAATGTATTTGATTGGTCAAAGTGTGTACACATCTTTAAGGTCTTCACTATCCATTGCTAAATTGCTCCTTTCAAATTCTTAAACGTCTCTTAAGCAGCTCTGTAGTCGTTGAAAGAGCTGGTACTTGAGAGAAAATAAATGGGAATACTTATTCATTTCCTTCTTTAGTCTTTTATTTATCTATTTTCACCTTTGCCATTAATTTAATTGGCAGTGACAGAAGGAACATGTTTAAGATAAGACAAGAATGGGGCCCCCAATTTTCCCAACTACTCTTTTCAGTTTGGATCTGGAATCGAAACAATAATCATGAAAAATAACCAGATCAATAGTTCTCTAAGGCACTGTGGAAGGAGCTTCTTCCAAAGCAAGGTAGGAAGCCTCTTTCAGAAGTCTTAGGGTTTCATTTAATAGAATTATTTGGTATTTCCTCTTCTTTTCTTTCAGGTCCTTGGTCAAAACTAGCTTAAAAAGGACAGAAAAGTTTATTACCTGGTGAGGTTTTCGGGGACTTGTGAGATAGAAGTCAGATGCCTCCAGTTAGGTTCCTAGTGAATCCATACTATGAAAACTCACTCTACTAACCCCCTGCTCCCAGCCAAACTGCAGAAGCATTGACTTTGTCAGTGGTTTGAGCAGAGCAATCAAAGAAACTAGAGTTAAATCCTCACCGCTGGGTTCCTTGATAGAAATAAGGACGTGGAAATGAGAAAAAGGCAGTTTAAATCACTTAATAACATATTAAAGGACTAATTTTATTTCTACTGTCAAGGCTCTATTTATTCAGATTAAGGAAAGTATTATCACATCTAGTTTTACCCCTGCACTGAAACCCTCAAGGAGACTTACTCAATCATAGGTTCGTGGTTGAGTCTACAACTATCTTTTATGTATATAAGTCATCTGTGGAAAATATTTTTTTCACTCCCTCTCATGTCTTAACCAAAACATTCTTGAAGCTGAGAAGTTGGCCTAAGCTTCTTCTCAGATATCCACTTTCCCACTTATTGAGCTTTTCAGATGCCAGTGTCCAGCCAGATTTTGAAAAGGCCCAAGTCAGAATTTTGTGAAGTAAACAAATTGATTGTTCACATGGTGCAGCCTGTATCCTTCCCTACCCCAGACTCCTTCAGCAGGAGGCTCCTACGGGTGCCAAGAACACAAATCATTAAAGTCAAGACTTTGAAGTCTTTTATCAAGAAACTGCCTTTTAAACTGGAAATGTATACTTTTGTCTGTTATCTATTAGTTGCTAATGCTTTTATCTTTTCCTTCTTTTTGCTTTACATTTTTTAAAACCATGATTAAACATAATTAAAAAATAAGCATGTACACATATATCTTGATATTAATGCATTAATCTTAATATAAACTTTTAACCATCTATGGTAGAGTTTCTTAACCCCCTCACTATTGATATTTGAGGCTGGATAATGCTTTGTTTTATGGGGGACTGGAGAGGGGACTTTCTGTGATTGTAGGACATTTAGCAGCATACCTGGACTCTACCCACTAGATGACCACCCCTTTACCCATTTTGATAGCCGTGCCTATGTCCAGACATTGTTTAGTGTCCCCTGAGGGGCAAAATCATCCCTCTCTGGTTGAGTCCATTGGCCTCTAGAGAGTAAGGCACTAACTCACTCTTCCAGACTTGATTAACACACCTGAGGGATATGAACACACAGAAACTCCTGCTCTCAGGTAGTGTATATTCCAGTGCATGTGAAAGATCTTGGAATGTCAGAGAAAATCTGCAAGGCCATATATTTCAGTTCAAGAGGTCAGGTCAGGCTACATATCACATTTATGTTCTTGGACAAATTAGGGAGTATTTGGCTGGAAGGAAACTCCAAAGGGCCATTTCTTTTTTTTTTTTTTTTTTTTTAAATTGGGTGCTGTCTCAATTATCCTTTATTTGTAGTTTACCTTGAATTACTCTGGTAACCTATTGAGGTTTTTTTTTTTTTTTTTCTCCAATTCGCGCTGTCTCGGCGCACGTACGTGTCACCAGCTCTTTTTTTTTTTTTTTTTTTTAATTTATGGCTGTGTTGGGTCTTCGTTTCTGTGCGAGGGCTTTCTCTAGTTGTGGCAAGTGGGGGCCACTCCTCATCGCGGTGCGCGGGCCTCTCACTATCGCGGCCTCTCTTGTTGCGGAGCACAGGCTCCAGACGCGCAGGCTCAGTAATTGTGGCTCACGGGGCCAGCCGCTCCGTGGCATGTGGGATCTTCCCAGACCAGGGCTCGAACCCGTATGTCCGGAATTGGCAGGCGGACTCTCAACCACTGCGCCACCAGGGAAGCCCCCAAAGGGCCATTTCTTAGTTTATTATTTCACCAAAGAGTTGACCTCTTTAAAGAAAAGTATAGTTACACTAAATCATAGCCCTAGGAAAAACTCTAAGAAAGAAGACAGCCTGGATGAGTATCAGGTAAAAGCTTGTGCCTTGTGGATGGCATTAAATCAAGAACTGACCCACGTGTGGCTGGTTCTTTAAAAATGGTTCATAGGATGATAGGTGAATTTAATTAAACACTTTAATATTGGTTATATTATTTACATCTTCTATATAGTTTAAAAAACAACTAGCATCCTTTTCTTTAAGAGCACTATTTCCCCACGTTTTTTGTTGTTTGCATGTAGAATTCCATATTGTTACCATTTTTTGTAATTTTTATTTTATATTGGAGTATAGTTGATTAACAATGTTGTGCTAGTTTCAGGTGGTACAGTAAAGCAGTATTTCCTAACTTCTTAAAATAGCAGTGGAAACGAAATTTAGACCTGAACAAAAGCCTAAAATCATCATATAGATTTAGTCCACTGAAACTTTCTTATATTTTTTTCAGATTTAGTTTATTCTTAGTGTGATCTAAGATAACTGACCTTTCTAGAATTGATATAAATGCCCTAAATGGTTCTTCAAAATAGTTACAAAAAATAATATAAAAAAGAATGCAAGTAAGTACCTTTCCTTGCTCTTATTATAAAATTTGCCTCTACCTAACACAAACATTTTATTAAATCACAAAGTTACAAGATAGGTAACTATTTTTAAAATAGTTTGAAATGTTTTGGGGTTGGGAGAGAGAGAAAAGAGAAAAAAATTAAAGCAAATAAAAATGGTTCAGAATGAGAATGACTCTGTCAGCAGAGGTATTCAGGCCCCCATTTTAAGATGCTATTTACTTGTTCTTGTGTCATATCACTTTGGTTGTTTTTTCCACACCAGGAACCCCAAGTCCTCTTTTTGGTTTGGACTCTTGGTTTGGACTCTTCCCTCACATCTAGGTATATCTTAGTGACGTCAAGGTGCTGACTTTACACTGCCTGTTGGAGAGGATATGGAAACTGAGGTCTCCTTGCTCCTTTCCTGTTACTGCCATGATCTTACTGTGGCTTTATTTCTCCTCACCCTACATTGCACTAGGCAGATTTCTCAGTCTTCTGCTGCTTGTTTGAGAGCTTCTTCTTTGGGGATCACCCGGAGGACTGAGGAAGAGAGGATTTTCTCCTCTAAAGACTTTAGCTATGGATGCACCACTTCCCTCTTTCAATTCTTCTCCTGGGTCATCCTGCCAATGTCTCCTGCGTCACCTCAAGGCTTGGTGCATCTCCTGGATGGATGAGCAAATTGAAGTATAAAAATTTATAAGCACATAGTTCACATGTTTTTGACTAACAAGTCTTTGCTTAAAAGAGGATCATCTCTTTCCAGGACTTCTTTATCCATCTCTAAAGAAGGCCAGGACCTCCCATAACTGAACTGAACTCCTTGGGAATCCCCATAGTTCTCAGTTGGACTAGCTCTTGAAATTTATGATGGTCCATGGAAATAAACAGTCATTTAGTCAGTGGGTGCTAAATCTTTGTCTTGGGTTTAGTTGGGTCACACCTTGATCCTCATTAGAACAGTTTCCCTAAAATCTGTGTTAAAATTTTCAGACCAAATTATTTTTTCTATTTCAGATATGAAATTTCCTTTTCCTAACTGAACTTACTTATTATATAGACACATTTGTTATCCCTGCTGCTCTTAGAAATGTGCTTCTCCTTTGTCCACAATTACATACTCATTCCAAAACGTGCCCACTGTCCATTTAATACCACAGAGGAACCCTTCGCTTGGAGATTCAACCTCCTCCAAGTGAAAGTCCTCACTTTATCCCCCCATCATACCTAGCAGTGTTTTTTAAATAGTATGTGCATTATAACTACCTACAATCACATTTTATTGATTCTCTCTCAGTTGGTATGAGATCATTTTGCAATCCAGTTACTTGTGAAGGTATAGATTTCTGGGGTGGATCTCTGAAAACACTGAAATTTACATACTCGTAAATCCGTTAGCAAGAGCAAGTAAGGATATAGGACCCAAGTGGTAGTTGCAGGACCAGAGGTTCTGAGTTCCAAAGTTCAGCCGTAAGAAATCTCATTCGAGATGTTTTTCTGGGCTTCCCTGGTGGCGCAGTGGTTGAGAGTCCGCCTGCCGATGCAGGGGACGCGGGTTCGTGCCCCGGTCTGGGAGGTCCCACATGCCGCGGAGCAGCTGGGCCCGTGAGCCATGGCCGCTGAGCCTGCGCGTCCGGAGCCTGTGCTCCGCAACGGGAGAGGCCACAACAGTGAGAGGCCCACGTACCACAAAAAAGACAAAAGAATGTTTTTCCTTCTCATTCTTCTTTTGGACGCTTCTTTTAAAAGCAACAGATTTAATACCAGCATTTTGTTTCATATTCAGGCACTTTTAAAAGGTTATAACCTTTACAGACTAGAGCTTTCATGGAATGGTGTATGTTTTATAACCATTGGCTTCAATTTGGACTACTCAGCCCTTAACTTCTTTTGGGAAGAGATCTAGAAGGTACCAGTCTCCTGTTCACTTCATTTATTTATAGTGTTCACCTAATAGTGACCTTCTTTCCAGGACAGCCTTCTACCCATAAGAATTTCCAAGTGATAGAACTTACATCCTGCTACAGGATTATAGACATACTCACCCAGGAAATGTATTTCAAATGTAATGTGCTCAAGTAAACCAACCTGTGTGTTGCTATTTCAAATGATCTAAATTATGTCACCTCTCTAGTGAGTTCAACAGTGTTCTTAGAGTACGTTGAATGTGTAGAGACCTTAGGAATTATTTAATCCAAGAATTCTCAAAATCTGGTCCCCAGGCCAGCAGCAAGGGTATCACTAGGAGCTTGCCAGAAATGCAAATTTTAGGGTCCCACTCCAGATCTACTAAATCAAGAACTTCGGGGGTGGGACCAGACAGTCTGTGTTTTAGTTAGGGCCACATGATTCTGATAGACACTTGGAACCAGTGATCGAACTTATTTTTACAGTTGAAAAACTGAAACTTGAAGTAATGAAATGACCTGCTGAGAGACAGAGAATAGAGCTAGCTAGTTCTATTCATAATATCAGAATTGAGAACAAATCCTCATATTCTTTCAACTGTCCTGTACTGCTATTGTGGTTACTCTCTATACATATGCAGGGTTGAAATCCTTGAATTTTTAACAGCTAGCACCAAATTCCTCCTTCATAACTACTTTTTGAGCTCAAGTCAATACTCTTTCCCTACTTAAATTTAAATGCTATGAGACACTCAGGAGTCTCCATGTTTGTTTTGTCCTGAGCTTCGCTTTCCTTGCTCAGATACTTAGATGAACATTTAACCAAGTACATCCAGCCACTTATTTAAAAAATCAGGTCTTCCTTTTCATAGGGGTTTTGTGATATTTTTTTTCCTGTTTTGTTTCATCGCTTGCTCTCCTTTTGAATCTGAATCTCCACAAGCACCAAGAAAGACTTGGAGAAATTCTTTTGTTGCCAGAAAAGTCAAGCTCAATGCAATTCCATCTCTTAAAGTCAATTTGCAGGAGGCGTCTTTGAAACAGCCTATGAAATTGTGAGCAAATGAAGTTTCATCTTGCTGTTAACGAGATTGCTTTGCCAAACCTGTCAGCGCTGAGCTGACCCTTTTGTGTTACTCTGTCTGCTCCAGCTGGTGCCATTGGCTGTTCATCAGAAGTGTTTATACTTTTTCATTCTCACTTGATTTCCACTAGCCTGCTTGACTTGGTATTCAGCATTGCTTCATTACGGAGAGTATTGTTGCAGCCCTGTCTTGACATTTCACTGTCACCCAGCAGTGATGGGTCAATATTGCTTCTCCTGCTCTTCACAGAGTAGAAAATATGCGATCACACCAATTAGGTGCTTTAAGCATTTTTTTTTTTTCCTGTTCAGTCTTCCTTTTAGCTGCCAAAACTGATCTAAAATTGAAAGGGAAGAAAAGGAATTATTGGAGATCAAACACTTGGCTTAGGGTGCTAAGAAGATTAGCTGGTGAAATACCAAAATCTTTAGGAGGGCAAAGATCAAATCAGGAACTATGGAACCGATGTACCCTCCTCTGCTCTGCACAGTGGCAGCAAATGGAAGAATTGATCCTTTGGAAATAGTTTGCAGGAACTCCAAGGCTATTATCATTAATGCTTTAAAGTGGGATATGGAGCAAAATGCTCTAGAGTCTTCTCGATATTCTCTTCTCTGTTTCATGATTGTGAGCATCTTTGCCAGGTTGAGGGGCAATGAAGAAATTTCAGAGTTCCTGAACTTGTTTAATTTCTAATAGCACTGAACCATTTGAATGTCCTTCCATTCATCAGTCTTTTTCCTTCTCCTCCTCATTCTTTTTTTTTTTTTTGATAAATTTATTTATTTGTTTGTTTGTTTTTATTTTTGGCCGTGTTGTGTCTTTGTTGCTGCGCGTGGGCTTTCTCTAGTTGCGGTGAGCGGGGGCTGCTCTTTCTTGCAGCGCGCGGGCTTCTCATTGTGGTAGCTTCTCCTGTTGCGGAGCACGGGCTCTAGGTGTGTGGGCTCCAGTAGTTGTGGCATGCGGGCTCTTGAGCACAGCCTCAGTAGTTGTGGTACACGGGCCTAGTTGCTCCGCAGCATGTGAGATCTTCCTGGGCCAGGTCTCGAACCCGTGTCCTTTGCATTGGCAGGCAGATTCTTAACCACTGCGCCACCAGGGAAGCCCTCATTCTTTTTTATGATATTTTTTTCCCCTGGCTTTTGGCATCTGTACCTAAGCAGCCTTATTAGCTATACATGTTAGGCAACATGATGTTGGAAAATGTACACATTCTGGAGTCAGTGAAAATTTTGGATTTGGTAAAAACTGGGCTCAGATGCCAGCTCAGTCACTTTCATTAGCTTGTGTGGCCCTTAAGCAAGTCATTTAACTTCTCTGAGCCTACTTACAGCTGTAAGTTAGCGGGGGGGAGGGGGGAAGCAAAATCAATAACATTTCGTTTAGATGTACTTAGTTTTTCTCTTTACTATGTGCTGAGCATTGTGCTAAGTGCTGAGGCTAGGTAAAAATAAGAGGCATGAAAGAGAGCTAAGGAAGCAGTGAGAAGGCGACATAGTTCCATTCAAGCACCCCAGTAGGGCTCCTTGATGGAAATGAGGTATCAGCTGAGTCTTGGATAAAGAATGAGTTTGGTGGGTAAATATGATGATATGATGGGGAAGGAATTCCCAGCAGAAGATGGAGTCTAAAAATTGTATGGAGGCCCAGGAATGCATGGAGGCTCATACATAAGTTGTGAAAGCCAAACTATAAACAGCTGATAATATGAAGCATAGAATGGATGGTGGGCAATGAGTAGTAGCCAGAAAAAAGCCTGAGGAGCCAGCTCCAGGCCTCTTGTGTGTGTTGTGGAGGTCAGAGTCTATTCTCCTGTGATGCGTAGTCAGCGTGGTCATTTAAATATGGAGTTTCATGGTCAGATGCAAATTTGACTATGAATTTTGTGTTTGCACGGATCCCTTGCATGGCAGTGTAGTTGGTGCATTGGAAGAAAGACTAGAGTGAGGGTGTTAGGAATGGTAGTGACCATAGGATGGTATGAGTAGTATGCCTCCTACTGCAGTGCAGTGCTTTCTGAACCACAGGTCAACAAACTTTTTCAGGGAAGGGCCAGCCAGGAAATATTTTGAGTTTTGTGGCCATATGGGCTCTATCATAACTGTTCAACCCTGCTGTTGTAACGTGAAAACCACCGTAGACAATGTGAAAGTGAATAGGGTGGCTCTATTCCAGTAATCCACATTTGCATTTCACAAGTTTTCACGTGTCAAGAAATATTATTCCTCTTTTGATTTTTTTTCCAAGTATTTGAAAGTACAGACAACATCTGGGCTCCACAGGCCATATGAATATTGGCAGCAGTTACACTTGGCCTTTGTGTCGTGCATTGCTGCCCCTGTCCTAAATAATTGCTCTCTTTTCTCCTATTTTCTCTGGTCATCGTACTATTATTTTTATGATACTTAAAACCCAGCTTTTGAATAATTTAACAGAGTTATAGTTCTCACCCTTTTTTAATGACTTTTGCTTTTCTTTTCTGCTTTGTTTATGAAATTCTTTTCTTTCCTACAGTCATTAAACTATTTTCTTAGAGTTCATTATTTCCCTGAAGTTTCAGAATTTTGTTCATCGCATTTAGGATTTCACTTGGAATAGAGTTTTGAGTCCAGGGTGGAATTGGAATCTGATTTGCTTTTTTTTCCCCTACATTGATAACCAGCTTTCCCAGCTCCATGTATTGAAAAGACCATCTTCTCCCCACTGTTTCAGAGTCGTACTTCTTTCCTCTATCAAATTTATGTGTACATGTGAATCTGGTACTGGATACTTTTCTTTTTTGCATCTGTCATATCATTTTGCTACTACCATGCTTTCTAAATCATTACAGGTTCTTGATATTTGGGAGAGCAAATAGCCCCAACTTTTTTTTCCCAAAAGCTTTTTTGCCTTTTTAACCTTTTTATTTTGCATATGCGTTTTAGAAGTACCTCATCCTATTGCTGCTAAAAACTCATTGTATTTTAATAGAGTTGTTTTGAATTAACAGGTCAATTTGGAGACAGTAAACATGTTTACAATATTGTTTTCTTATCAGTGACCATTGCACATTCCTTGGGTCTTCTTTATTCACTTTCAATAAAGCTTTGTGATTTCCTCCATGAAGATCTCGCCCATTGTTGTTTATGGTAATTTTTAAAATTAATTAATTTATTTATTTTTGGCTGCGTTGGGCCTTTGTTGCTGTGCGTGGACTTTCTCTAGTTGTGGCGAGCGGGGGCTACTCTTCATTGTGGTGCACGGGCCTCTCATTGCAGTGGCTTCTCTTGCTGCGGAGCACGGGCTCTAGGCATGCAGGCTTCCGTAGTTGTGGCATGTGGGTTCAGTGGTTGTGGCTCACGGGCTCTAGAGCGCAGGCTCAGTAGTTGTGGCACACGGGCTTAGTTGCTCCGTGGCATGTGGGATCTTCCCGGACCAGGGCTTGAACCCGTGTCCCCTGCACTGGCAGGCAGATTCTTAACCACTGCACCACCAGGGAATCCCAGTAATTTCCTTTTAACAGGGTAACTTGCTTTTTAGTTTTTCTTTAGCTCGTTTAATATTCTTTGAACTTTAGCGAAAGTGAGGCATG
Organism: Hyperoodon ampullatus; assembly: GCF_949752795.1. Classification (NCBI taxonomy): domain Eukaryota; kingdom Metazoa; phylum Chordata; class Mammalia; order Artiodactyla; family Ziphiidae; genus Hyperoodon; species Hyperoodon ampullatus. The sequence continues at coordinate 68,667,805 of NC_136926.1, forward strand.
GACATATATACACTACCAAACGTAAGGTAGATAGATAATGGGAAGCAGCCGCAGAGCACAGGGAGATCAGCTCGGTGCTTTGTGACCGCCTGGAGGGGTGGGATGGGGAGGGTGGGAGGGAGGGAGATGCATGAGGGAAGGGATGTGGGAACAGATGTATATGTATAACTGATTCACTTTGTTATAAAGCAGAAACTAATTTAAAAAAATAAAAAAAAAAATATTCTTTGAACTTTAATGTGTTAAAAATTCCTTCCCCTAGCGGATACATTGATTTGGGGATATAACCAAAAGTTATGCAGTGACAAGATTATGAAACAAGAGATCCTATTTTGTTTAAAATTAAGGTGGCATAATACTTTCAGAAAGAAAGTTTTTCATGTGGACCATAAACTTCTGAGTAGAATTTCAAAAAGGAAGCCCAGATGTGTCATGATATGTTGGTGGAGTTATTTGAATAAGTTGTGTTTTCTGAGGAAAATCTTACCTAGCTGTATTTATTAACTTTTAAAAGAAACAGTCTATTACTCTGTATTACTGAATGCTTGTTTGCATACCTACATAAATCTCTTATCATATGTTGGAGAAGAGGAAATTTCCCCCTTTATCCTTCTTAAATTCTTGTGGTTGGACACAAAACAACAAGTGAAAAAGAAACACATTTTAATTCGTGCTCATGAGGTCTTGTAGGAATAGGTGGCAAAAGCAAGCAGCTTTTATACATTTTAGACAAAGGAACAATACATCTGTAAGGAATTGGCAGGAAAAAGACACTTAGGTTTTAAGTGCCCAATTAGTGAAGAATCTAAGCAGAATTTGGGCTTGGGAAGTAAATTAAAGAAGTCACAAGGTTTGTTTATACAGGCTTCTTGGCCCCAAATTCCCTGTCTTTGGCAATAAGCATGTTCTTCTAGCTCCAGATGCCAGGAAGGCACTTTTCACGTGGGAGATTCATTTTCTGCTTTCAGGAATACAGAAAGGAGGGTCTGAGTGTTCCTCCTGCATTGGCTGTTTCTTAAGTAACTAATTTGAAATAATCAATATGCCATTGAGGCACATTTTGGGGTGGCCTACCCCAGGCCCCAACACATACATGTGTGCTTATCATTTAATTTACCTTCATATTACAGATACAAATTTCTGACATTTATATATCTGAGAATTTGACCTAACTGTAGTATACAGCTTCCTTTTTCCTATGGAGAAGTGTTTATAGATTTCCTTGCTTAGCTGCCATTGTAAACATCGAATCTCTTGTTAGCTTGCTCTCTGTGACTGTCAGTCATCCATGTTTATTCAGTTTTTCTCTATGTATCTTGACTTCTTTTAGTTCTGAAGCCTCTAGTGGCAAATTGAGGGAGTTTGTCCCTTTACCTTTTTCCTTCCTTTTAATTCCACATATATGTGACCTTTTTCCTCTATAAAGTATTGGTGAGTTCTGAGGTTTTCAGTTACTATTAACAGTTTCCCCAAATGCCATGGAAGTTTACATAAACTGATCCTTTATATTATCAGTTGTCATTTTAGAACTTGTAGGATTTCTGTGGCATACATGCTTGTGTTCTTAGATGTGTTTGCACTTCTGAATTATCACAGTTTTGTATATATTGTTCTGGTTCATAGTTTGCCTACATCAGATGCAAAATTAACTCTACAGTCTCTCTATTCCACAGTCAGATAAATACTTAAGTCCTGAAATACCCAACAAACATGTTTATCTGTAACTTCTACACTCTTTCTAGCTTCTCTTATAATAAAGTAATGGCTGTATCACTTCTGTGTGCTACACACTTGCTCTTGGTGAATTTCACTTACTTTGGATGAATACTCATATTGCAAATTTGCAAGGAAATTAAAATATTCTCATATTTATGACCCTAAGGGGAGGTCTAATTCCTGATGGATACAGTGTTAACATGAATATGTGATAATTTGCTGAAAGTTTTGTCAGTTTCCCCAATGCTTTTGTAGGTGTGGTAGATAAAATAGAAAGTCTTGGTTTTTTCAGAGGATTGGACATATTTGTAAATGCATATTTTTCTGCAGCTTATATTGTTAATCACATTTGATATTCTACTGTATTCCTAACTATTGTTAACGTCCCCAAATGTCTGTATCTGTTTCCCCATGACAGCAAAGTATAATTTTTTGACAGTGGAAAGAGGGTTCAATTATGCAGAATCTTTCTTTTAAGTGATCATTTTTTCCCTTTAACATTATGCCGACGATTTGAGTCACTGCCATAAAGAAATCAGTGACACCTGGTACAATATACACATTGTCCCTGCCAAGAATAACATAAATTAAATAAATTGTGTACGTAATACAACCAGTGAAACTCTTCAAGTATATGTCTTTATTAAAATAATGTATTTTCACCAATGAGTTACCTTTTTTTCATATTAGTACTCTAAGGAAATACAGTACAAACATATAAAGAGATATAACATTTTTTACAATTTAAAAGGCTTTAACCAACAAGATTTAACACAGGTGACTTATTTTTTATCCACTATCATGATTTGGTTTATTTTGTCTGTCAACACCTGACAGAGTACCTCCCTTCCACATGTTAACATCTGTATGTTAAGGATTGTTTTGCATAATTAAGGGGTGTGGCTTGTCAAAGTTAACTTGAAATATTATCTAAAGCTGGAAACATTGCTGCCTGACGTAATACATATTATAGAGGATAGACAGGTTTTTCTTACCTATCAATCAGTAAGTTCCAAAAGTCATACATTTTTGTTGACAGGAAGAGATTACCTAATGGATGTTTTTAGATGAGTCAAAATGCAGTTCTTTTCAGCATGTAGCCTGCAGATCACTGCTTCAAAATAACCTGAGAAAAACCTTTAGAGTGCAGTTTCCAGGGACCAGCTCTAGACCTGCTTAATCAGAATCTCCAGGGATGGAGACTAGAGCAACCATATTTAAAATAAAATTACTGAAGGTAAACTAAAGCACTGCTAACATTTAAGATGACTGTCTAACTGGAAAGAACTTCTGTGATGTAATGGTTCTAGTCCCAGCTCCAGCTGACTAGAACTGGGACCTTGGGCCACTCATTTATCTAGCTTCAGGCCTCTGCCTTCTTGCCCACTAGATCAAGAAGCAGGAGTATATAATCTCTAAATCCCTCCCAGCTCTGATTGTCTTTAGACATTGAAAAAATAGTAAAGAAAAGGAGTATAGGAAAACTATTGAGATGGAAAAACTCAAATATAGATTTCATAAAAACCATAGAGAGAAAAAAGCAAAATAAAAGACAGTTTCACTTACAAAGTGTCTTTTTCATGTTATCTTTGTCATAACCACCAAAACCTTTGAGAAAACCTGAAAATATAGTGAAATTAACACACGTGAACACACCAGGCTTCATATGTTCTCTTAAATCATAAATTGACAAAGAATGGCATATATCACAAAAACTGCAAAAATATATCGAAAGTTAAATAATGAGAGAAAAAAAGAACAGACGGAAGCAATACCACAAGTATTGGGCCTTACGAGAGATTTTTTTCCAATTCAGTAAAGGGTAAAACCTAAAAACGATAAAAGCTAACTTTTGCTAGAGTATTTTACAGAAAAGAACATAAGCTTTTCTTTCTTTAATTTATACAAATTGCGGTAAACTTCATTTTTACCTTTCATTTTGTGTATATTTACTAAGAAATTCACAAATGTATTTTCTTCTGATATTTTCAACTTTGACCATAATTTATATCAGGGCTTATCTTTCATTGTCAATAATTGTTGGGCTTACAGTAGTGCTTGGAAATGTGTGAAAAGTGAAAAATGGTGGCATCCAAGAGGATGAGTAGAAAAGTTCTTAATTAATTAGCTCAGCAGTTCTTCTCACTCACCACTGCTAGATTAATTTTTTTTAATATATTTTCTTCATGTAACTCTGCTGTTCAAGAACTAAAAGCCTCATCCTGGCATTTGAGGATTTCATAATCTTATGTCATCGCATCAACACAACCGAATGTCTCCTTCCTCATCAACTTCATTTTCCCAACCAGCCAGTCCCATCTCTGATGATCAGCTAGTTAGTTATCTTCTCACAGAAGAGGTATGAGCTGAACCTCTGATAGCTTTTATGTGTATCAGTTACTGTTTTATTCAGCTATAAGAGACAGCAACATCTTAACTGATAAGTGGTTATTTTTTCCCACTCAGGAAGAAGTCAGGAGGAATGAAGATACTGTAATTATTTAAGCAATGGCCTGTCTTTCCCTCATGTTTGAAAAGTGACAGTTGCAGCTTCCCATTATTTCTGAGTTCAGAGTCCAGAGAACAGATGAGGGTTGTACCACCTGTGTCTGGCCCTTTGTATCAGGAGGGAAAAGATTTTACCAGAAATCCCCCTCCCCAGATTTCCACTTACATCTCATTAACCAGAATCACACATTATATGGCCATGTCTAGTTGCAAGGGAGGGTTGAAAGTGAAGCACTGGCTTTCCTGCTTTTACAGTGGGAGGCAAAAAAGGGCATGGGGGATGGATTGAGTAGCCATTCAACAGCATCACTCATTTTTTTGCTTTGTTACATCTCATGCAGTCCTATTATACTTGTAATGTGCTCTACATGACCGTGGTGTAAACTGTCTCTTCAGTTACATTATATACTTTTCAAGAACAGAGGTTAGTGTTCCCTGTTTACATACCTCAAAGGGATTAGTCTGGGGAATTCCCTGGCGGTCCAATGGTTAGGACTATGAGCTCTCACTGCCAAAGGCCCGGGTTTGATCCCTGGTCAGGGAACTAGGGTCCCACAAGCTGCTTGGAGTGGCCAAAAAAAAAAAAAAAAAAAAAAAGGGATTAATCTGAAGATTAGTCTGAAGTGAGCGCTTAATAAATGTTTCTTGACATATATTTAATACACACTGTTTTTAGACAGTGTGGTTTATTGTAAGGAGCTGAGGTTCTAGAATTAAAAAATGGAATTTGAGGGCTTTCCTGGTGGCACAGTGGTTGAGAGTCTGCCTGCCGATGCAGGGGACATGGGTTCGTGCCCCAGTCCGGGAGGATCCCACATGCCGCGGAGCGGCTGGGCCCGTGAGCCATGGCCGCTGAGCCTGCGCATCCGGAGCCTGTGCTCTGCAACGGGAGAGGCCACAGCAGTGAGAGGCCCGCGTACCACAAAAAAAAAAAAAAAAGAAAAAAATGGAATTTGAGCCATTAATCTTCTATTTAATAGCTATATCATGGTTACCGACTTGTGGTATAACATCAACATCTCAGATTCATTTCCTTATCTGCAAAATGAAGGAAAACAATAAAAGTTACTTTATTAGGTTTGTTTGAGAACATAAACATGAAAATGCATGTGAAAGCATATTGTAAACAAACACTAGGATGGAAAAAAATCATTGTTCTTTTTTTTTTTTTTTTTTTTTTGTGATATGTGGGCCTCTCACTGTTGTGGTCTCTCCCGTTGCGGAGCACAGGCTCCGGACGCACAGGCCCAGCGGCCATGGCTCACGGGCCCAGCCGCTCCGCGGCATGTGGGATCTTCCCAGACCGGGGCACGAACCCGTTTCCCCTGCATCGGCAGGCGGACTCTCAACCACTGCGCCACCAGGGAAGCCCAAAATCATTGTTCTTAATATAAAATGTCTAACATTCTAGAAGAAAAGTAGGTTAAGTGACGAGTTTGCAAGAGGCAGTGGAAGTGATTCTCTAATTGTTCTATGACATTTCTTTCAAAGCGGTACAGCTAAACCAGGAAAGAGACAGCAACTACAACTAATAAGCCATTGCATTGAATTTGAAAGTCTTTCCTGATTGTTTCTACAGTCACTAAGATTAACTTGCCATTTCTTCTGATATTATTGCAGAAGCAAGTGGCAGAAAAAGTTGTGGCACTATAGGAGAAATGTAGAATTCCAGAAAATATAAGCTAATCAGAAGTCCTGCTCAGTATGAAATAAAGAACACAGAGTATGGCAGATTTACAATTACATATGAACAGTAGCATTCAGCGATGTATTGGTGCTCTGATTTAAATACTAAATAGAGAATGGAACTCATCTTCTCTCATTGCAGTAGGTGATACTTCTATCCCTATTATAGTTCTTTTACTGGGCTACACCCAATGGCTGGACTAGATCTGGCATATCAGAGAGTGACTGTTACCCGAGCAAGGACGTCCCTGATTAAGGAAAACAGAAATAGTGACGTTTTAATTCAGCACTCAATCCACAGTTGCTTCCTTCTGAAACCCAGTCTATAATCTTATGAAACTTAATGTGGGCTGTGGTAGGGGCTAGATGCATGGTGGTGCTATCAGTTTAAGAAATTGGGGACTTTCCTGGTGGTCCAGTGGTTGGGAGTCTGCCTTCCGGTGGGGGGGATGTGGGTTCGATCCCTGGTCGGGGAACTAAGATCCCACATGCCGCGGGGCGGCTGGGCCTGCAGGCTGCAGCTACTGAGCCTGCGAGCCACAGCCAGAGAGAGGCCCGTGCACTGCAACAAAGAGCCCATGCACCGCAGCTAAGACCTGACGCAGCCAAAAATAATATGAATAAATAAATATTTTAAAAAATTAAAAAGAAATGGAACAAAATGTTATGGCTTATGTTATTCAGATCACCTATATTTTAATACTATATGGAATGCAGTATTTCACCTAAACTAATTAAAAGGTTCCAGGAACTATTTCAGTACTGCTTATTGTGAATGTCTTCTGCAAATTTTATTTCTATCACTTGATTTTCAAGAACAGTAGTAGAAACCGCTAAGTGGTCAAATCAATGTAACAGTCTCATCAAGTTCTTTGGCAGTCTGATAATTCATCATATGTATATACATATATATGTATATGTGTGTGTATATATTTAGTTCCATATATTTATATTTATAAATGGTTGGAAAGTAAGGTAACTATCAAGTCACCCTCTAGAAAATGAGTTAAATCTCTGGCACTTCAACTATTGTTTTACATGTTTTGACATATATATCAATGGCTTAATACTACAGAACTTTATTTCTTACTCATGCAGTGTCTGCTTTGAGCCCATGCATCTCTCCATGGGATCTGTCCCTCAGAGCAACTGGAATGTCCAATGCATTCCAGACTGCTTTGATCTTATGACATCCTGTTTTCAACATGGGCTTCCATACTCTTTATGGCAGGAGAAGAGTAGCGCTGGAGGGTTGAGCATAGGAAATTTAATGTGTGAACGCAGATTTGACCCATGACCAAACTAAGTCAAGGCTATTTCCAACTTCAGGAGGGTAGGAAAGCACCATCATCTGAAGATAACTGGATGTTTGTGAAGTGTAGTAATGCCTATAATAGGAACATAAATGTCTGTCCTTAGTGATTGAAATATGTGACATTATTTGATAAATCTCTCATCCACTGATGGCAGTTTTTAAAAATGTATCTATTATTTCTCACTTGGGATTCATTTGTTTGCCATGGAGTCCAGATGCATTCATGTTGGATGTGGAACATGAATGTTTTTTCCTCTTATATCACCACTTGAAATCTGACAGTCATTTCCAAGTGATGCATAAATTATCTGACCTTAGATGTGAATAACAATGGAATCTCTTCTATAAGAATTGATATAAACAGGTAAAACTAAACTGTAGTTGATAAGTGAACCATATTAAGGTATATTTTTTTACCATGCAAAGTTGTTGTGGTTTTTCTTGTTTTTTGTTTTTTTAATTTTGTGAGGGCGTTGAGGAAGCTTCCAAACTTTGGAAACTTGGAATATATGAAATTAGCTAAAGTATTTAAATTTCTAGATAGCTTGTTTCTAAGATGTTAAAGCATTTCTTTTCATCAGTAAATCAATGTATTTTTAATGATGCAACATTTAAAATATCTGGATGTATATGGTGGAAAGGCATGTAAGGTCTTACAGATCAAAGTTGTAATCCTAGCTTGTATCACTGAGTATAGGCTAAATGTTATAGCAAAAAAAGACCCCAGATGTTAGTGACAGCACAACAGAAGTACATGTCTTGATTGTGTAAACTCCACTTGGCAGTGGACAAGGTGGGAGTCTCTTCCATGTAGTCACTGAATGTATTTAGCAGTGTCTCCACACTCAGAAACACTGCCACTTCAACACAGAACTTTCAGGAAAACCAAACTTTTCAAGTTGTCACTATCCAGTGGAAAGACAGAGGAAAAAAAGAGTATCGTGTGGAAAGGTTTGATAAGCTAAGTCTGCAAGTAACCCATGATATATTATCTAGAACTTGGAGAAATTGCCACTTATATCTTAAAGGAAGGCTGGAAAACGTAGTCCAGCTGTGTGCCCCAGAGGAAGAGCAAATGCATTTTGGTGAACACAAAGCAATTGCTGCTACATAGTTCTACCATTTACTCCCCGTGTAGCATGGAATAAATTGTTTACACTCTCAGATCCAGTTGTATAGTCCATAAAAAATAAAGCATAATACTTGCCCTGTTGGATTATGTAAGGAAGAAAGAATGATACATTTAAAGACCAAATACAGTGTCTGGCACAAAGTTGGCAGTCTGAAACAATAGCTACCATTTAGTACTCTATGAGGAAAAAAATACACATGCGTATTTATTATCTTCAGTGATTTGATGATCTAGTTAAGGAGAAGCACATTATAAGATGGCAAGATACAGGTGGGTATATTTGATGGATGCCAAAATATTTCACAGCAGATAAAGATCACTGTTAACAAGGATTCAGTTAAGGAGAGATTCATAGAAAAGTTAAGATTTGAGTTTGTCCTGATGGAAAGTAAGATTCATATGGAGAACTGAGATATTTTGTATCTGATATAGATTTTTAAGAGGGAATATATAGTTTGTCTCTTTATACTGGAATCTGTTTGCCCTACCATGAGAGTTTTGGAACACATTATGGTAGTAGGGTATGGGGAACAGCAAATTAAGTAAGCATACTGAATTAACTGAGGTCAGTGGAAATGTTTGAAAGCATTTCAAGTTGTGGCCAGGCTGTGATAAAACAATTGTTTATGATTTCCAACCCCTTTTGAAACTTCTGGGAATTGGGGTAATGAAGGAGGGACTAGACCTTTGAAGGAGTCTATAAATTTTCAAGCTTTTTGAAATACTAAAAAGCAATTTTTGCCAGAATGAGGTTATACCACAGTAACAAACCCCAAAATCGTAATAGATGAACCCAACAAAGACAGTGCATCTGATCTGAATGAGCAGGAACATTGCTCCAAGTACTTACTCACAGATTCATGCTAAAAGAGGCTCTAGGACCTTGTGATGCTGCCAACTCAACACAGGAACTTCGTGGCCTCTGTGCCAGGGAAAGAGATGACCACTTTGAATTGGAAGTGACATCCATCATCTCTGCTCAGAGCCCACTGTTCAGAACTTGTAACTTGGCCCCTACCTGAAAAGGTGAGGATTCCCAGGATACCACAAGGGAGCCGTAGTAAGATGAACACATCAAGTCTCTACAACAGCTGGGGGTACCACTTAAAGACTGGATCTCCAGGATCTAATTAGGCAAAGCAGGGAGGTAATGAGCAGTCTTTAAGTATACAGCTTTATTCTTTGGTCATAAAATCTTTACTGCCTTTTCAGCCAGTGGTTTGTTAGCTCAAATCTGAATCAGACAAATCTTTAGGGCAAGGAGATGTTCCCTTCAAAGTCTTCTCTGAAGCAAGTCACTCACATCTCATCTTCCTTAGGTTTCTTTTTTTTTTTTTTTTACTTCTTTGATTTCAATGAAATCAGTTCCACGTATCCCATGTTTTGCCTTGCATCACAGAAGATACAAAGAGAGTATGAAAATACCCTTCTTTTTCCTTAAGTTTATAATGTTATAGCTGAGAGAGTACTTGCACACTCAAATAACTGGATATCAATTCAGTGTGAAATAATATGCAAAAAGCATTGGAAACAAACAAAAAGATTAGATATCTGGGTATCAGAGGAATGAAGGGGGGTTTTCAGGAGGAGATATAACTTAAGTCGGGCCTTGAAATTGGATGAACAGTGGGAAAGACTGATGACATTTTAGAATGAGGCAAGCAATGTGGCTTGTGGAATAAATATAGGAATAATTGTGACATGCTCCATTAAGGAGCCTATTTGGAGCTTCCAGGCCCTATTTTCAAGGGTATTTTTTCCTGTATTTCAGGGAGAACCTCTTTATAGAAAAGTGACTTTTCTGATACAAAATCTCATGACCAGTCCCGTCTTCTATTCCTGCCTACCCCCTCATTGCCTCTAAACTTTTTTTTTTTTTTTTTTTGCGGTACACGAGCCTCTCACTTTTGTGGCCTCTCCCGTTGCGGAGCACAGGCTCCGGACGCGCAGGCTCAGCGGCCATGGCTCACGGGCCCAGCCGCTCCGCGGCATGTGGGATCTTCCCGGACTGGGGCACGAACCTGTGTCCCCTGCATCGGCAGGTGGACTCTCAACCACTGCGCCACCAGGGAAGCCCTGCTTCTAAACTTTTTGATCTGTATCATACTGCTTACCATTCTCTTCACTAAATCAGGAGTCCTGCTTTCTAATAGTCTGCTATAAGCAGTAGGAGCTCCATCTCACAGATATTAATGAGCATCTTGTATGTGCAAAGCACACGGATTTGGGGATAAATGCAAAACAGACCTCTTTTTGCATTTCACAGTCAGATTGGAACCTATGTATATAAACAAAATATTTCTGTTGAGAGATCAAAGCAGAGAGGGAGATGAGATCACAGAGGACTTGGCCTTTCCAATGAGAACAGAGAGGCTTCCTGGAGAGAATGATCCCTAAATTGAATACTAAAGGAAGAAGACTTAGGCAGAGGAAACTATGTGAGTGAAGACATAAGGTATGAAAGAGATCATTAGAGGTTAACCCATCAGCAGCTGGTATTGCTAGTGGGTAAATAAAATGTGGGTAGAAGTATTCAGGAACTTGTCATTGGAAGTTACCACAGTGAAGGAATTTGGAATTTATAGGGATGAATGATGCAGTCCCTGATGTTTCTAGAAAGCAGGTACTTTTATCCTCAAACTCTACACTCATGAACCATCATAGGTAAGCATAAATTCTTTTTTTTTTTTTTTTTTTTTTTGCGGTACGCGGGCCTCTCACTGTTGTGGCCTCTCCCGTTGCAGAGCACAGGCTCCGGACGCGCAGGCTCAGCGGCCATGGCTCACGGGCCCAGCTGCTCCGCGGCATGTGGGATCTTCCCGGACCGGGGCACGAACCCGAGTCCCCTGTATCGGCAGGCGGACTCTCAACCACTGCGCCACCAGGGAAGCCCAAGCATAAATTCTTGAATTTGCCTGAGGAAGAGGCAATTTCTAAAACCTACAGAGTCAGATATGTGAAAATCAAACTCTGCTTTGTGTCACCATCTGCCTTGAAATGCATCTACAACTCACGCTACCTCATTACATCAGATCCTATCACCACACAATTGTCCTTATATTCTCTGAACATGAATTCCTGAGAGTCTAGCAAAGCCCACGGATTCCAGCGAGTGTTTGAAGCATGTATCTCAGACCAGGAGTCAGTGCAGCATATTTCAATAAAATATGAATCCAGGCATGTACACATTGAGACTTACTACTTGCAAATGTAAATAAATATAAAGGCGTGTTTTTCTATCTCTTTTTTTTGAGCCATGGCTCATGGGCCCAGCCGCTCCACGGCATGTGGGATCTTCCCGGACCGGGGCACAAACCCATGTTCCCTGCATTGGCAGGCGGACTCTCAACCACTGCGCCACCAGGGAAGCCCTCTGTCTCTTGACAGAAAGGAATATTTGATTCATGTGTTAAATATGCTTCGCCTCTTTCGCTGGGGTACAAATTCAGGCAATGCAATTCATCATACGGGAGAATTTCAGAAACAAGTTTCTTAGAAGTAGGAACTACAGATCAGAAGGTGAAAGGCAAAGAAACTGAATAGTATTTATCTGAGGGGGAAATGTAACTCTATTAATAATTCTGTGTGTATTTATGGGTTTGGAGGAATGTCAGACTGAGACTGGATTAGAGGTCTTGACCTTATTTCAGTGTAACATCTGATTTTCTGGGTGGCTTTAGCAAACCATTCTCTCCATTTATAATTACCATTGATTAAGCATCCCCAGGTTTGGATACAGTGTTGAATTGGGACTGCGCCAGGTGGCTCCATTCAATGAAGCCTGGTATTAACAGGACCACAGTTCTTTGCTTGGTGCTCACAAGGGCCAACGTTCACTGATACTATATTCTAGTTTTTTGGGCATCTAAGTTATACACATTCCTCTCTACTGTTCCCCCTGAAACAACTTTGGTCTAGAATTTCCAATATATTCTTTGCCATAGAGTTCTGATTACTTCTAACATATGGAAGGGGACCTGAAAAAAACCTTTGTCATATTGTATGTTCTGAATTTTTGTTTGGAAAAAAAGGATAAACATGCTAGAGGATGTGGATGACTTAAATGAACTGATATCTGTTACAAGAATGGATTCATAACACAAGAGTCAGGTTCATGGTATGCTAGTAGTATCATCATTGTATAAAGTAAAAGTAACAGTCTTGTTGTCCAGGTTTTACAGGAATTTTACATTAAGAAAGCAAAATAGGTAAATGTACTGTTCCTTAAAAGAAGTATTCACAAGTGTTTATTTTCTTTTCTCTTAAATACTGTGTATTTTCTGTGGGGAAACTCAGTATGTATTGAGTAAGACTGGTCATAGAACTGTAGGTCTGAAAGGTATTGAGATATTGAGTTCAAATTCTTTATTTTACTCAAAAGAACTAGATACCAAGCCTACTGAATCCAAAGATAGAAGTGCTTCTTCCATGGAAAAATATGCAGTAGAACAATCACAGTAGCTCATGAAATTAGCAGGGACCTTTCTGCACTAGAAATTGGCAACCTTTTTCTTAAAGGGCCAGATAGTAAATATTTTAGGCTTTGTGGGCCATGCAGTCTTGGTGACAGCTACTTAACAGTGTCACTGTAGCATGAAAGTAGCCAGAGACTACACAAAGGAATAGATGTGGCTATGTTTCAATAAAATCTTTATTTTTGAGCCCTCAAATTTAGATTTCATATAATTTTTTACATGTTATAGAACCTTCTTTTGAGATTGTTCCAACCATTTAAAAATGCAAAAACCATTCTTAGCTCATGGGCTGCACAAAAACAGGCGGTGGGCTAAATTTTGTCTACAGGCTGTAATTTGCTGACCTAAATTTACACTGTCAAATAGTTGGCTTTCTTCCTTATGTTCATTTGGTTTAGTTTTAGAATTGTCCCCCTTTGACAGTGATTTTAGGAATGTTTATTGCTAAAGTGATTAGAATAAATATCAGTAAAATGTTGTAGGTATGTTTTTTTTGAAGTATTATCATGTATTTATTAAATAAAATTGCTTTTCATTAAACATTTAAAAACCCGTTAATATTTTTGTGTCCCTTGCTTGCCCCTTAACAAACAATTACACCCTAGATTAAACATACCTATAACAGGTAGGTATGTTTAATCTAGGGTGTAATTGTTTGTTTTAATCCCCACTTTTATTTATTTGACTCATAAATGTCCAATGACTCCCTCTGGACAGCCACATCTAGTATCAGCCACTGTAAACTTTTGCTGGTTTCAGCTCATAGCATGCCTCTCCTAGGCATGTGCCTTTCCCCTGGCAGCTGGAACACAGTTCCCTCCCTGCCATCTTTCCCTGAATAATTCCTAGAAGGTCTTCAAGACTATATTCATTTCTCACACCTCTTTGATATCTTGATAGCCATTCCCTAGCATACTGATAGGTACAACATATAGTTAAAGACCTAATTACTTATAGACTGTCACGTATACTTCTCAGTTCTCGAAGGCAGGTTGATCCCTTCATTAATATGTTGGTTAATTCTTCAGTCACCCCTTGATACAAAGCATGTGTCTGAGCATACACGGGTGACTAATATATCCCAACTGGCTGAAATCTAGAGGTTGCCCTTTTCCAAAACTTTCAAATAAACCCTCTTGTTTGGGTCTTACATTGGATGTCTTCTGTTAGCTTTTTTGAATAATTATAGAGAATAGTAGCATGGTATAGTGAAAGATGATAAATGTTTCAGTTATTCAAACCTAGATTAGAATTCTAGTTTTGACACTTACTGTGTGACTTTAGGACAGTTAAGTAAAATCTTTAAACCTCAATTTCTCATCTGTAAAATAGAGATAGTGATTCCTACCGTGGAAATCTATAGAATAATTAAATCTAAATTATATGACATACTGTGTGGGATATAACAGTCACTCAAACATGGTAGCCAGTATTAGCTTCTTTTACTATGTTGTGTGACAGTGTGGATATATGAAGAGTATAAATGATCATATATCTGATTTGGAGGGAAAAAAAACTTCAGAGTTAAGTAGCTAATGTGTTAGAGAATAGAAGAGAAAACAGAAATAGGAGGCTTTGGAATGTTTTTAAATCACTATATGCTTTTTCCCTCTAAAATTTTATTCTTATTTGGGGCTTTTAGCCATACTTCTGCATGCTGATGACTCTTGAATTTCTGTGATTACTCAGACTTTCATTCCAGACTGATATATATCCACATACTTATTCAGTGCTCTTCAGATATCTCAGAATTAATCTGGTAAACTTTGCACTTATCCTCACTCTAAACCCCTTCCTGTTCTAGTGTCTTTCCCCGGGTCAGATGGTGCCAGCATCTGTGAACATCAACAGGTGTTCAGCTGTACAGTCCCCAAACCTGGGGATTGTCCTTGTTTCCTCCATCTTCTTCATCTCCCCTCCTTCATTTCCTCTTCCTGGGAAATACCCAATTATTTGTGAATTTCCAATCGTTTTATCTCCTATTTCTCATCGTCATTTGTTGGCAGCACCTATTTCAACGCTTGCCTACTCCACAATTCACTGTCCCCACTGTGGACAGGGTGGCTTTAATATTTAAAAAAAAAAAACAAAAAACTTAATAAATGTCTGGGCATGTCATTCTCTGCTTAAAACCCTTCACTAAAGTGTAATGGCTTTTAGGGTGAAGGCTGAGTTCTTCAGCTTGGCTTCCGAGTCTCTGCATGACTGGGCCCCCGCTATCTCTCTTACCCTCCTCTTCTTGTCTTGTGCTTTCCCTTTTGCTCTTTGATTTTAGACACACTGGTCTTATTTTATTTCTTGCATGAACCACACTTACCCTGGTTCTAGAGCCATGGCAATTATATTACTTTTGTATTGCATGCCCAGCACTTCCTTAAGTGGGTTTGATCTTGGGAATATTTCTTTCCTTTAGAAAATACACCTCCTAAGTGTACGTCATTACCGTAAACATTTTGCCTCATGCAGTCTCTTGCAAAGCACCCCGCTGCGGTGGTTAATGAGCCAATGACTAACCATTTCTGTTGATGAGAAATTAAAAATCATTCTGCATATAGAATAGTATATGGTTTGGGGTGTTTCCTATCAAATTCTTTATTTTTGTCCTTCATTCTGTTGGTATCCCTGTATATACAAAGAGTAGGAAGCAAGTGGGTTCATACCTGTCAGTCATGTAGAGTGGTAAGAAGCTGTTCTTCTTTTCTCTCTACTTCAGTCTTACACACAAGGTGGATTCAGCGTTGGCCATCAGATCTCCAGGGAGCCTCCTCCGGGAGATGTAGTAGGAGCGCTTCTTTCAAATTTTTTTTTTTGAAATTATCTTTATACAATGTATCTCTTGGGATAATCCCCACTAAATTATGATATATATGAGGGAAGTGGTTTTTTTATGGTTAGGAAATTATTTTATTTAAAAACATGATGACATGTGTCAGGTATCCTCATAGAGTTGGGGCCTAATAGGCACCAAACTAGGAACCAAGTAGCCTGCAAGTTGGTATTACACTTTTCTGCTTAGTTCACTTGAACCCCTCATTCTTTCTTCTCTATTCCCCCAAAGAACTACAGATTTCTTTAATTAAATCACTGAACTATACGGTAACATCCAGGTGGAGGATAGACTGAGTGTCAGCTAAGAGCAAACTGAAAGACACACATTGGCTCCTTCACTGGTGACTTTATATCCAACCCCGGGAAGCTGACTTCATCTTCACATTGCTTCCAGAGCACATGGAATCATCATCCTAATTAGCACAGAAATGTTGGAAAATGCGTTGGTGTTTGTGCCAGGAGGTTAAGCTCAGAGCAGATGGATTCCATACTGTTCCAGAATAGATTATCCAGTACCAACACTTTCCAAATTGGTTTCCCTGGCTTCTCTGCCAGCCTTTTGCAATCAGATTGTAAAGTTTTAGCAACCCTTGCTCTTATTACTGACTGCCAGAGTTCCTGTTTGTGAAATAAATTCCCTATATGTTTAAGAAATACTACTTTTATTATTAAAAATAAAATAATGAATCTCAATTGGTCCGGAGGACAAACTGCTAGAAGATTATAGATCTCTCTGAAAGGTGACCTAATCATTGCATGGCCTTCAATCAGGACTCTGGGTATACCTTCCAAAACAGAGGTGTGTCATTCTCCAAAGATCTCTGAAGAAGAAACTTGCATGATATCCATCAGCATCCCGCTATGCTGAGAGTTAAGAAAGGGACACCTAGTAACCCAGTCTTTTCAGTTGCATCTAAAAATAGTGACAAGTGACTTCTGACAACGTTGACAGCTACACAAGCGATTTGTCTAAAGTATGCATTTTGACATTTCCCTTGAGGATAACACCTCTGCATTCCATACCTTGCCTTTCTTACAGAACCTGAAGTTGTGTCTCACTTTTTTTTTTCTTTAAATGTATCAGGATAAAAAATCTAAAAGGAAAATTGGCAAGCATTTTACCTGTCAATGATGAAAACAAGACCAGAAATACAGTCCCATGGTAAATAAAACTCTTGAATATAAAGCATGTTATATCTGAAAAGTCTCAGATTTCAACAGCATGATGGCATAAGTGTCTCTATAATGTGTCCTCAGCTGAGGGTATCAGGGGAACATAAGAGTTTGAGAAAACAGTAGCATAAAAATGAACATCAGAGAATGTCATCCACAGCGGCAACTAAGAGAATGCTATCTGTAGGCAAAAAGCTCCCCCTCCCTTTTTTTGCTCCATCTCTAACTCAGCACTGAATTAAAAAGAAAGAAAGGAAAATCTTTTTTTTTCCCCTTTCAGCAGAAAATGTCATGGAAATGTCAGAGTTCTTTCTATGTGATCACTTCCCTGTTAAAAGTCAATAGCTGCAAATCATTGAAACACTAACTATATTGGAAAACATCAATTCCTCGTGAAAGTATCATTTCCAAGAGATGTGAGCTGGCTCTGAAGCTTTGAAAAGGTGCTTCTGAATGAAGTGTAAACTGGAACCACTGAAATTCTATGAAGGATCCTTAGGCTCCAACGGATTTATGTTACTTACTGACAGATTTATGTAACACTCTCTTTCTGTCCTGCCCTCAGGTCACATCCTTTGAGGCCTCCATTCATTCTTAAGCTTTTCTGCCATTTAAACACACTTGTAATTCTCTTTTCAGGATTCAAAGTGGTGGGAATGTTCGCTTTTGAAAATGACATTCACAAATAACACATGGAAAGAATGGGGAACTTTGAGAAGCTGTTCATCTGTTCCCTAGCTTCAGGCAGAACTGATTTCAAACCAGTATCTATCAGGCTTTAAATATCCCTGTGCCAATGTCTTGTTTTTTTGGGGGGGGGCGGGGTTGTGGTGTTTTTTTTTGTTTTTTTTTTTGTACAACACAGCATCATAGTAAGTTTTTATCAGAAAGTCTCTCTTCACTGATGATCCCTAACTGTGGTACATGTCAATTTTCTATATGTAACAGGATAGTGAATGGGTTTTTTTTTTTTTTTTTAATTATCAAGGAAGTTTCAGGACAGAGGTGAGTTCCTCTAAATTCTTAAAGAGACCCTGCCAGGATCCTGTAAATATTACTGAAAGATAGCAAAAGTGGTCATAGCAGGAGGTGGGACTGAGGCGGGGAAAAACTTAGATTAGAAGATCCCATTATTTTAACTTAAAAAAATTATATGCATATATCTCTTATGTATTATATACATATCTGTTCTATGTATATAAAATTATATATATGAAATATATATATATGTCAGATATAATTTTCAAAACTAAGAAGATAACACTGGTGCCTTACTAATAACAAAATTCCAGACTTGATTTAGATTTCACCAGTTTTTCCCCTTTGTGTTTAGAATTCAAGCCGTGGTAACACATTTCCTTTAGTTGTCCTATCTTCCAGTCTCTACTGGTCGATGACAGTTTCTCCTTCTTTCCTTGTTTTTTATGACTTTGAGGGTACAGGCTGGGTATAAGATCTCAGTTTAATTTAGACTGGACTGTCATATTTTAATACCTGGAAATGAATCAGAGTTGCTTACCTAAATGAGATTGTTTTTATAATTGAAAGTGACCAGGAAGCCATGGATGGTAGAGGCGTTATCAAGGAGAGATTGAGGGAGATGTGACAGAGGAGGTTAGAGGGCAGAGTTTGGAGAAAAATAAAGGCTCTCTTGGGTGTCACTTCATTGGGTTTGGCCCATTTGGTAAACCAGTGACTTTTGCATCAGGGAGGGAGGAAGAAATGATAGCTATCCCAAGTACCCCCAAACAAGCATTCAGTATCTATTAGAGCCAGATACTATGGAACATTCAGGAAGCAGCACATCCCTCAAGTTTATAATCTAGTAGAGGATATGAAACACATATTCATCTAATTCAAAATACAAACAAGTAAATGCTGGGGTGATGAGGAAAAAAAGGTGTGATTTGCCTTTGAAAGAGAGGAAAGTATTTGGGAAGTTAAAGATGATGAAAAAGTACTCTAGATGGCACTTGCTTGGTGGTGGGGATGTTGGGAGGTGGGGTGTGATTCCAAGCTTGGGAGCAAGAGAACACTCGGCTTACTTTCTGAGGTGGGAAGGGTGCTGCAGAATTAGATGCGTAAAGGTGATTTGTAAGAGAGACCAGAAAAGTAAATTGATTAGAGATTAGATTAAAGGCCCTAAATACCAAGCTGGGCTAATGACTTTTTCTATAGGCAGTGGGTTGGGATGAACAGAATTAGACTAGTTGGGTGTCATGGTCAGAGTTATGCCTTTAGGAAGGTGAGTCTGGCAGGAGGGTGTAGTATGGCTTCAAGAAAAGACAAGAGACAGAGAGGAGATATTAAGAGGTACCAAAAAACAAAAAAAACGGAGAAGGCTGAATTCAAGGACACTCATTCTTAATAATTCTCATTTTCTCATTAATGGAGGAGATGACATCTATAGAAATTGGGAGTCGGCAAGACTGAATGTTTGAATAAGATGGTACATGCTTAGAACCATGGCTGTGAGGAATGGGTCAGGAGGCTTAGTGAATCAGAGGTTAAACATAAACACTTCCGAACCACGTTGAGAATCCCTTTGAGGGAAAGACAAATGACATTTTAAGAGACTCAATCAGAGTAGTTTTTGACTTTCAACTGTTTTTCGAGTTCCTGATTTCTGAGGTGACCTCACTTTCCCTTATATATTTTGGAGACCACTTTTTATAACCTCCTCTTCCCCTGATCCAGTTTGGAAGTTGGGCGGGGAGTAGGTTGCTTATTATTTTTTCTTGTCTTTGCTTTCTAAACGTGTCCTGATTTAAAAAAGAAAAAAAAATTACACTGAGAAATGTGAGTCATCTTTTTTTCCTAAAAAGTAAAACTAAAAAAATAACAGACGTAAGTGATGCTACAGTTTGTCAGTGAAACATGAAGGGAAGCTTGCTTTACTTACTATTTGAGGCAGTTTCCGATCCTAGGATTCAATGGACTTGGTTTTGAAAAGCTGACGGCCAGATCAAGCAACTTCTTATTCATTTCATCAGTTTATATATAGCCTAGGGCCTGGCTCAGAGGTATGACAAAATACCTAATATGAGCAATTTAATTTTATGACAGTATATCCACACAGATTATTGGGTAAGGAATTATAAGAACATTTCAGTATCTATATTAAATATAAAACTGCACACATATTTTACACTAGAGATCCCTGCTATTCATTAAAGTAGCAGGCTTACTATACTAGGCATTTGTAAGCCAATATCACTGACCTAATTCCTATTAGAAGAAAATTCCCCATCACTGCTACCATTCTTTAGAATAGAAAAAAAAAATTCATAGAGTCATAGAAACTGCAAAGGAAAAAAACTTTACAAACCACCAGGTCCAACCTCCTGGCAAATAAACCATTTTTTAAAAATCATGGTCACAGCCTTCATGATTATGCATGAAGTGATGCAGAATGAACTATTTGTTTTGTATAACCCCTTCCCTTGTTGATGACTCTAATCTATCGCAACATCTTTGTTATATTTAACCAACAATTACCCCTCTCTGAATTTAACTCATTGGTCCCAAGCCCTTGTTTGGATATGTAAAAATAAATTTAATAATCATCTCCAAAGCTCCTCATCAAATGTTATAAAAGCTTTTATTCACTTACTGGGTCATCTTCGCAGATGAAACACCACCATTTCCTTCGGCCATTTCTCAACCAATATAGCTTTCTTGTTCTCACTATCCTGGTCATCTTTTTTGGAACAATCTTTAATCTCTCAGGTTCCAAATGAGGCTCAGTGCTCAGTAATGGCATAATTCTCCAGCTGTGTTCTTACATCTTTTATTCTCTAGGTTTTATTCATACCAGCTATTGCTTTAGCTTCTTTTCAGAAGGCCCTTTAGACTTTTAATCCAGACAGAACTTTTGGTCAGCAAATTCCCTAGATAGCTTTTACCTCAACTACTATCAAGACAAGATTCTCTTGGTTATATTTATCCAATTGATTTATATATATATATATTTTGTAAATTTATTTATTTTATTTTTGGCTGTGTTGGGTCTTCGTTGCTGCGTGTGGGCTTTCTCTAGTTGCGGCGAGCAGGGGCTACTCTTCGTTGTGGCGCACGGGCTTCTCATTGTGGTGGCTTCTCTTGTTGCGGAGCACGGGCTCTAGGCGCGCAGGCTTCAGTAGTTGTGGTAAACGGGTTCAGTAGTTGTGGCTCGTGGGCTCTAGAGCACAGGCTCAGTAGCTGTGGCACACGGGTTTAGTTGCTCCACAGCATGTGGGATCTTCCCGGACCAGGGCTCGAACCCATGTCAACTGCATTGGCAGGCGGATTCTTAACTGCTGCGCCACCAGGGAAGCCCTATCCAATTGATTTTTTTTCACTCTTAAGTCTTTACATTTACCCCTATTATATTTCACCCTTTTTGTCCATTGTTTTAATCTAATGACAGATATTCTTGACGATTTTGTTTCATATAAATATGTTTGACAATTTTGTTTGGGATGGATTCCCAAAACATCCCATGGTAGAAATACTAGAGATCATTTAAGGTTTTTTTTCTTTTTTTTTTCCTTTGCCATTTACTAATTTGACCACGTTCTTTATAAAAATATTAAACTGGAAATAAATCAAGGATAGAGCTCTGTGCTACTCCACTAGACAACTGTTTCTGGATTTTTCTTTTGTTTTTGTTGTTCCTTTTCAGCTGTAACATTAGGAGCTCATGGTGTTTGAAACATTTCCCTTTGAGTATGGACAATCCCATTAACCCATATTCTTCAGATGCAGTGCAATTGTTGAATTTATTAGAAATCCAACTAACAGTACTTTCATTTTACCAGTATTAAGCTATAAAATAAGACATTGTGAGAGACCTTTCAAAAATCAAAATGAAAAGATTTTGTGTCACATTCAGATTTCCCTGATCTACTCTTCTATAAATTCCTACCCTTACTAAGAATCATGAAAGCCAGAATGGCACATGGATCAATTTTCCCCACACAGAGTCCAGACCCGTTGTCACACCCCTCTCACTAATAACTTTTATCTTTGAAAAGGCAACTTCCCCTCAGTGAGAACTAGCATAGGCTCCAGTCATAAGTTAACACCTAGGACTTGATTATTAAAACTCCCACCGACTGTGCTAGAACGGAAAAAAATGCCCCAAAGTAGAATGCTTGGGTTAAATGGCTGCATTTCACTAGAAATGTAAAAGTAACTGAAGGGGCCAAGGAGTGCCCCTCCCCCGCCTTAATATGGATGAAGAAACAGAGATCCCCATTGGTTTTCCGATTTGCCAATCAGTTAAATGGCTAAGGTAGATGGCGAATTGTCTCCCAGTTCCTCAGCTAGTGCTCTTTGGGGAAAGCCCTGGATTTGGAGACTGAGTTTACTCCCAGCTGTTGTCTAATTTTGGATGAATTTCTTCACCTCTCAAGCACTTACTCTGCTTATCTGTGAAGTGAGGATGTTGGCTAGTTATGAACAAAGCTTCCAAGTACTGCCCTTCATTACTTGGCAGAGGGGAGAGGGGAGCTACGGTAAGTGGAGAGTTTGACTCCTTGAAATTCCTGGTGTTGCTGCAGATGACAAGCTTATAATTCGGGGCTCTGAGACCCTGGCTCAGTAACTATCCAGTGATGGTGATGTCTTGACTGTGTTTAAATTAACCCATCTTCAAGGGGTTCAGTAATAAAAATTGCTGTTTGGCTAAATCTCTGCATAAACCTATATAAAAAATATAGTCAGCACAGCTCTTTGGTGAAGAGAATTTCCTTCCCAAAGTTTTTATTCCTGAGGTGGTTTGGCTTTCATTTTCATTTTGTTTTTCTTTATTTGAACATTTTGAATTACACTTTAACTAGAGTAAACTTGAGTTAAATTAGAGTCCTATTAAATTTTTTTCTGGCCTCATTTTTTAGTGTTTTCCCTCTATTCTAATTAGATGATATAGGGAAAAAAATAAATAGCTATGTTATGCGGCCTTAGTATGTACAAAATGAACGAGCCATCGTTTTCTGTACTGTTGTAAGGCACCAGATGGAAAATGTTCTCATCAAGAATTGTACAGGGCTTCCCTGGTGGCGCAGTGGTTGAGAGTCCACCTGCCGATGCAGGGGACACGGGTTCGTGCCCCGGTCTGGGAGGATCCCACATGCCGCCGAGCGGCTGGGCCCGTGAGCCATGGCCGCTGGGCCTGCGCGTCCGGAGCCTGTGCTTCACAACGGGAGAGGCCACAACAGTGAGAGGCCTGTGTACTGCAAAAAAAAAAAAAAAAAAAAAAATTATACAGTCACGAATTTACATTGGCCTCTGCATTTATACTGAAGGCCAATTGCTTCTTTTAAATTTCAAAGTAACGTTTTCTAACCAGGGTGACTTTTCCCAGAACTACGACTTCTCTCTCTTGGTTCTTTGCATCCACCTGGTGGTCAGAATAAGGCTGGGTGAAAGGGTAGAGGACCGACCACTCTGATCAAGACCACATTACCAGCCCTCAGGATTGCTGTCTCTGTGCACGTTATCCATGGAGCATGGCTTGTGGCTGCAGGAACCGCTTTCTCACTGACAGTGTCGATATTCACTACTGCTGCTTTTTTTTTTTTTTTTTTTGCGGTACGCGGGCCTCTCACCGCTGTGGCCTCTCCCGCCGCAGAGCACAGGCTCCGGACGCGCAGGCCCAGCGGCCACGGCTCACGGGCCCAGCCACTCCACGGCACATGGGATCCTCCCGGACCGGGGCACGAACCCGCGTCCCCCGCATCGGCAGGCAGACTCCCAACCACTGCGCCACCAGGGAAGCCCCTACTGCTGCTTTTTTGTTTAACTTTGGTTAATACATTTTGAGATGCCGCTGGGGTCCAAATGCTGAAAATCCAGCAAATGGAATTAATCAGTTTTCCTCCAACAGGATTGTCCTGTAGAAAGGGATATTACTGTACCATACTGTGAGATACTTAATACACAAAGCTGGCATGACTGCGCTGGTGATGAACTTGAGTTTAAAAGGGGATTAGACCTCTATTTCTGAAGGCTGCTGAAAGAGGTACGCCACAGCAGAGTTTGGGTCTCAGGAGGGCTCATTAGATGAAAATTAAGTGAGGAAGTGCTTCCTTTCTCCTCTCCCTTCTTCCCCTTACTTACTGTGCCTCCTTCCTTTCTGCTCAGAGCTTACATCCTCTCCCTGACATGTTTCCTGAGCTTCAGGGTTTGGCCACTGGCAGAGCAGTGGCATCATTGCAAAGAGGAATGCGTTTTTGCATGAAAGAAATCATATCGTCCATCTGATCTTCCTGGAGGGAAAAAGGACCTCTGCAGTTGCACACAAATTTCTGTTTACTAGGGCGCGAGGTACTACGTGACAATTTATTCCCATCTGGACACCATTCCAAGTGTGAACTTGAGTGTTCACAGGTCCCTTTGCTTTTGACCAGGGTTGTCTTGGAGCTGATAATTATGATACCTGAGGCTTTCTCACACCTTTCTTTCGAAGAGAAACCCATGCCTCACGTTATGTATCCAGAATTACTTTCATCACCATAAAAATCGCTCATCCAAAACAATACACCATTCCAAACTTGCTGATTTTTTAAATTTTTTTAAGGTTTTTATTTACTTTTTAAAATTTTTCTTATTTTTTGAATTTTATTTTATTTTTTTATACAGCAGGTTCTTATTTGTTATCTATTTTATACATATTAGTGTATACATGTCAATCCCAATCTCCCAATTCATCCCACCACTACTACCCCCCCAAACTTGCTGATTTCTGACTGAGTAAAATGTACTTTATTTCATATGGATTTACTTTTCAAAGTCTGTTATTCTTGGTTAACAATTGCATCCTATGAGCACACACTCATAGAAGAAAGAGATTAAAAGTAGATTAGGCAGCAAAAAGAGGTCAGAAACTAGGCACATGTGGAATATAAAATTTATCTTCCAATACAGGGAGTATATAATCAAGCTTCTGAAGAATATTTTCCAGTTTGCTTTCTCCCACCTGTTTTGAGTTATTCTTCATTTTCTCCTAAAACCCAAAAATTCTCCACAGGAATGCACAAGCTCCTGATCACAGTTTCCTATTTGAATGTAGATAACTTGTCAGCTGGGAGGAATGGAAGGCTCTCTAGAATAGTAACTTATTCTAAAACTGGAGTGTGAATCAGGATCATCCAGCGGACCTGTTAAAACACAGACTTCTGGGCACCGCCCCTGAAATTTTTCAGTAGGACTGGGTGGCTCCTGAGAATTTGCATTTCTAATAAGATCTCAGGTGATTCTCAGGCTACTGATTTAGGATCCAACTATGAGAAAGACTATTCTCAGTGAATAGATCTACTTTTATGGCTGGCGCTAGGCTTGTGGTCCATTTAGAGGATTAGAAGCCTTCTCTTTCTTTCCATTCCTGCCCCTTATTATATGCACTTCCCCCACCACCACACCTTTGATTTTAGGTGACAAAAGGTGATCAAAGCAGGAACGCTTGTTCACGATGACTCTCACGACCATCATGTATCCCGTATCCTTAGTGATACATCCATGTTTTAAATCCATGAAGGACACGTACAAAAAAATAAATTCAGGAATCAAATGTAGGGGCCCCAATTTCATCCAAGGTGTCCCCAATCCTTGTTTCCACTTCTCTTATCATCTAACCCAGGAGTCTGCAAATGATGGCCGAAGGCTGGTCATTTGTTTTTGCAAATAAGGTTTTATTGGCACACAGACACCCGCATGTATTTATGTATTGCCTATGGCTGCACTAGAGGAGTGGAGTAGTTGCAACTAAAAAAGAAAATGAAAACTTTGTAGGGCGCTCTTAGAGTTGGGGGGAGGAGGAAATACCAAAAGGAAGTAGAATATTTTCACAGGTATCTTCTTAAGGTACTGAGAGAGGGAACTCCTGCAAAGAGGGAATACTCTGCAGAACTTGTCTTTCCCTTTAAAATCACATCATTCTTTCATCACATTAAAAAGAACATTAGGAAGTGAATAAAGAAAGCAGATGCATTCTCTTCTCTTGTGAAGCTGGGAGAGACTGGGGTTTGGCATTTGCATTATCAGGAGATCTTCCTTCCTAATTGTTTTGTTTCTGAAGGGAGTTGGGGGGAGAAGCAAGGGATGGTAATTGTTCATTTATTGATTTCTTTGTTTTTGTCTTCCAACAAGCAGCAGACAACCATGTTTTCTTATGTGGTTTAATCTTATTACACAGTTTCTCTGTGACTAAAGCCTTAAACTAACAGTTCATAACGGGATTACATAGCTAGGCTTATTTTCCACAGTTTTCTAAGCAAAGTTATTCAAGGATACTTCCTGAGGTAGTATTCTTTCCCCTTACGTTCTATTTTCTTTTTCTATATTCAGGTCTTCTTCATTCAATTTTTGCCTCATCTTCCTTCCCTTTGCCTCAAACCTTCAGTTCAAGAGAGATTTTCTGTAAGAAAAGGCAGTGCTTGCTCTTTCTCTCTCTCTAAGGTAGGATTGCTTTAAAGCTTATCACAATGTCAGCCAGGATTTGCGCATTAATCAGCAATGCACATGTGTGTGTTGAATACGCAGGGAAAGGGGGTTATACCAAGAAAGCCAAACAGGGTTTCTTTTGAATCTGCTGCTTCCCTCAGAAATAGTAGGTTATATGATAGGATTAACATTACCTCCTCACCCATGCAGTGGACTCAATGTCAAGGGCAGATAATAATTTCTTATGTAATGAAGGGAACTTCACATATACTCAGACAGTAAATCACACAGATGAGATCCCTCAGTAAAACCTTTTTTTTTTTTAAAGGCACTCCATTAACCAAGTGCATCCTCGTAAATTGAAACAAAATTAAATTAATCACAGGCTTGCATCCTGTAATTAAAATTCCATATATAGATTAATTCTAATAAAAATATCCAAATAGGGCTTCCCTGGTGGCGCAGTGGTTGGGAGTCGGCCTGCCGATGCAGGGGACGCGGGTTCGTGCCCCGGTCCGGGAGGGTCCCACATGCCGCGGAGCGGATGGGCCCGTGAGCCATGGCCGCTGAGCCTGCGCGTCCGGAGCCTGTGCTCCGCAATGGGAGAGGCCACAACAGTGAGAGGCCCGCGTAACGCAAAAAAAAAAAAAAAAAAAATCCAAATATAAATGAATTCTTCTGTTTTTTCACTCCCTTTCACTGAGAGTGTGAGTAAAATGGTATCTTGTAACATAGTTTAGTATAAGAAAACTCATTACCTTTTATTAGTGGTACTGAGAAATGGCTAGGGCTTCAGCTTTATACTAAAGGTTGTGGAAGTTTAGTTATGGGAAAAAGTATCTTAGGATTTAGGTTGGGAGTTTATATTTTTTCTCACTGAAACTGCAATGGGGTTTGTGATTTTGTATACTCTGGGGCCCTTCTTTTTTTGCTGTAACACTCCTGTAAGTAGATTCAACGATCCAAAGCTAGTGGTTTCTAGTGGTATTACAGTCATATCTGGTGACCAAAGTACATATTTACGGTTGACGGAGAATCGTAGACTATTAGAGCTAGAAGCGACATTAATATCAATAGTAATGGGGACAGGACCTTGGAAAACTGACTCCAGTTAATCAGTAAACTTATCTGTTGAACTTCCGCTATGCAGTGACGACTGGGCAGGGAGGCACAGGAGTATAGGTGGCCTTTACTGCCTCATTAAGGAGCCAGGGCACCAAAGGCTTAAAGACGTAACTAGGCAGAGAGATGCATGGGAAGTGACAGTTGGTTTATGCAGAGATTAAATATTATGTGAGCTCAGAGAACGGAGAACTATGAAGTATGGCCTCTTTTGAATGATGTAAAACTTGAACAACATTCTCAATTACTTAGGTGGTGGAAAAGAAGCAGATATAATCATTCATTCATTTATCCACTCAAGAACCATGGAGTACCCTCTTTGTGGTCTTTCCATATTCTCTGCCTTTCCTTCTGTTACAATGGAATCTGTTCCCTGCTACTAATCAAGGTCAATTTTCAGCTTGAAAGCTCCAGTCCTAAACCCTCTTGCCTTCTTCAGTGACTTGACTCCTGTTAAGTCCCACTCCCTTTTCCCATTTCATTAATTTCTCTCCCTGCTCCATCAATATACTAACATGCTTTGGTGTCTTCCATCTTAAACAAACAAGCAAGCAACCTCTTGATTCTACACCCTGCTTCAGACATCACCCCAATACAGGCTCCTATTCACAACAAAGCATCTTTTGAGATGCTGTCTTCACACTCTCTCCATTTCCTGTTCACTCTCAGTTCCTCCCATGAGACTCTGACCACCCCCTTCCATCAAAGCAGCTCTTCTTAGGTCATCAGTGACCTCCACGTGCGAAATCCCAATGTTAATTCTCATTCCCAGCTACTGCCTCACATCACAGCATCTTTAAATACAGGTGATCACATTCTCCTTGGAGAAACCTTTCTTTACTGTTTCCCTTCTGTCTCTCATTTCATGGGCAGCTCCTCTTCTGTGTTCTTTGCTGGATCTTTTCTCTACACCTGATCCAGAAATATTTGCTATAAACAGAGCTTCCTCTGAGCCCTCTTTTTTTCTCAGGATGCAGACTCTCTCTCTTTGATCTTAATCAGCATCATTGTATTAAATGTCATTTAGAAGCTGATGACAGCCAAGCCGTTTCTCTCCAGCCTTATTCTTTTCCTCACAGACCTGAACTTACCCAACGGTCTGCTTGACACCTCCATGTGGATGCTTTACCAACACCCCCAGCTCTGTCTGGAACATGGTTCTTCATTGCTTATGACACTGTTCAACCTCCAGGTGTCACACAGTTGGAAACATACAGTTGGCAAGCCACAAACTTTGCTTCCCTCTTGACTTGTGTCTACCCCACATTCAATTCACAAGCAAACCCTCCCAGCTCCATTTCCAAAATAAATCTCCAATCTCTCCACTTTCTCCATTTTCGTGCCTACCTTCCTGGTCTAAGCTTTTCAGCTTTCTCCTGCAATATTACAATAGCCATGTCAGTTGGTCTCTCTGCTTCTCTTTTCACCCCAACCCATGCCAGTCCCAATCTTTTCTCCATACAACTAGGGTTATCTTTATAAAAGCAAATCAGGTCATCCCCCTCTTAAATCTTTTCAGTCCCTCTCCAATGCATCTGAAAGCTGAACTCTTTACCAAGACCTACAAGACCTTATAAGATCTGGCCCCCACCTTGTACCTCCAAACAAATAACCATGTGTTTCTTAGCCCATCCCTCTCACACTGGCCTCTTTTCTTCTCCTTAGACAAGCCAAGTTGTCTCACAGTTCAGGGTCTTTGTCATGTTGGGACAGCTTTTCGTGTGCTTTCCTACCTTTAAGTTCCCATTTTAAATCTTACCTCTTCAGTGAGGTCTTCTCTGACTTCGTTATCTTAAGTAGAGAAATAGAGCCCCAAATATTCTTTACCGCACAAAGGCCTTCTTAGAACGTTCACGATTTGCAGTTACTTTGTGATTTTATTTGACTATTGGCCATCTCCTTCCTCCAGAATTAAAGTCCACGAGGGTGTAAAGACATCTGTTCTGGTCACTGCTATGTTCTGAGCACCCACAAGAGTTTCTGGAATGATGCCAGTGGTGGGTTAATATCAGGGTTAACTAAGATGCCTGTGCAGTGCCAGGGACTTGGGGATACTCCAGACATCAACGCTGCCTTCAAGTCACTGACAATCAAAGATTTACTAATTCTCCTTAGGCCTCAGATTTCTTAACATGAGCACAGTGGGATTATAATGTGTTGCATACAAAGAGGGGAAGCAATCACAGTTATTTTGTTGTATAAAGTCAGCACTAGTCACTTGACCTTCCCAGTTTAGCCTGCAGAGAACAACCTTCTTCTTTCTGTAAAGAAAAAAAAATTGTTCCACTAACGAATTCTTGAGGGACAAGAAGGAAAAGCAGCTCTTGCCTTGCATGGGACAGAGGGTGGTCTTCATACGCATTTATACTTTTCTGGCCTCGGAGCTGGAGTTTGACCGTGCACCTGGCATGTGTTCAGTGTCACTCCTCCATGTAATTCACTCACTGTCTTTGGTCTCACTTTGACCAGCAATACTCAACTGTCCCTGGGTCATTCAGTCCCTGCTTTTCTCTGCACTTCAGCAGCCTCCCTGGTGTCCTGTATATTCATCGTTCCCTCTGACCCTTTTTCCTTCAGGAAACTTTGGTGTGCTGTATAATCTGAGTGCTCTGCCTTGTAAGGTATTTGGTGTGCTTATGTAACTTCCCAAGGAAAAAGTATTTGCCTTTAACCTTTCCAATTCTTGGTCTTTGTCTTCACATTCCAAGTTGTATTGACTGTGGGAAAGGTTCACATCTTTCCTTTTCCTGTGACTCCTTCCTAAATTAGAACATTGCAATTAGGGTGACCTTGGAGACTCTCTTTTCCCCAAAGAACAGAATCTTCAAAGATCTTTGCTTTTGCTTATAAAACATTTAACATACTTAGAAACTTTTTTTATTATGAAATTCCAAGAGCAATTATGATCATTATTAGGAAAATATTATGCAAACCAGTCATGTACCAGGGAACCACTACCCAATGTCTCTTACACTGTAAGCGAAGCGTTCTTTTAAATATGCCATCGCCTTGCTGGCCATATTCTGATATAGAGTGTTGATTTTTCAGTAAATGGGGCAGCTGGCTGCAAAGATGTGCCTGTTATAAACTTGTCTTCATCTGTAATGTCCCCTTCATGTAGTCATTGAGAAGCACAGACTTTGTTAATAATGTGGGCTTGTAGGTCAGTTACAGCTGGTGAATGTGCCTTTCTTCCAAATGATCACTACTCCCTCCCAGCTTCCCCCGATTTACCAAAAGGAAGCTTCAGAATTCTGGAAGAACAGAAGCCTACAGAGGAAGAGGGTGTCCTGGCAGTTTTACAGGTAGCAAAATGAGGAGGCAGACAACCCTGTTCAATTCATGGAAAGTGGTCTCTCTTTGGTAGAGCTGCTCTGAGCTATAGCCTCTTTTTTTCCGGTTCTGTGACACGGCATCACATTGTGCCCCTGAAGCTGTAGGTGTTGCTAACATTGAGGAGGGCATCAGGTGGGCATCTGTGAGGACAGGTTGCAGATGCCCCTTGTGTGCCAGTGCCAACACATGGGCAATATCGTACCTCCCAAATATCGGGTAAGGGTTCCTTTCACTCTCTGAAGCCATTTGTTTTTAGTTGTGTCACTGAACAAATATATTTAAATTGGCGTGGCCATGATGACAGTACCATGAGAAAGAAAAGATCCTGGAGAAAGTTTGTCAGGCAGGTTTCAAATCTGTCTTTTCAAGAACTGGAAGAAATTTGAATTAATTAGACTTTGCAAGAATTTCATGGGAGAGCAATACATAGTCTATGAATTAGTCCATCAGTATGTTATGCTCAGTGTTTTCTTCTAGCTTTGTCCTTAGCATGATGTTCTTTCTATTTGTTGTAGAGTTCTTCATTAAAAATGGGAAAAAAAACTGCCACCCACCCACTGTTGAATCTGTGGCTGTGCCGAATAGGCATTAGACATTGCTGTTGATCTTTTAGATTATTTTTTTTGTTTGTTTCGTTGAGAAAGCTGTTACTAAATCCATGTGGAAATGTGGCCATTACCAGGTCTTGGCCAGTAAGAGCCCAATACCCAGATACTTGGTGGGGGAGACTCACAAATGATGAAATCACATCACACATGAAGAGACCACATATGAAATACATCCAGTTTAACAACTAAATTGTTGTTAAACAATTTGTCATTAAAACCTGTACAGGCATACAAAAAAATACATGCTTATCCAAATAAATTCTTAGAAACCTATTCAGTTATAATTTAACAGAGACATAGGGTAGTCCAGGGGTTAATTCTTCAAGGGGTTTATACACTGAGATAAGGAAAGGCTATGAGTTCTGGAGATCTGATTCCTTAGAGTTAGAATAATATAGGTGTGAGGTGTTAGGAGGCAAACTCTCAGTATTTCCCCTTGGATTCCAGACTATATCTATGCAGTCTTAGGCAAGTGACTTTATTTTACTGAGCCTCGATGTCTTCATTTGTAAATGGGAATAAAGACAGTGTTGGTATGAAGTTTACTTAAGGTAATGGTTATACAATCATGCAGTATAGTGCCTGGCACATAGTAAGGTACATAGTGAATGCCATCGTGCCAGAGAATAAATGAAATCTAGGGCTGCTTAGCTGAAACAAAATACAGCTGATGTTTAATGGCCTCTGGGTAGACCTTTATGAGGGGCAAATTTTGATATAAATCTCTCAGGGCAGTTGCTATTTTCCCTGCTTAGTTAATTATTACAGTATCTCTAGAAAGAAGCAGCAAGAGGTTCAGACTTGGACCAGAAGTGATGGCATTGCAGGAAGTGATGCTCAAGCATTATCCTCTGATTCATGTGAGCTGCCTACTATGTACCTTGCAAGTCTCCCATCCAAGACTTTATATTTTTTTTCAGATTTATCCTGTAGTTTATTTTATACATATGCATTAGGACAGATGACATTTTAGCAAAGCTTCAGCTAGGGATTTCAAACTGGATTTTAATGAATACAAATTGAAACAAACATGGCATCTTACAGTTAATTTTCTTTAGTAAAAAAGTAAAACTATAGAGCATTAAAGTGAGATTTCTAAAAATTAGTTTTTTGTGTGTGTGTGTGCAGCCCTCTTTTTTTTTTAAACATCTTTATTGGAGTATAATTGCTTTACATTGTTGTGTTAGTTGCTGCTGTATAACAAACTGAATCAGCTATAAGTATACATATATCCCCATATCCCCTGCCTCTTGCATCTCTCTCTCACCCTCCCTGTACCACTCCTCTAGGTGGTCACAAAGTATGAGCTGCTCTGCCTGTGCTTTCTGGCTGCTTCCCACTAGCTATCTATTTTACATTTGATAGTGTATATATGTCAATGCCACTCTTTCACTTCATCTCAGCTTACCCTTCCCCCTCCCCATGTCCTCAAGTCCATTCTCTATGTCTGCGTCTTTATTCCTGTCCTGCCCCTAGGTTCTTCAGAACCTTTTTTTTTTTTTTAGGTTCCATATATATGTGTTAGCATACAATATTTATTTCTTTTTCTTTTTCTGACTTACTTCACTTCATATGACAGACTGTAGGTCCATCCATCTCACTACAAATAACTCAATTTCATTTCTTTTTATGACTGAGTAATATTCCATTGTATATATGTGCCACATCTTCTTTATCCATTCATCTGTCGATGGACACTTCGGTTGCTTCCATGTCCTGGCTATTGTAAATAGAGCTGCAGTGAACATTGTGGTACATGCTCTTTTTGAATTATGGTTTACTCAGGGTATATGCCCAGTAGTAGGATCGCTGGGTCATATGGTAGTTCTGATTTTACTTTTTTAAGGAACCCCCGTACTGTCCTCCATAGTGGCTGTATCAATTTACATTTCCACCAAGAGTGCAAGAGGGTTCCCTTTTCTCCACACCCTCTCCAGCATTTATTGTTTGTTGACTTTTTGATGATAGCCATTCTGACTGGTGTGAGATGATACCTCACTGTAGTTTTGATTTGCATTTCTCTAATGATTAGTGATGTTGAGCATTCTTTCATGTGTTTGTTGGCAATCTGTATATCTTCTTTGGAGAAATGTCTATTTAGGTCTTCTGCCCATTTTTTTTTTTAATTAATTAATTAATTAATTAATTAATTAATTTTTGGCTGTGTTGGGTCTTCGTTGCTGCGCGCAGACTTCCTCTAGTTGCAGCGAGTGGGGGCTACTCTTCCTTGTGGTGCGCAGGCTTCTCATTGCGGTGGCTTCTCGTTGCAGAGCACACGCTCTAGGCGCACAGGCTTCAGTAGTTGTGGCTCATGGGCTCTAGAGCGCAGGCTCAGTAGTTGTGGTGCACGGGCTTAGTTGCTCCGTGGCATGTGGGATCTTCCCAGACCAGGACTCGAACCTGTGTCCCCTGCATTGGCAGGTGGCTTCTTAACCACTGCGCCACCAGGGAAGCCCCTGCCCATTTTTGGATTGGGTTGTTTGTTTTTTTTGATATTGAGCTGCATGAGTTGCTTGTATGTTTTGGATATTAATCCTTTGTCAGTTGCTTTGTATTCAAATATTTTCTCCCATTCTGAGGGTTGTCTTTTGGTCTTGTTTATGATTTCCTTTGCTGTTCAAAAGCTTTTAAGTTTCATTAGGTCCCATTTGTTTATTCTTGCTTTTATTTCCATTTCTCTAAGAGGTGGGTCAAAAAGGATCTTGCGGTGATTTATGTCATACAGTGTTCTGCCTATGTTTTCCTGTAAGAATTTTATAGTTTCTGGCCTTACATTTAGGTCTTTAATCCATTTTGAGTTTATTTTTGTGTATGTTGTTAAGGAGTGTTCTAATTTCATTCTTTTACATGCAGCTGTCCAGTTTTCCCAGCACCACTTATTGAAGAGGCTGTCTTTTCTCCATTGTACATTCTTGCCTCCTTTATCAAAGATAAGGTGACCATATGTGCGTGGGTTTATCTCTGGGCTTTCTATACTGTTCCATTGATCTGTAGTTCTGTTTCTGTGCCATTACCATACTGTCTTGATTACTGTAGCTTTGTAGTATAGTCTGAAGTCAGAGAGCCTGATTACTCCAGCTCCATTTTTCTTTCTCAAGATTGCTTTGGCTGTTTGGGGTCTTTTGTTTTTCTATATATATTGTGAAATTTTTTGTTCTAGTTCTGTGAAAAATGCCATTGGTAGTTTGATAGGGATTGCATTGAATCTGTAGATTGCTTTGGGTATTATAGTCAGTTTCAAAATGTTGATTCTTCCAATCCAAGAACATGGTATATCTCTCCATCTGTTGGTATCATCTTTAATTTCTTTCATCAGTGTCTTATAGTTTTCTACATACAGTTCTTTTTAGGTAGGTTTATTCCTAGGTATTTTATTCTTTTTGTTGCAATGGTAAATGGGAGTGTTTCCTTAATTTTTCTTTCAGTTTTTTCATCATTAGTGTAGAGGAGTGCAAGAGATTTCTGTGCATAAATTTTGTATCCTGCTACTTTATCAAATTCATTGATTAGCTCTAGTAGTTTTCTGGTAGCATCCTTAGGATTCTCTATGTATAGTGTCATGTCATCTGCAAACAGTGACAGTTTTACTTCTTCTTTTCCGATTTGGATTCCGTTTATTTCTTTTTCTTCTCTGATTGCTGTGGCTAAAACTTCCAACACTATGTTGAATAAGAGTGGTGAGAGTGGGCAACCTTGTCTTGTTCCTGATCTTAGTGGAAATGGTTTCAGTTTTTCACCATTGAGAACGATGTTGGCTGTGGATTTGTCATATATGGCCTTTATTATGTTGAGGAAAGTTCCCTCTATGCCTACTTTCTGGCGGGTTTTTATCATAAATGGGTATTGAATTTTGTCAAAAGCTTTTTCTGCATGTATTGAGATTATCATATGGTTTTTATCCTTCTATTTGTTAATAAGGTGTATCACATTGATTTGCATATATTGAAGAATCCTTGCATTCCTGGGATAAAGCCCACTTGATCATGGTGTATGATCCTTTTTACATGCTGTTGGATTCTGTTTGCCAGTATTTTTTTGAGGATTTTTGTATCTATGTTCATCAGTGATATTGGCCTATAGTTGTCTTTTTTTGTAACGTCTTTGTCTGGTTTTGGTATCAGGGTGATGGTGGCCTCATAGAATGAGTTTGGGAGTTTTCCCCCTTTTGCTATATTTTGGAAGAGTTTGAGAAGCCATCTAGGACTTCAGAAAGGCCGTTTGCTTAGTGTTCCAAGTGACCTGTTAGGGGGTGCCCTCTTCCTGGTGTTCTAGAAACACATATCTGAAAGAAGTGCCTGAACTCTAGAAACTTTTGCATGTTTGGGTGCTGTGCCCTTAGTATGCTATTTCTTGCTCTTCATTTTCAATTGATCCTTCTCGTGCTACACCCTGGTTAAGAGGCCCTCATCCCATGGCCTCCCTCTCTCAACACCTATCCAGTATCTTAAGCCATTAACCTTCAGCACCTATTTGAAAGCCTATTTTTCTACACGAACTTTGGCTTAAGGAGAGAGAGAGGGAGGGAGGGAGGGAGAGAGAATTATATTTGTTCTAATATAATGCTTTAAAAATAAATACATTTGGGTTACTGTTTTCTAACTGTCATTTACTGTTGCTAATGAGTAGTTGTTATTTAAGTGTGTGTTTATATTAAACATTCCTCATTCCAATGTGATAGCCAAAGGCTTGACTAATAGAGAAAGAAAGTAAAAATAAAAAGCTTAGGGGGAGGACACATGAATAAATAGAAATAAAATTGGTTATTTGAACACGAGGTCTGCAAAATGGATCATTTCCAGGAAAGAAAGGCATCACCTTGCACAGCCAGTGGTTCTTTCTCGGCTCCCAGCCAATGTACACTTGAGTAAGATATTGTTGTTTTCTTCCCCAGCCTTACGAACTGAGCAAATCTTAAATGGGAAGAAAAGAATGCTAGCCTTATTGTGGGCCTAGCCCTCTTCCTAATACTGTCTGGCCAATTTTCTCAGAATAGGAAGACTTTCCAGGCCTGCCTGTGCTGTGGCTTCCAGTTTCAGGCTGGATTTTACTAATTTTGTCACCATTTGTCTGAAAGAGACACATTTGGGTCACTTGTTTTTCAACTCAATGCAAATTAGTTTATGCTTTGAAATTTGATGATCTCACCTCAATTGGGAAAATGTCTGACTATATTGATTGATCAAATGAAGGACTTGATGAAGTCAAGTGCATTTTAGATGCTTCTTAAATTGTCCTCAGTCATTCCTTCTTAGAAAGCTGAGTTTTGTGAGGATGGCATTAAGATAGAAGAAATATCCCCTCTCAGGTCCTCTCTACTTTAAGGTAGTCATTTGCTCCAAACTAAGGCCTTTGCATATGCAGTTTTCCCTAGAGGAATCTCCTATGCCAATTCCTCCAAGTAACTTTCATCCTTCTTTCGCCTGTTAGCATCAGCATCATTGCTTCAGAGAAGTCTTCCCCAAATTCCCAGGCTATCCTCTTTATCATACCTTGTCAGAGACCTGTGTTCCTCTCTGAGAACAAATTACTCAATTTCTTAAGTATACATTCCTAAGGATGATCTTGTCCTAATTCATTCTTGCTTCCCTAATTACAGTGTAAACTCCAAGAAACTAGAAACCTTATCCATTTTTGTTCATTGCTCTATCTCATCAGTTAGCGCGAGAATTTGCGCACAGTAAGCAATCCACAAATGTGGTGAATGAATGAACATAAAGTTTTACAAGTGCACAGCCTCCTGGATGTTTTATTGAAAATTGACTTGCACAGGGCAAAAGAGGGAGCCAGATCGAAGCTGGACCTCAATGGCATGAGTTTCAATATGGCAGCTGCCAGCAACATTTTTCTGTCTTGCTGTTTAGAGAGCAGCTCGACATCCACCACTTCAAAGTTGAAATTCCTTTTCCACTCAGGTAGTTTTCAGTCAATTTAAAATAAACTAAAATTGAGCTCATTAGTCATTTCATTCTTGTCCGCTCCCTCCTTCTGTTATCCTTCTTAATGGATACATCGCATCCTGCTTCTCAGAGCTTAAATTTCTGCATTTTGATGGTGAGCATGCCTGTGGTTTCAGGCTCCCGTTTGTTCTCTTCTGCTAATGATCCTTATAACTGTTTTCTGCTTATTTTTATAGATTGGCCAATCCTCTTTACTAGGTTGTTTATATTTCTAAAACTGTCTGATTGTTGGCAGTTCTTGCATTCTTGCTAAACTTAATGGTCTCTCTTGCCCTTTTCTCTAAATTTTAACAGAGATGAATTTCAATTTCACTTTCAGAAACCATTTCTGAACTATGGAGTTTTAAGTATTTCTGACCAGGATCTTCCTCAGGGACAGTTTAAAATTTTCAAATAATTGGAAACTGTATTTCTTCCAGTAAATGTAGATAGATAGATAGATAGATAGAAAGATATGGATAAAATCATCGACTTCAGCACTTAAAGTTTCATTTTGTCTCGAATTTTGTGTATCTAGATATCTATCTAAACACATATTTGAGAGCTTACCCCATTTGGGGCTCATCAGTAGCATCCATTCATTCTGTTTATCCTCCACCAGAGAAGCTTTTCTCCTCCAGTGCTTTGAAGAAATAGCCAGCACCAGTGGGCAGGAGGAGGTGGGCTGGTACCTCAGATGTCAAGTCTTTTTCTTTTTCTTCTTCAGTAAAGCCAGTGCCACTGATGGAAGGACTTGGTCTGGGAATTAGGAATTGTCATCTTGACTTTGCTACTGATTAGCTGTGTACCCTCGATCGGTCAAGTCAACTTCTCTTTCTGCACCTTAATTTGCCCATCTGTAAAATGGTATGACTAAATTTAATGAATTCAAAGACCCCACAAGTGCTAACAATCTAAGAAAACTGACGGACTTGTGATCGTTTAGCAATCGCATGAATCTTGATTCATTTGCAACAGTAGTCAGTGGCTTCACTGTCAAATTATATTTAGTTTCTAAAGGAGATAGAAAATTCTACGTTTGGAAAGCTCCACCCCAGAGCTCAATACTTTTCCCACATGACTCCAGCGAACGGAATAGCCCCTGACTCACCTCTCACCACACTGTAACTCACAGTGCTAGGAATTCCATGTATGTTGGAAGGTGCAGTCACGAAGCAATAAGGCATTAGGTGATATCAAACCGGGAACAGCATGGAGAGAAGAGAGTGCTTTCACGCTAGCACAGCTTCCCGCTTTCCAAAGCAACTATCTGTGAAAAGAGAGACAGAGCACAGAAAGCACGAAGAGTAGCCCTGCCCTTGGCTGCTGGATGGAGCTTTGACCCTTTGCCAGGAACGACATCCACGGGGATGAAACTGCGGTATATCGGGGATTCCTTTGTTTGGACGAGTCACTCTCCCCAGCATTAAACATTTCATTAAGTGTCTTCCTTGATTTTTGTGATGTCCAGAAGCTTTCAGAGAAAATCTGAGCAGTCAATGAACTGATGTGTCTGCCAAGGCATGAATAGCAAAGATCATTCCGTGTTTGCCCTGGGTCTATCAGCAGCAATAAATTTTAATCGGTTGGGCATTTTTCAAGCATGCTACTGTTTGCCAAACACTATTTTTGGCAGGCATCTGTAACAAAGCCTAATGCATTATGCATATTATTTCCACAGTATTTCATTGTATTAGCACATGTAGTATTTGTATGGAATTTTTGTAAATTCATTACCAAAGTATTATCATATTAATGACTCTGGTTAAAAAAAGTATTAGAAAAAATATTAACATTCATAGAGAGTATACATCCTATGGTGGGGAAATGGGGATAATCTATTATCATTTGAATGTCAGAAAAATATTAGCATGTGTATGGGAAAAATAAAAAGTACATAGCAAAACTGAAAGAAATTTTAAAAACCAGAATTACTTTGATGTTTCCTTGAAGACTGAAGCTTTATTTTCAGAACTGTAATGACAATCATTATTATAGATTAAATTATAGTGAAGGATGAGTTTTATTTAACAGCATAATTTAGTGGTGAAGACCCGGAAAATTTATTTCATTTCTTCGTGTCTTATTCCTTTGAAATCCTGATCTGCTAAAGGATGTTTTCTCACTTCCGTTTGCATCCTTCCCTACAGAGCCGAGGGCATTAAGCCTTTGAACCTTGTTTAACTGTTTTTCTTGCTATACCCTTAGAATGGGAACACAATACAGCCTGGTAAAATTATCCGTCTCAACTGGAAGCTACTCCAGTAATTCAATTCTCCAGTAAAGTGTAGGATTTAGTTCTATTAAATGTCTCTTGGCATCACTCTTACTATTCTTACAACATTGGGGCCATAGAAATGAGTAATAAAGTATTTTCTCTACCCTTTTGGAGGTTGTATTATTTCCAGTGATTCCTTGCTCCTTGATTTGTCTTGTTCCTCTAAATTTAACAAATAATGTCTGGAGCACTCTTCCCTTTAGAAACTATTTTACAACACAGTAGTTTCTCACTGTCAGAAACTGTTATAGCTGTTCTTCTTTTCACAGGTTTTGATTCAGATAACACCTCTGTCCAACAAGCTCCAAAACCTCTGCAAGTAGCGCTCTCCACAGCTTCACAACAGCCCTTTGATGGAGGGCAATTTGTTCTCACTGCTATTAAAAAAAACGAACAATCATCTCCCAACACAGCACTGTGCTTGGCAGCAAGTGACTGAAAAGATGCTCCATTTACTCTCTGTAAATATAAACCCAAAGGCATCATAGTTGAATAGATGGAAAGATGATTCACTGTGCCCACTCTATGACATAGTATAAAATTACTATGAGATTTAAATTAGAAGAAAAATGAATTTCTTTAAGTAGAGACAATACATTTATGAGGATAATTACTCTTATTTTTCATATAAATTAAGTTACCCACATGTCTGTAGACCATGAGAATTGAATAGTCCCTCCATCCCATTCACAGCTGCGTAGCCAGTGCAATGTTTTCCTCCATATTTCTTCATAGATCCTACTTCCTAACTCGTGTTCCATTCTGACTGCAAAACAATCAATGAGACCTTGACCTCCATACGCTCATGTTTCATGTGCTAATTCTTAACTAGAATGAAACTCCTCTGGGCAAAGCCCATTGCTGTCTTGAGCTGCTTTCACCAAAACTCAAAGTAATGTACTAGGTATAAATATGGCACCGAGCAAATATTTCTTGCTCATTTTGTTCTCAATTTTTGTACTTGAAATGAAAAATTAATCCTGAATTTTAATAAAGTTCTTGAGAGAGCACTTTCCTCAAACTATGTTTCTTTGAGGAGAAGGGAGTTTAGATTATTCAGTCAGCAATTGAAGATGGCTACCTATCCAACCCCCTCAAATTAATGTGTCCTATAAACATCTGAAGGAAACTTCAGTGTAAAGAGAAGAGAGGAATGTTTTATAGATGGACAGAAAGCCTCTTAAAAAGGAAAAAGAAAAAAAAAAGAGAAGAAAAATCAGTGTCTCTAGACCATTTGACAGAGGCTCACTATTGGGTTGTAATTTGAGAAGAAATGCATGGGCTGAAAACTTTCAGACAGGAAGATTTTCTACCTGCCAAATTTTCAACCTGTTGACCCAGTTACGACAGGTGCCCTGGGATACTTAATAGCTGACCTTCTCAAGGACATTTTTGTGGTTTTGATTCAGAAAATCCCACACTTAACATTTTCCCTATATTTTTATTCTCAAAGAGTAAGAAAAGAAGGTTATAAGAACTTATGAAATATTAGAGTTTGGGGTAATTCATCATCCTTAGCAACACTCATTAAAACCAACCTACATGATTTTTGTTCTAAGATCTTCCTTTTCTTCCTGAAAGTACAATCTCTAAAGTTCTAATCAACAGTTACTTGTGGTCCCTAGCCTCTAATTTTTCTATGAAGGAATGTCTGCTCCTTAGTAGCTGATGAATGGTTTGGAGATATAGGAAAACAGGAGTAGAAGGACCAGGCCATGGCCGTGGCCCCAACCCCTTTTCTCTCCTTGCAAAGCCTTTGGTAATTGTTTACCTACCCTCTCTCCCACCAAGAGGGAGGTGAAAAAAACAAAAGCCACCATGAGTGCCAGGAGCATGGGGACAAGAGGAAAAGGAGCCCTCTCTGTCAGGTTGTATATTTTTCCCTTCCATCTCTGGAAATGGCCCATGTCTCTCTTATGTTGGTCCTGACAAGGATAAGAAATCTTCCAACTTGGAGCCTTTGCTGTGCTAAAACAAGGAAAATAATGTAGAGGAAACTTATAGTGATAAAACATGTTGTACTTCATTTTTTTTTCTAAGAGAATATGCTTTTTTGACCATAGCAAAGGAGAGGGGAGAGGACAGGAAATAATGACATGGCACAGTATACTGTGTGTTTTCCAGAAAGGCATTTGCTTGAGGACATATTAGGATCACAGTTTGTGTCCATTCAGGTTTCGCTAAGGGAAAATGTCTGATACATAACTGAGCATATGAGCATCTCTGGATGCCCTTGGGCTGCATCAATATCAATTCTCTGGGCTTGTAAGTACAGCTAAAGGCAGTGAACTGGTTAAGTGGCCATGTCCATTGAAAATTAGTATAAATAATGGTAGAATTTGGTTGAGAGAGTTGCTTGACAGACTGCTCCGAACCCGTAATTTTAGCATTGACCCAATGTATATGGAAGTTTTGCGTAGGAGGCTACATCTCTTTTGAAAACCATTTTAACCTCTATTTAGAAAAAACAAAAAGAAGCGCTTTGTTGTTGATCTTGTTTATTTTTATAAAAAGATGATTTATCCATTGGTTTTGCACTTACACTGAGTTTTCTTGAGGCACTGTGTTTCAGTTTTGCTTTCAGGTATGTACAAATAAGACCTGGGTTGGTCAGATTTTGTCTTAGATTCAGGTGGACCCTAGAGTGATAAAAGAGTGCTTTAAACC
The DNA here is from genome assembly GCF_949752795.1 of Hyperoodon ampullatus. NCBI lineage: Eukaryota > Metazoa > Chordata > Mammalia > Artiodactyla > Ziphiidae > Hyperoodon > Hyperoodon ampullatus. The sequence goes on from NC_136926.1 coordinate 68,710,009, forward strand.
TGAGTAGCTTGCAGCCAGTAAGACTGGATAATGCAAATGGCCTAGAATTCTGTAAAAGAAATCACCACTTTTAGCCTAGAAGGGCTATGGAATATTCTAGGCTCAGTAAATTGTATTTTGCCACTCATATAAACTACCCAACTAGTCGTTCTGCTTTCACACCCAATTTTTGCTTGTGCAATATTTGTATTATGCCAGAAGAGTACTATAAAGTTTTCTAATCATCTCTCAAAAATGGCATAAGATAACTGGAGATCATTATTGGATTTGAAAGCTTAAAACAAAACACAGCACACATAGAAGCAAAAGAAATGGGAAAGTCATGGGGTAAAATAAAAGATTGTCCATAAGGGTTAACATTTTTACCTGGTCCCACATTTCAAAGGTGAAAAGAAAATCCCAGGTGTATCATGAGCATCATAAAGAATTAAAAAAAAAAAACCTTATTGACATGTTTTAATTCTTGATTTCTACCCTAAGTATCTATCTACCAGGTAGTCTGTACCAGATCAGTAGCAGACAGATCCAGGTGTTCAGTGAGGTCCTGACGGAGAATAAGCTCTAACAAGGAAAATTTACCTCAATTCACCATTTTTGGACCCTTAACTGAAATAGCGACACTATTTTAAATATATGAGGCTGGACTATAATAGACCTTCCTTTTTTATCTTAATTAGTCAAGAGCTTCTACTTCCACATGAATGTTATTCCTCAAAGTATTTATCTTTGGAAGCTAGGTCCTGACACTTTCGGAATTCCTTTCAGATTTATGTAAGCCATGTAAGACAAAGGTAAAGCATTATTTTAGCACCTTGTTTTTGCTTTAGTTTGCATGATGACATAGCAGAAGGGAGCAAGGCGTTTGGATTCAGAGAGTCCTGGGTTTGATCTTCCAGGTACTAGCTTGTGTGGCCTTGGCTGAGGCACTAACATTTCAGAGCCTGTTTTCTAACTGGGTACATAGTAAACCAGCATGAATTGTTTTATCCCTATAGTGCAATCATAAATGAGCTTTGTAATCATCCTGAGGTAGCTTTTGAAGTTTTCAAGAAAGTATCAGTGTAATTTCTGCATTTTACATGTACTCTTTTTAAAAAAATGTTATTCCATATATAGTCAAAATTAGCAACTCCTAATATTGACTTTCTCTCCTGAACATGACAGACAATTGAAGTTTGTCATCCATGATAAGGCCACACACTGTTTTCCATTTTACCTCACTGCCTCTTGGGAATGTCAGTCCCTGGTCCTAATTCTTCCGGGTTTATAGCCTTCAGCTCACCTTTTTGGCTTTTTGCCTCTAGGCTAACATTTCATGTGTGTGTTGGGTATTCCGCCTCTTCAGCTTGCAGCCTAATTACTTCTGTTCACAGCTACGGTGCTGAGGAAGGATGCTGTCCCTCATTCCCCTGTGTCTGGCTTCCCAGCTGGGAGACTGGGTGCATCTCATGGCTGTTTCGGTGGTCCTGTCTTGCCATCTAGTGATAACTAAGGCTCACTGGTGTTGTTGATCTGACGTTCTGTGGCAAGTGCGGGTTTCATAGGCAGATCTGAGGCAGCAGAAGCACACGGCACTGAAATCCTGTAGGTAGGTTGGAACCCAATGTCAACTGGGTCCCTCCCATCCCAATTCTATTGGTAACACCTGCATCAGCCACTTTGGAAATACCATTGCTCTGGCCCAGTTCCCTCTAGTTCTGAATTTTTATCTGGCACAAATGAAATACTAAGAATATAAACACGAATTAAACCCTGTCCTGTCTTCGAAGAATTCTCAGTTCTTGGGGGAAAAATACTTCTTGATAAGACTTTGTCATGTTTTTTTCAAAGTAGTTTTAGTTACTAATTTATTCAATGGACACTGATCAGACCCCTCCTATGTTCAAGGGATGTTGCTCTGTACTGTCAGAGAGCATGGAGACTATGACATGAGCTGGGAAAGAGGAGAAAACAGGCTCTTGACACAACTCATAAATACAGGAAAAATAGAGTAAGAGTTAACTAGAGATATGATAACCAGAGAATTGATTCTGATGTAAATGATCTTGGAAGAGTTATGGAAGAGTTGGCTGTAAGGCTGAGTCTTAAATTATGAGTAGGAGTGAGGTGTGCAGGGAAGAGAAAAGCTTCAGCTTAAGTGAAATGTGTGAGTCGAAGTTCAAAGGCAAGAACATCTGTGGTGTTACCTATAGGTAGATGGAGGAATTGGTGTACTGGAACGTTCTCCGATCAGCTCACAGTGTCTTTTCTGGTGTGGTATTCAGTGACATCCTGTTTGTAGCTTGAACACAGATTTGGTGGCATATTTACACCACAGAAATTGGCAGACACTGCAAATCAGGGCTTCCCCCCACTAACCCAGAGAACCAATTGTTAAATGTTTACCAGCATACCCTTGACTTGAGCTTCTTTTTCTAAAAGAAGCTCTCAAATAAGACTGCTATTTCTGCCATTTATCAGGTGAGAACACTGAGGCTCAGTTTAGGTTGAGTTGCCCAGTACCATACAGCTAAGTGTAGAGACAGGTCTAGAACCCATGTAAGTAACATTGTTCTGTAGGAATTTGATGCCAATGAGCTTTGTGATTCTGGATGTGTACCACTGTGTACAGGTGCCAGAGAAGGAGAACGCTGGGTCTTAAAATTGTAAGTGGCTATGCTGAAGGCTGGTTGTCCCAGGTGTCTCATCAAACACCTACGCTTGAGACTGAATTGGGTGGCTATTCTCTGCTGTCCATTTTTGGCTTTTACTAGAGTTGAAGGAAAGAGGATGAGAAAGGAGAGAGGGTACACTTGGAAATTAACAACCTTAAGGACAAAAATATGGAAACTTTGAGGGAAAAAAAAAATCTGTGAAGATTAACTCCGACTCCACAATAAAATAAACACCTTGGGATTGGGTGACTTTTGACATGTAATTTCGCTAGTCTATCTAGGTTTCAGTATCCTAAAAAGGAGGGGGCCTTTAGGTAGTTGCTCTTGAAGCATTATCCTTTTTCTGAAACTCTCTGATTCTGTAGGTTTCCCAAGTGTTTCATATGCTGGGTCTGCCCTTTTAATGAAAAAACAAAACAAACAAAAAATGACAGAGAGAACAAACTAATGGATTTGGTTTTTATTTGTTTCAAACCAAGTTTTCTTTCTTCCAGCATCCTTCTGTACCAGATAAGGAATGTTGCCACTTCATCCCACAAAGGGCTCTCATTGTAGTAATTCTGTGAGACATGGAGGGATTCATGAAGACCTTGCTTCTGTTTTTCTTTTTCTTCTTTTATTTTCCTTTCCTCCCCTCTTCTCCCTCCCCCACCTTTCCCTCCCCTCCCCTCTTTCCTTGCCTTGCCTTACCTTTCCTTTTCTTTCTTTTTTAAAACTTCCTTTTCTTTTCTTTGTTTTATAGGATATGATGAAGAAGACATTGATGATAGAGCAGAGGCCCGGGGGAGGGAGGGATGGACCAACTTACTTTTACCAATGCTTGAAGTTGCCAAAATAGAAATTTTTTCAACTGATAGATCTAAATGGTCTGGGGAACTCCATTCCATCTCCTTTAAAAATTATACTTTTATCTCTGTATTGATTTTTTTCTAGCACTGTTGGAATTTGGATCATAGCTTAGGAAACAATGGGGTGGGGTGGGAGAAATAATTCTTAATAGCATCTCCAAAAGAATAGCATCCCCAAGATCACGAGGTTGGGTTTTGAATCCATGGTAGGAAGTCCTTACGTGGGAGCGAGGTAGCTCTCTGAGGCACTTAAAAAAAGTGCACTGCTCCCCTGGGAACTGCGTGTTCCATGCTGCTTCTGGAAAATAGTATCTGGTCTAGGGTGGACAGTTTAATGCAAATGAATACCTGGTCATACATCACAAGAGGAGGGTATTGATGAATAAGTCTCCACTGCCCCTGTAAGTCTTTAGCTCTATAAATTTGGCTGTGAGAATCCAATAAAGTTGATGGAGTAAGCCATCACTGAGATGTTCCTGATGACCAGGGAGAAGAAAGAAAAGACAAATATAACGGTTATACAGTGGCTAAGAACTGGCACTCTGGAGCACAACAGACTATGGTTTGATGCTCTTTCTGTCACAATCAATCAATCTTTAGTAAAAGAGCCCTCTGAGCTTTATGTACATGTACAATATTGGGTTATTAAACTGAAAAAAAAAAGTTACCATATGTAAAGAATCCATCACAGTTCTTGGCTCTTAGAAAATACCTAATACATGGCAGTAGTTAGGGGTCTAGAATTATTGTTATAGCAACAATAAACATGGTCATCATCACCACCAGCTTCCTTGCCTCTCTCAGATGTCTGTCTAGACCTATCACTCTCTCTCTCTCTCTGTTCATTTGTTCTCTTCCCTGTCCCTTTGTTTTGTTCCCTTGTGCCAGCCACCACCAACATCCTTTGACACCTTTCACCATTCCCCTTCTTCCATACCCTTTTTACTGCTTTCACTTCTCTATGCAGAAAAATGCACATTCCTATCTGCACAACAAATTTGCATGTAATTTCAGGAGTGAATTAATCTACTGTTTAAAATAAGTGGAGGAGCTTTGACTAAAGACTAATTTAATTCCAAGGACTATATTAATGAAATAATATCTTTAAAAGGTTGATAGATACACAGAATGGTCAGTATACTGTTTCATTTATTCAACAAGTATTTATTTTAGAGCCTAGAGTGTGGCCAATGATCTAAGAGCTAAGGATGCAGAGACAAACAGAATTTCATGTAACTTACAGTGTAATCAAAGACAAACAATAAACACATACACACATATGATGATGCCAGGCTTGAGAGTATACTGAACAACAAAATGGCACAATGATGTTTTTCCTTCGTGTCCAGTTAATGAAACAGAAGATATTCCTATACATTCAATAGATGAAATATGTTATTTTATTTTATTTTACTTTTTATTTTATTTATTTATTTTTTTGGCGGTACACGGGCCTCTCACTGTTGTGGCTCTCCCGTTGTGGAGCGCAGGCTCAGCGGCCATGGCTCACAGGCCCAGCCGCTCCGCGGCATGTGGGATCTTCCCTGACTGGGGCACGAACCCGTATCCCCTGCATCGGCAGGCGGACTCTCAACCACTGCACCACCAGGGAAGCCCATGTTTTTTTATTTTAAATTTAAAAATACAAGAAGCATAAAGAATAATCTAACAAACACCTATGTTCCTATCATCCTGAATTAACAAGCAAGTTGCTTTCAGTATTCTTTACTTTTTAAGTGAAAATGAAAAGATAGAGACAAAGTGAAAATCCTTGTGAACGATAAACCCCCCCCCTCCGGATTCATTTCTCCCCCGACCCCAAGCAACCACTACCATACATTTTATATATATAACATAAGTTAAGTGTTTGAGGTCTATGTATTCCTTTTATCTATTGTGTAGTATTGCATCATGTCACATAATACATTTTGACTTAACCGTTCCCTAAATGATGAAACAAAGACATCCATTTATTCATTTCAACAGCATTCAACTCGTGCTTATAGAGTGCCCATCCTGTTCCAGCCCATCGGGTGGTAGGAAATGCAAAGAGGAGGCCAACTCAGTATTTGACTTGAAGGATCCGGAATGACAAGATATATGCACACTTGCTACCACTGTCATTCAAGGTAGAAAGATGGAAAAGAGAGGAATTAGTTTGCTTAGGATTGGGAGAGCTGAAGTGGGAGGATAAGAAAAGTCTTTGTAAAGAAGGAAGCCTGGAAAATGGCTCTCTGAGGAATTGGAAGGGGGGTAACTGCACGAGCAAGGACTTGTTGGAGAGTGCTTTGCAACCACAGGAAATAGAAGGTGTTTCTATCAACTCAACTGGGGAGAGTTTTGAGAGTGCAGATGAGGTAAGAAGGAGTGGAGACTGAGGACTGGAGTTCCTTCAGTCACTTCAAGGAGCCAACAGTATACTGTCTTTTAGACACGGTCACAGTAAGTCAATCAAGATTTGAGTAACTGAGGACAGTGAAACAGAGATGTTTGTACAGCTCTGCATGGCTCTTCACATGAGCCCTTTGAGTGCATTGCTTCATTTTGTTTCAGCTTCACTGGGTGTCCTAGTTCCAGGTGCTATATAAAAAATACCATAGACTGGGTGGCTTAGACAACAGAAATGTATTTATCACAGTTCTGGAGGCTGGAAAACCTAAGATCAAGGCACCGGCAGTTTCAGCATCTTATGAGAAACCAATTCCTGGTTCATAGACCGCCGTCTTTTGTGTCCTCATATGGGAAGGAGTAAAAGCCTTCTCTGGAGTTCCATTCACAAAGGCACTAATCCCATTCATGAGGAGGGCTCCACCCTCATGACCTAATCACCTCCCAAAGACCCCCACCTCTTAATACCATTCTTTTGGGGGTTAGAATTTCAACATATGAATTTGGGGGAGACACAAGCATTGAGTCATAACACTGGGTATGGCTGTGTTATTCCTTTTTTTACCAACTCATCTTAGTGAGCCACAGGAAATCAGAATGTCTTACAACAGATCAATAAGTGGTGGGTGTGTGTATCTGTGTGTGCATATGCATGTGCCGCTATGTAGCAGCAGCAACAGCAACAGTAGTAGTAATCTGGTTAGGAGGTGGCATGAAAATTTGTGATAAGACAATCCTTTTAAATTTGTTTCACGTTCTCCTTTCAGAAAATGGTCATTAGGCACTAATTATGAGAGGATAGATAAGAGTTCCCATGGGGACTGGGATAAATGAGTATCCAGAACTTTCTCCCTACCAGGAACTAGCCTATGTTCTGAGGACACAGAATAATAAAATAGAAAGATAATGAAAAATCAAGGGAATATCAATTATTATATTTAATTCCTTCTAAGGTACACATTCTTTTTCTTATTTTACCATCTTTGAATGTTACAGTCATTTTTCAGTAATCTGATAAATGCTATATTTGAAGTCTGCACAAAGGACTTCTGTGTCTTTGAGAAGGTTTGCCATAGGAGAGGACATAAGATCTAGGGAGTTGAAGGATGAGTAGGAGTTTTCCAGGTAATATTTGGAACATTCTAAACAGAGATTGACATTTTGCCTTTCTGATCATATACTTGTTTAATTTCTTTCCCATCTGCCAGTTGCTCCAGGTTGCTCACTTCAATACTATTGGGATGTAGCTGCTAATTTTGATTTTATGCCTCTCAGCCTAAGACTAGCAATATTTAACCAGTTCATTGCACAGGAGACCCTGTTCATTGCACAGGAGACCCTGTGGAGCACCTCTTTTTCAATTTTTTGCATCCTAATCCATCTTTTAAGGTTTAGAGCTCCAAGCATTTGCTTTCTTTCTTTTTTAGGTGATAATATCTAAACTGCATTTAAACACCCTTTAAGGGATACATTGAAGCCACCACTTTTCCTAGCTTACTTACCTAGTACTTCTCCTGTTGGATGAATAATCCCTTTATTTTATCTGAGACGAAAGGAATACTTTTATTTGGAAACTTTGAAATTAGTACCAGTACATATTATCAGTACAACAGTACATGTTAATTGTTGCTACTGAAGCCCACGATAGACATTGTGACCTGGAGTTGTAGACAGCTTGGTTAGGGAGAAAACATCTAATCACAAGAGCAATAATGAAAATATAGGGTGGGGAAGGGGAATGACTAATATAACTGTTATACATAGTTTAGTGGTGATTGGAGCTGATACAAAACCATCACCATGAACTAGAATAATGGTAGTGCAGGACTGAGCAGTGAAGAATCACCTTATGTCCCATCTTGGTTTGCTAGGGCCGCCATAACAAAATACCACAAACTGGATGGCTCAAACAACAGAAATGTATTTTCTCACAGTTCTGGAGGCCAGATGTCTAAGATCAAGATGCCGGCAGGCTTGGTTTCTTGCCTTTGCAGATGGTCACCTCTTACAGTGCCTCACATGGGCTTTCCTCTGTGTACGCACATCCCTGGTGTCTCTCTCTGTGTCCAAATTTCATCTTCTTATACAGACACCAGTCAGATTGAATTAGAGACAGTTCCAGTCTCCCATTTTAACTTAATGCCTGTTTAAAGACTTCATCTCTAAATACAGTTACATTTTGGGAGACAGGGAGTTAATTCAGCCTGTACATTGGGAGGGGACACATTTCAGCTCTTACACGCCTCCTCTTCTAAGGTCAAATTTGGAAACACAAGTTGCAAGAGTCCCCAAGCTTTATATTCCAGCCATAAAAGTTTTTGTAATAACTTGAAAATGCTTCATGTTGCTTCAAGACTAAGGACCACTCTTCCGTCAAAGGAGAGTCTGTTCCACCTGCTTCACTCAACTGCTTTTATTGTTAATCTGCAGCTGCTATAAATATAAACCACCCATCCTTGAATTCTCCATGCATTACTACAAAAATAAATTTGTCCCAGCTGAGTTGTGGAACTGAACTGTCCCAGAAGGTGTATGTGCTGTATTGGATTGTTTAATCTGCACCTTTTCACATTAACCCTTTAATCACCTTCATCTTAAACAGCCACTCTGATATTATTTACATATTCTTTTTTATTTCTTTTTAAGGGGAGAGGGGAAGAACATAGATCCAGAACAGTAAATTAAAGTTCATTCAAGCACAGTTGTTGTTGATGGAAACACAGTTTTGCTTGGTTGCAGTGAGGGGCTTGTTAAGTTTACTTGTGATGGGCAAACAGGCCGTCTTAAGAGGAGGTGAAACCTATCTTATTTAATGCTTTGACAAATTAATAATTGATCTGTAGCACTTCTTACCTTTATTGGGGGGATCTGAGTGGAATCTTTGAAACAAAAAGATTAAGGCTTTTTTCCCCTGACCTTAGACAAATGGACAAATAGTTTCTGCTGCTTATTAATTCAGTGTTTTCTCTGAGCCATAGAAGGAAGGATATGGTTTTACTTTGCCTATTATTGAAAACCTTCAAAACAGGAAGAAGCCCATTTTTTAAGCCAGTGTTAAAAATAGCCTATAAAATTTATGTTTAATAAGTAGATTAATTAAGTAATGATTTTTAAAAAAAACATAGGCACTTGTATTAGAAATAAAAGCCATATATTTTTTCTCCCATGAGAACAGGATAAAATTATCTACCTTGGAGGAAAATGAAGTAATTCTTTGAAAACAAACAAAGAAAACCCAAATTTCTTCAGGAAGTTTCAGTGATGTACTTATATTTAGTTCCTTAAATCCCTATATAAATAAACTGTATTCCCCAATTTTTTTTACATAAATAGACTTTTTTAAGGTGCTAAACAGACTTTCCCTTGCCTGTCTCTTCCATTAAATACATGTATATATAAATATATATAATATATTGATACTATATTTATATGTACTATATATATTATGTATGTCAATGTATATTATGTATTTATATATACTATATATTATATATGTCAGTATCTATTATGTGCTATTTATTATGCATTATATATTATACATTATACATGGACATAGTAAAATGTAATGTCTGAATTTAATACAGGTTATTACTAAAATACTTGCATAAGGTGATAAAGTGAGTATCAAGCCACACAATTTTTTACTATAGTCATTTGAAGTGAGGTCCCTTTCTCATACACAGGTAGCAAGAACTGACTGCAAATGGGTGACCCGGATTCTGATCTTGAGTCGTCTTGACCTGATAACTGTGGGTGAATTTTTTTGTATCTAAAATTTCCCACTTGGAAAATGGAAGAAATAGGTTCTGTCTCCACCCATGTGTACAGGGATGTTATTCAGGATGTCCGCATAGAACAGTACATCAGATACCCAAGAGGGTGCAGGAGAGGTGAGGGCATGCCCTTGTGAGCAACATTATATATTCTAATCTATAATTCTGTTTTCTATTTATGTATTCTCTTATTCTAACAATGCAATTTCATCTCGCAAGAGTATCCAGCACGCAGCCTCCATCCTGATGGATAGTTCTGTGCATCTGATTCCCTCTCTTTCAGCGTATCTGTGCTTTTACTTTTACCCTTTTTCTCTGCGGGGGTGGGCCTGGAAATGTCTCATTCTTCCCTCCCGTTTACTTAAATTATATTCAGACTTCAGCTCTGACTCAAGAGCTGTGAGACTTGCAGACGATCCTAAAACAAAGTCATCTCCGCAGTTGAACGTTACAGGCCATGCTGTCCCTACTGTAGGTTTGGGCATATTACATGCTTACTAATGGAATGCAGATGTCACAGGGCCGCATCTACTGGGTGGGTACCAATGATGTCAGGGCAAAATTCCTTTTATCTTATCTTGTTTCATATTCTATATCTGAGATAGTTGTGTTTCTGGGAACACGCAGCTCCCACCTGCAAAACTGAAGGATTAGGATTGATTTCTGTGGTTCCCCAAGAAGGACCGCATAGACCTTCAGAAACAATGTCCCTCATGTTCCTGTGGCCCAGCTTCCTCTTGGACATACTTAGGCCATTGGAGGGTGGCATCTCACCATTTCTTGTCGGGATGCTCACTGTGCGCTTTCCTCACCTTGTAAGACTAATAATCAGAGAAGATATTGTGACTTTCTCACTGCTACCCCTAGTCCCCCAAAGACCTGACTGTTGAAAGTCCGTCCCTCCCCTATTTTCTGCCTCTTATGTTGTACCCAAAGAAAGCACTGCCTCTGTCTTGAGTCTTCTGCCATCCTTTGTCAGACAAATAGAACACTTCCATGCCCATGAAGAAATGTGCAGAGGTGGTTTCCAGGGCTACACCTCTCACTGGGGCCAACAGCGAGACTTACCACAACCCTGGGCTCCAGGCGTGCGCTCAATAGAATCTTTTCGATAAGAACATCTTATAAATAAAGCCAGGACCTTGACTTTGATACACATATGGTTTGTTATTTTTTCTTTGTCTTTTCCTTTCTTCCTGTTCTTGGTTATAAGCACCATCATTTACCCCAAGGGTTTCCCCTTTCAAGAAGATTATGTTAGAGAGTGACAGTCTTAAGTTCAAACCCATCCGTGATACTTCTGAGTGAATGCTTTCCTAGTAGAAAAAAGAAATCAAAATGCACATCTCCACACGTGATGCGTCAGAAATATCCCCTTCAAATCTCTTGTGTCATTTGTGACTTTCCTCTGGGGAAATATTTGGAAACCCTTTGTTCTGTGCCCATCACATTTATAGAAGGGTGAATGTGGTCACATCAGAGTTTGTTTTTTTTCCCCCTTACGTACTGATAGGGAAACTGCGATGCGAGGAAATAAAGTGAGTGGCCCAGTATTGTACAAGATTGATCCGTGCTGAGACAAAACCCAAGCTGTTCTCTGAGCCCAGCGCTTGATTCCCTGTACCTTTCTCGCTCTGATGTCCCCCCGTGTGTGCATGAAGCAAGTGCCAGGTGCAGTTTCCCAGGCTGCACGCATCCTCCAATTGGCTGCATCCCTTCTCCTCCTGACTTCTTTTGGTCCAAGGATTGCTCTTGGAAATTATGCTGCTGGGCTTCGCCATATAACAGTGGCTACATTTCACTGTTAGCTGGAAGCCTTTCCTGAGATTCTAAACTAGAAAGAATTTTCTGAAGGCCCCCAAGCAAAGGTCAAGGTTTCCTTAGTGCCGATGAAACCTTGGCATTTTATGTTATTTTAATCAGCAGGGCTCCAGTGTTTCTCATGGATACCTGCAATGTGCCGGAAGTGATGTTAAGTTTTCTTTCACTGCAATCTGCTCGTCTTACTTCGGATAGATCTGATTCACTGAGGGCCAAGTTTCAGAGTGTTCGAGACAGCTGGGTAGATGTAAGTGCCACTGATAAACCAAGAGATGCATGTTCTAATCCCATCTTGGCTGGAGACACTGCATTGTAATTCTGTGTTTATACGTTTATTTCTGCATGAGATAGTGACCACCTTCCACTTGGAGACTGTTTTTTTCCTCTTTTTCCTAGTGCCAAACATTTTTCCAGGCTCATAAATATTATGTTCAGTAAACTGGATTGTAATAGCTATAATCACTTACGTATCATTTAATCACTCTGGGTCACAGCTTTTACCATGTAAAATGATGAAAGAGCTGGCTCATCATCACAGGTCCGGTGTTAACCATCCCATAATTCGACACTTTTGATTCTCTTTGACTGGAGGTGGTTCTGGCTTTAGTTCTTACCCCATTAAGAGATGGACATATTCTTGTCTCTTAGTTGTATTATAACAAGCACTTACTTAACACCTGGTATTGCTCATGCTCAGGATGTAATTAGTTTCATTTTGAGTTCTCCGTTACCAAGGAAAGTAAAGCTGAGTATTTTTAGTGTCACAAAACAAATGTATGGGTGATGTGGGAGTATTAATTCAGTGGAGGCACCAATTATTGTTTTTCCAGCCAGCTACACTTCCTCTCTCAAAGGTAGGGAAGGTGGCAAGGTTCCTTCTCAGAGTTTTCAATCAAGTTGCAGTTCATTCTCAAAAGGGATCCAGTCCATGAAAAGTCATGGGCTTCTGTTTTTGAATAGATGATCAAATAACCAAATTCTTGTACAAACACCTTCCATCTTTACATAAAACATTTTATCTAAATAACCCTGAGCACATTCTGGACCCCACCATCCCTGATTCAAAGCATAAGTGATCACACCCAGAGGCTAAATACTTTCAGTTTGTGTCAGTGACCCAGAACTTAAAAGCGATCCTCTCCTCACCTTCTAGTTCTCTACACTGTCATGATTACAACATCCTGAAACCTAATTAATCTGAGAAGCATGATGAGGTTAAAAGGTCATCACTCATCACTTCAGTAAGTAGACTCCATTCAAAGGGATGTAGCTGTAGCAGAGTTTTTCTTTGTTTTTTTTAAAAATAAATTTATTTATTTTATTTATTTATTCCTGGCTGCACTGGGTCCCCACCACTGCCCATGGGCCCCCTCCAGCCGCAGCAAGCGGGGGCCACTCCCCGCGGTGGAGCACTGGCCCCAGGCACGCGGGCTCAGTAGCTGCGGCTCGCAGGCTCCAGAGCACAGGCTCAGCGGCATGTGGGATCCCCCTGGACCAGGGCCCGAACCCACGTCCCCTGCACTGGCAGGCGGGCCTCCAACCACTGCGCCACCAGGCAAGCCCATGGTGCATTTTTTTGTTTGTTTGTTTGTTTATTATGCTCTTTTATTTAGGATGAACATATACCACATTTCAGGATATTTTTCACCCAGAGCTCTCTGCTTATGTTTACTTGGAAAGGGTACCAAGGGTAGCACAGAATCTGAAATTGACTTGGTTTGGAAATTGGTATAATGTACAGAACATTTAGATTAAACAAAGACAGCTGTTATTCATACTAATGGTGTAATGGTAAATATCTCAAAGGTCAGTTGTATTATTATTATTTTTTTGGCTGTGCTGGATCTTCGTTGCTGCGCATGGGCTTTCTCTAGTTGCGTTGAGCTGGGGCTGCTCTTCCTTCTGGTATGTGGGCTTCTCATTGCGGTGGCTTCTCTTGTTGCAGAGCTCGGGCTCTAGGCCCGCGGGCTCTATAGTGCAGGCTCTACAGTGCAGGCTCAGTTGCTCCATGGCATGTGGGAACGTCCCAGACCAGGGCTCGAACCCGTGTCCCCTGCATTGGCAGGTGGATTCTTAACCACTGTGCCACCAGTAGCAGAGTTTTGTTTTATTTTTACAAGTGTTTTTCTGTATAGTGATTAGAAATGGAAAAGGTAAAAAAAAAAAAGTTACCTAGATCATCCATTCTGGACAAGGCTGATTACTGCTTCAGAGTATATTTCTGTTGGCATCTGACCATCCAAGTGATGTTTATAGGCTTGAAAGTGACTGTTCTACAAATTGTTTTACCAGACACCTTTGATCCCTACTGAGGTTAAATCAGTAAATATTGTTATTCAATATAATTCATTACTCATCCTTCAGAATTAGGCAACTGTCTGCTTGCACATTGGAAGAGTACTTGATAATCTAAAAACTAAAGGAAGGTTCTCTGAAATAATGTTTTTGTCAGTGGCAATCTTCCACTCTTGGTAAGTGTCCCAGCATTTTACCATTTGCCAAGACAGATTTGCCTACCTTTTTCTACCACCAGGACAAAAGAAGGTTGAAACAGGAACAAATGAAATTGAGTACAATGTTTAGACCACAGTGAGATGCTAGATTTGTCCATGAAGTAACTACAAATGAGTGAATTGATGTTCAAGGTTTAGAAACAACCCTCTCACATGTAGAGTGAATAGTAATCCAAAATACCATCATATTATCCTCCAGGACTCTACATAAAGTAAAGAAATGGGGCCAAGTAAAGTCAAAATGTTATTGCCTAGGGCTTCTCTGGTGGCGCAGTGGTTGAGAGTCTGCCTGCTGGTGCAGGGGACACGGGTTCGTGCCCCGGTCTGGGAAGATCCCACATGCCGTGGAGTGGCTGGGCCCGTAATCCATGGCTGCTGAGCCTGCGCGTCTGGAGCCTGTGCTCCACAACAGGAGAGGCCACAACAGTGAGAGGCCCGTGTACTGAAAAAAAAAAAATTATTGCCTAGAGGAAGCTGCTGATTAACTTTCCTAGATCAGGCCTACACTGCATTCCATCCAGGGACTCTGAGCTGAATCTCTTAGCCCAGTGATGACAAAGCTCACTTGCATTCTCTAATGCACCGCTTTTTATTTGTGCTTATGCAGTGCTTTGCTGACTTAAGCTATTTAAATTTTTAATCTCAAAAGTCATCCTGATAAGAACTCATATAGTCAGGCAGCATACAAACCAGGCCACTACAAGTGCAACTGTTGAACATGTGTAGATGCCCCAAGCTTTGGAATGCATTGAATAATTTAGCTTCCCAATTATGTTTCACTTATGCTTTCACTAACACCCCACAGATGCTTCTGAACCACTGAACACAATACATTTCTCATTTTAGAATAAATTTCTTTAAGTTACATTATAGTTAAAATAAATAAAAGAGGGGTGGAAGGGGATACTCCAAGCCTTGCAAGAATGCACCTCCATCCCAACCAGCATGAGCATGGATTATAAACACATACTACATACTAAGGAATATGGATGTACAGGTTATAAAAATCACATGGACAATTTATTGGGTATTTTGTAGTCTGTCATTCCCATTTTACAGATGAGACCACTGAAATACACAGATTAAGTGATTAGCCATTTCAGGTTAGATTAGAACTTGAAAATGAACCAGAAGTTCTCGCCTTCTAAATCTTGGCTAGCCAGTAAAGGGCAGAGAAAAACTGGGACCCAGTTCTCTAGAGTTTCACCTCTGTGTTCTTTCTACTACATCACACCACACCTTTTGTTTGATTAGCAGACACATTAGGAAGCTTGTGTTTAACGTAGAATTGAAGGGAGGCCTCACCAATTATTTTGTCCCATCTCTTCCCACTATTGCTGAGTTAGTCCATATTGGCCTGGCAACAAAGGGAATTCCCATAAATATATCACTTTTGTGTACATTCTTCTCTCCCACTCCCTCTTTTCCTTTTTCTGAAACAGAATGTTGTGAAAGGGAGAATCCATGAAAAGACCAAATGGTTATCATTTAAAGTTCAAATCATCAGGGTAGGAAGGTAAAGCAGAAACACCACCTAATTGCTTTCTCCCAAACTCACACTGACTCTCAAATCACCCTTGTGACTGCATCACTCTGCTTTAGGTTCACAGTACCTTGGAATCAAGCTAAAAGAGACTGAAACAAATCTGAGGGTCCTCCCTGGGGTCCAGGTGGTGCAGCCATGATGGCAATCTAATTAGATATTAAAGGAGAAAATTTTTGGTATTACCTATAGGTCTTTTGTCACCATCAAATTTCAGGTTTGTGTTTGTGTAGATTGGCCTTCACTCACGATAAGAGAACAGAGCTCTCTCTTTTGACCATCAGGCAGACATTCTTTTCACAGACCTGTGGACACACATGAGAATCAAGTGGCTCTGGGTTCCCCTTCCCCATCAAAATGAATGTGCCTCTAGCTGGATACCAATGCCCTTCCTCCCCAGCCTGTCTCCACCCTACTAGCCCTTCTAGAAGAGCAGTGCCTCCTGGCCATGCTTTCAGGATTACCCTCCACTGATATTCCATAGTATGACAAGGGCTTCTGGGGATATCATGAACTAAACACCCAAGTGTAGCTCTCCTCCCTCAGTGCTAACATGACAGAATGGAGTACAGATGGGATAATCTCGAAGGGCGACAAAAGGGGAATAAGGAGAACAGCAGATAGGAGAGGACAAGATTTTGGAAGCTGAAAAGCGGATGGATGAATAGTAACTGAATTTGATCTCTGGTCGGGAGCAAATAACTACAACTGAATGCTAAACAAGCCAGAGTAGGCCTCAGAACCCCAGGAAGACTCAGGAATTGTGGCAACAGATGATTGTGATGGGGAGGGGTACAGAGTGTGGAAAACAAGTAGAATGAGGGTGATTGTCTATGAACCTACAAACCCTCTCTGATCCCACAGAGCTGAGCAATTAGACCTCTCCGACTCCAGCAAAAGAGAGAATGCCCACTTTCTACAGGGACTAAATCAGAGAGGATCGGGTTTTAGGAATTCCTAAATTCCTAATTTAGTGTGGGGAGAGTGTGGGGAGAAGAAACTGTTCTGAAAATAAGGAGATTAAGTGAGAGGTCTGCAAACCAAATGCTGAGATCCCACAACCCTCCATCTTTTAGGCCTTTCTCAAGCTGGCAGGCAGAATGTTTCCCCAATACCTCCACAAGGTTTGGAGAATTCCTTTCTGAGAAACTGGTCTACCTAAAGGTAAAAAGATCCATGGGGGCTACCAAACAGCTAGAGGGAAGCCTGCAATTGACAAGCCCCACTCTGCACTTGGTATTTACAGAAGGTATTTTTTTCCTTCACTTTTGAATAGATACAGACATCTAAGGATCACCAAATCCTTGTAAAATCTTCTTAAATTAAGTAGAGAAAGCAAAACCAGCAAATAAAAAGGAAACCAAGAGAAACATAAACCATACAAAAAATCTTAAAACAAGTGAAATATAATTTAAATTAATACCCTGAGGGAGAGAATAAAATATAATGCCACCATGAAATAAGAATAGACAGCTAGCTATAAAATAAGAGAGGAAAACTTTCAAGTAATAAGAAAAAGTGCTCAGAAATGAATATTTGGTATTCCTAATAGAAGGAATGAAAAACACAGTTGAAGGATTGGAGAATAACGTTGAGGACAAAGAAGGAGGAAGGAGCAAAAAAAAAAAAAAAAAAATAGAGGATCAGTCTAAACCAGTGATTCTGTAACTTTACCTGCATCAGAATTACCTGGAGGGCTTGTTAAATCACAAGCTACTTGTGCGACTTGAGAATGCACATTTCCAGCAAGTTCCCAGGTGAATGCAGATGTGCCTGATCTACGAACTAGACTTTGAGAACCACTGTGCTAGGAGATTCAACATCTGAATTATAGCAGTTCCTGACAGATAAATCCAAAAAAAAAAAGAACAAAAACAGAGAGGAAAGAAATGATGATAGAAATAATCCAAGAAGGGCATGAGTTTCCAGATTGAAAGGGCACATTGAGTGCCTGGCACAATAAATGAGAAAATATTCACCCCAAGGGACATCATGATGGCATTTCAAAACTTTAGGGATAAATATTAAAGGGAGAAACATTCCCAGAAAGAAAAAAATGTATGTTCACATACACACAATATAAGGAATCAGAGTGGACCAACACCTCTTCAATAGCAGCACTGATAAAACTAAGACAAGGAAGGAATGCATTCAGTGTATTATGAGAAATAATTGTCAAAGTAGAATTCCGTGTGTAGCCTATTTTCAAATAAGTGCAAGGTCTTTCCTAGCATTAAGGTCTAATAAAAGGGGAAAGAACCAGTAAAGAGGAAGTCTCAGGATCTAGAAAAAAGGATCCTCTGAGGGAAAGAGGCAGTTCTCGGGATGATGCTAGGATGGGAGCTTCCAGGTGACAGCTGAGGTTGAAGCAGGAAGGCAGCAGCACCCCTAAGTGGACCCTGATGTGTTCACCTTCGTTAGAAAAAAAGGTTTTAGTTCTGTTGGGGAATTTGGGAAGTTAATTACTGATAATTTCCTAGAAAATTAAGCAAATTAAAAGATACATTCACTTTAGCTCAAATAACATTTGTGTAAGAAAGGCTATTTGATCATGGTACACTATATGACTCTACAATAAACATAGTCACATTAATGTATTAATGAACATTGGGGTTTTTTAATACATTATCCATAGTGGTTTATTATAGATGGTGCTACATTTATATTGAGAGAAAGTAAGAGGAGAAATAAGTAAGAAGTAAAAGTAAGAAGTTTTGGATGGTTGGGGGCCTGGTATTCAAAACAACTACAACTACAGTCTTCCTTTCCAGACTAGAAAGTCATTAAATGATATTTAAATTGGAAAAATCAAGAAATAAGAATATTATTTAGAATAAGAGAAGGATCAATAAGAATTGAGTGTGGCCATTCCTGAAAGCTATAACTTTTATATGAGTAGGGCTGTGTCAGGGGATTGTTGCTTTATCATTATGGCCTGGAAGATTAATTTGACATTTACTGTGGACATGTGATCCTTTGCTGTTAATAAAAATTCTTAAAGGAAAGCAATAATGGAAACTTAATCTTGGGCATGGACAAGCCAGAGAATTATTTTGAGAGAAAGGAGTGCATGGAAGAGAAATGTGGATTCATTCCAAAGGTGCAATGGCCCTCAGAAGACAGTCTGGAGCGCTAGTCTAGACAGCTACAGACTTGAGCCCTCCATGTAAGAGAAAAAGCCTCTTTGCTACAATTCTTTTGAATTGAACAGATCTGGGGAGAGGATATAGTTTTAAATCATATATCTGCTCCATAAACCAGCGCAGTGGCCAAATGTTTTAAAGCAAAAATCCTAGCAATAAGATCTCTTTGCTATTGTTGTGGCTATATGATGTGACCATTAATTTAATTGAGCTGGGGACATAGAATGACTTCATATAGGTACAGCCCTATCTGAATACTGGGCAAATGTCTTTCCTTCATCACTGAAGGTAGAACAGCTTCTCAGATGCTACTCCTTCACCATCTCCTCATCAAATTCTTTCTTTTTTTTTTTTTTATTAGTTTCTGCTTTATAACAAAGTGAATCAGTCATACATATACATCTGTTCCCACATCCCCTCCCTCATGCATCTCCCTCCCTCCCACCCTCCCCATCCCACCCCTCCAGGCGGTCACAAAGCACCGAGCTGATCTCCCTGTGCTCTGCGGCTGCTTCCCACTATCTATCTACCTTACGTTTGGTAGTGTATATATGTCCATGCCTCTCTTTCCCTTTGTCACAGCTTCCCCTTCCCCTTCCCCATATCCTCAAGTCCATTCTCAAGTAGGTCTGTGTCTTTATTCCCATTTTACCCCTAGGTTCTTCATGACATTTTTTTTTTTTTAAATTCCATATATATGTGTTAGCATACGGTATTTGTCTTTCTCTTTCTGACTTACTTCACTCTGTATGACAGACTCTAGGTCTATCCACCTCATTACAAATAGCTCAGTTTCGTTTCTTTTTATGGCTGAGTAATATTCCATTGTATATATGTGCCACATCTTCTTTATCCATTCATCCGATGATGGACACTTAGGTTGTTTCCAGCTCCGGGCTATTGTGAATAGAGCTGCAATGAACATTTTGGTACATGTCTCTTTTTGAATTATGGTTTTCTCAGGGTATATGCCTAGTAGTGGGATTGCTGGGTCATATGGTAGTTCTATTTTTAGTTTTTTAAGGAACCTCCATACTGTTCTCCATAGTGGCTGTACCAATTCACATTCCCACCAGCAGTGCAAGAGTGTTCCCTTTTCTCCACACCCTCTCCAGCATTTATTGTTTCTAGATTTCTTGATGATGGCCATTCTGACTGGTGTGAGATGATATCTCATTGTAGTTTTGATTTGCATTTCTCTAATGATTAATGATGTTGAGCATTCTTTCATGTGTTTGTTGGCAGTCTGTATATCTTCTTTGGAGAAATGCCTATTTAAGTCTTCTGCCCATTTTTGGATTGGGTTGTTTGTTTTTTTGCTATTGAGCTGCATGAGCTGTTTATAAATTTTGGAGATTAATCCTTTGTCAGTTGCTTCATTTGCAAATATTTTCTCCCATTCTGAGGGTTGTCTTTTGGTCTTGTTTATGGTTTCCTTTGCTGTGCAAAAGCTTTGAAGTTTCATTAGGTCCCATTTGTTTATCTTTGTTTTTAGTTCCATTTCTCTAGGAGGTGGGTCCAAAAGGATCTTGCTGTGATTTATGTCATAGAGTGTTCTACCTATGTTTTCCTCTAAGAGTTTGATAGTTTCTGGCCTTACATTTAGGTCTTTAATCCATTTTGAGCTTACTTTTGTGTGTGGTGTTAGGGAATGATCTAATCTCATACTTTTACATGTCCCTGTCCAGTTTTCCCAGCACCACTTATTGAAGAGGCTGTCCTTTCTCCACTGTACATTCCTGCCTCCTTTATCAAAGATAAGTTGGCCATATGTGCGTGGGTTTATCTCTGGGCTTTCTATCCTGATCCACTGATCTATCTTTCTGTTTTTATGCCAGTACCACACTGTCTTAATTACTGTAGCTTTGTAGTATAGTCTGAAGTCAGGGAGCCTGATTCCTCCAGCTCCGTTTTTCGTTCTCAAGATTGCTTTGGCTATTCGGGGTCTTTTGTTTTTCCAAACAAATTTTGAAATTTTTTGTTCTAGTTCTGTGAAAAATGCCAGTGGTAGTTTGATAGGGATTGCATTGAATCTGTAGATTGCTTTGGGTAGTAGAGTCATTTTCACAATATTGATTCTTCCAATCCAGGAGCATGGTATGTCTCTCCATCTATTTGTATCCTCTTTAATTTCTTTCATCAGTGTCTTATAATTTTCTGCATACAGGTCTTTTGTCTCCTTAGGTAGGTTTATTCCTAGATATTTTATTCTTTTTGTTGCAATGGTAAATGGGAGTGTTTTCTTGATTTCATTTTCAGATTTTTCATCATTAGTGTACAGGAATGCCAGAGATTTCTGTGCATTAATTTTGTATCCTGCTACTTTACCAAATTCATTGATTAGCTCTAGGAGTTTTTCGGTAGCATCTTTAGGATTCTCTATGTATAGTATCATGTCATCTGCAAACAGTGACAGCTTTACTTCTTCTTTTCCAATTTGGATTCCTTTTATTTCCTTTTCTTCTCTGATTGCTGTGGCTAAAACTTCCAAAACTATGTTGAATAAGAGTGGTGAGAGTGGGCAGCCTTGTCTTGTTCCTGATCTTAGTGGAAATGGTTTCAGTTTTTCACCATTGAGGACAATGTTGGCTGTGGGTTTGTCATATACGGCCTTTATTATGTTGAGGAAAGTTCCCTCTATGCCTACTTTCTGCAGGGTTTTTATCATAAATGGGTGTTGAATTTTGTCGAAAGCTTTCTCTGCATCTATTGAGATGATCATATGGTTTTTCTCCTTCAACTTGTTAATATGGTGTATCACATTGATTGATTTGCGTATATTGAAGAATCCTTGCATTCCTGGAATAAACCCCACTTGATCATGGTGTATGATCCTTTTAATGTGCTGTTGGATTCTGTTTGCTAGTATTTTGTTGAGGATTTTTGCATCTATGTTCATCAGTGATATTGGCCTGTAGTTTTCTTTCTTTGTGACATCCTTGCCTGGTTTTGGTATCAAGGTGATGGTGGCCTCGTAGAATGAGTTTGGGAGTGTTCCTTCCTCTGATATTGTTTGGAAGAGTTTGAGAAGGATGGGTGTTAGCTCTTCTCTAAATGTTTGATAGAATTCGCCTGTGAAGCCATCTGGTCCTGGGCTTTTGTTTGATGGAAGATTTTTAATCACAGTTTCAATTTCAGTGCTTGTGATTGGTCTATTCATATTTTCTATTTCTTCCTGAGTCAGTCTTGGTAGGTTGTGCATTTCTAAGAATTTGTCCATTTCTTCCAGGTTGTCCATTTTATTGGCATAGAGTTGCTTATAGTAATCTCTCATGATCTTTTGTATTTCTGCAGTGTCAGTTGTTACTTCTCCTTTTTCATTTCTAATTCTACTGATTTGAGTCTTCTGCCTTCTTTTCTTGATGAGTCTGGCTAATGGTTTGTCAATTTTGTTTATCTTCTCAAAGAACCAGCTTTTAGTTTGGTTGATCTTTGCTATCGTTTCCTTCATTTCTTTTTCATTTATTTCTGATCTGATCTTTATGATTTCTTTCCTTCTGCTAACTTTGGGGGTTTTTTGTTCTTCTTTCTCTAATTGCTTTAGGTGCAGGGTCAGGTTGTTTACTCGAAATGTTTCCTGTTTCTTAAGGTGGGATTGTATTGCTATAAACTTCCCCCTTAGAACTGCTTTTGCTGCGTCCCATAGGTTTTGGGTCGTCGTGTCTCCATTGTCATTTGTTTCTAGGTATTTCTTAATTTCCTCTTTGATTTCTTCAGTGATCACTTCGTTATTGAGTAGTGTATTGTTTAGCCTCCATGTGTTTGTATTTTTTACAGATCTTTTCCTGTAATTGATGTCTAGTCTCATAGCGTTGTGGTCAGAAAAGATACTTGATACAATTTCAATTTTCTTAAATTTACCAAGGCTTGATTTGTGACCCAAGATATGATCTATCCTGGAGAATGTTCCATGAGCACTTGAGAAAAATGTGTATTCTGTTGTTTTTGGGTGGAATGTCCTATAAATATCAATTAAGTCCATCTTGTTTAATGTATCATTTAAAGCTTGTGTTTCCTTATTTATTTTCATTTTGGATGATCTGTCCATTGGTGAAAGTGGGGTGTTAAAGTCCCCTACTATGATTGTGTTACTGTCGATTTCCCCTTTTATGGCTGTTAGTATTTGCCTTATGTATTGAGGTGCTCCTATGTTGGGTGCATAAATATTTACAATTGTTATATCTTCTTCTTGGATCGATCCCTTTATCGTTATGTAGTGTCCTTCTTTGTCTCTTCTAATAGTCTTTATTTTAAAGTCTATTTTGTCTGATATAAGAATTGCTACTCCAGCTTTCTTTTGATTTCCATTTGCATGGAATATCTTTTTCCATCCCCTTACTTTCAATCTGTATGTGTCTCTAGGTCTGAAGTGGGTCTCTTGTAGACAGCATATATATGGGTCTTGTTTTTGTATCCATTCAGCCACTCTGTGTCTTTTGGTGGGAGCATTTAGTCCATTTACATTTAAGGTAATTATTGATATGTATGTTCCTATTCCCATTTCCTTAATGGCTTTGGGTTCGTTATTGTAGGTATAGTCCTTCTGTTGTATTTCTTGCCTAGAGAAGTTCCTTTAGCATTTGTTGTAAAGCTGGTTTGGTGGTGCTGAACTCTCTCAGCTTTTGCTTGTCTGTAAACGTTTTAATTTCTCCATCAAATCTGAATGAGATCCTTGCTGGGTAGAGTAATCTTGGTTGCAGGTTTCTCTCCTTCATCACTTTAATTATGTCCTGCCACTCCCTTCTGGCTTGTAGAGTTTCTGCTGAGAGATCAGCTGTTAACCTGATGGGGATTCCCTTGTGTGTTATTTGTTGTTTTTCCCTTGCTGCTTTTAATATGATTTCTTTGTGTTTAATTTTTGACAGTTTGATTAATATGTGTCTTGGCGTATTTCTTCTTGGATTTATTCTGTATGGGACTCTCTGTGCCTCCTGGACTTGATTAACTATTTCCTTTCCCATATTAGGGAAGTTTTCAACTATAATCTCTTCAAATATTTTCTCAGTCCCTTTCTTTTTCTCTTCTTCTTCTGGAACCCCTATAATTCGAATGTTGGTGCGTTTAATGTTGTCCCAGAGGTCTCTGAGACTGTCCTCTGTTCTTTTCATTCTTTTTTCTTTATTTTTCTCTGCATCAGTTATTTCCACTATTTTATCTTCCACCTCACTTATCCGTTCTTCTGCCTCAGTTATTCTGCTATTGATCCCATCTAGAGTATTTTTCATTTCATTTATTGTGTTTTTAATCGATGCTTGATTCATCTTTAGTTCTTCTAGGTCCTTGTTAACTGTTTCTTGCATATTGTCTATTCTATTTCCAAGATTTTGGATCTGGGAAATAGAATCTTGGATCAGCTTTACTATCATTATTCTGAATTCTTTTTCAGGTAGACTGCCTATTACCTCTTCATTTGTTAGGTCTGGTAGGTTTTTATCTTGCTCCTTCACCTGCTGTGTGTTTTTCTGCTTTCTCATTTTGCTTATGTTACTGTGTTTGGGGTCTCCTTTTTGCAGGCTGCAGATTCGTAGTTCCCGTTGTTTTTGGTGTCTGTCCCCCGTGGCTAAGGTTGTTTCAGTAGGTTGTGTAGGCTTCCTGGTGGGGGGGACTAATGCCTGTGTTCTGGTGGTTGAAGCTCGATCTTGTCTTTCTGGTGGACAGGTCCACGTCTGGTGGTGTGTTTTGGGGTGCCTGTGGCCTTATTATGTTTTTAGGTATCCTCTCTGCTAATGGGTGGGGTTGTGTTCCTGCCTTGCTAGTTGCTTGGCATAGGGTGACCAGCACTGTAGCTTGCTGGTCGTTGACTGAAGCTGGGTGCTGGTGTTGAGATGGAGATCCCTGGGAGATTTTCGCTGCTTGATATTATGTGGAGCTGGGAGGTCTCTTGTGGACCCGTGTCCTGAAGTTGGCTCTCCCACTTCAGAGGCACAGCACTAACTCCTGGCTGCAGCACCAAGAGCCTTTCATCCACCCGGCTCAGAATAACAGTGAGAAAAAGTAGAAAGAAAGAATTAGTAGAAGAAAGAAAGAGAGATTGAAAGAAAGGAAGAAGGGAAGTAAGGAAGGAAGGAAGGAAGAAAGAAAGAAAGGAGGGAGGGAGGAAGGATGGAAAGAAAGGAAAGAAAGGAGGGAGGGAGGAATGAAAGCAAAAGGAAGAGTGAATGGAAGAAGAGAGGGAGGGAGGGAGGAAGGAAAAAAAGAAAGAAAGACAGGAGGGAGGGAGGGAGGGAGGAAGGAAAGAAAAAGTGGAAAGAAGAAGGGTGGGAGGGAGGGAGGGATGGAGGAAAGAAAAAGAAAGAAGGAAAGGAGGAGCGGAGGGAGGGAGGGAGGAAGGGAAGGGAGGAAAAAAAGAAAGAGCAGGTAAAGTAAAATAGAATAAAGTATGAAATATAGTAGCGTTATTAAAATTAAAAAGTAATTATTGAAAAAAAAACACGGACCGAAAGAACCCTGGGACATATGGTGGAAGCAAAGCTATACAGAGAGAATCTTACACAGAAGATTACACATACACATTCACAAAAAGAGAGCAGGGGGAAAAATCAAAAATCTTGCTCTCCAAGTCCACCTCCTCGATTTGGGATAATTCGTTGTAAAAAGAGGAAAAGGGCGAAAAGTCTGAAATCTTGCTAAGTCCACCTCCTTAATTTGAGATAATTCGTTGTAAAAAGAGGGAAAAAAAGGGGGGGAAAGTCTTAAATCTTGTCCTCAAGGTCCACTTCCTCAATTTGGGATGATTCGCTGTCCATTCATGCACTCCACAGACGCAGGGCACATCAAATGGACCGTGGAGCTTTAATCCACTGCCTCGGAGGCTGCACAGAGAGATTTCCCTGTCTCTGCTCTCACAGCTGCCGGGTCTCAGCCTTGGACCTGGCCCCGCCTCTGCGCGTAGGTCGCCGGAGGGCGTCCGTTCTTCGCTCAGACAGGACGGGTTTAAAGGAGCCGCTGATTCGGGGTCTCTGGCTCACTCAGGCAGAGGGGAGGGAGGGGAATGCCCTCTCCTCGCGCACCAGGCAACAAAAGGGAAAAAAGTCTCTTGCCTCTCCGGTAGCTCCAGACCCTTTCCCCGGACTCCCTCCGGGCTAGCACTAACCCCTTCAGGGTCTCTTCCTGCCGCCAGCCCCAGACCTCTCCCTGCGCTCCGACTGAAAGCCGATACCCGAGCCTCAGCTCCCAGCCCCGCCCGCCCTGGCGGCCGAGCAGACAAGTCTCTCGGGCTGGTGTGTGCCTGAGGGCACCGATCCTCTGTGCCAAAATCTCTCTGCTTTGCCCTCCACACCCCTGTTGCTGTGCTCTCCTCCGCTACTCCGAAGCTTTCCCCCTCCGCCACCTGCAGTCTCCGCCCTCGAAGGGGCTTGTAGTGTGTAGAAACCTTCCCTCCTTCACGGCTCCCTCCCACTGGTGCAGGTCCCGTCCATATCCTATTGTCTCTGTTTATTCTTTTTTCTTTTGACCTACCCAGGTATGTGGGGAGTTTCTTGCCTTTTGGGGGGTCTGAGGTCTTCTGTCAGCGTTCAGTAGGTGTTCTGTTGGAGTTGTTCCACGTGTAGATGAATTTCTGATGTATCTGTGGGGAGGAAGGTGATCTCCGCGTCTTACTCTTCCGCCATCTTCCTCCGGCTCCCGGATGTTTTCAAAGACTGGTAGGATCTCAGGAGACGTTGGGAACCCAGGACCCGTTTGGAAAGCAAAAATGTTTCAAGGAGGCAAAAACTGCAAAACAGATACAAAGTTTATTATTAGAGAGCCTCATCAAATTCTTGACCTAAGGAAGTGAGGCAGGTCAGTAGACAGTTTTATTGG
Organism: Hyperoodon ampullatus; assembly: GCF_949752795.1. Classification (NCBI taxonomy): domain Eukaryota; kingdom Metazoa; phylum Chordata; class Mammalia; order Artiodactyla; family Ziphiidae; genus Hyperoodon; species Hyperoodon ampullatus. The sequence continues at coordinate 68,736,495 of NC_136926.1, forward strand.
CCCTGTTGAGACATGTAGAATGTTGAGCCTTCTCTTTATAGGCCTCTTAGTAATTGACTATGCTAGTAAAGTTATAAGAAAGCCCATCTCATGGTTGAACCTTCTTGTCCTTTGCCAACTTCCAGCAAGCGGAAGGCAAAGCCCTTAACGTATAGGTTGACGTGTGGTTTTGGCATGCGAAGGCCTCTTGTTTCTCATATAATCAAAAGCTGATGGGCTAGAGTGCTTGGTTTTGTTGCCCTACAATTTATTTACTGTAACAGGGACACTTCTGGGTATGGCTTGCTACTGTCGGAAGAGCTGTGTTGTGCCTTGGAAAAGCTATTTGTTGATGAAACACTAATTGTAAAAATAGTTACCTCAGAGAACCCAAATGTAATTACATTAAGTTTAATTACATATCATTAATTATATAAAATATTTAAATTGTTATGTTGAATTGTGTAGCACTCGTCACTGTGCATTTTGCTAGTGTGTAGAGCAGATGTGCTTGAGGAGTTTGGATGTCATCCAGAAGTTAGTGAATTCTTACCATTTAGATAATCGGAGCCTGATTTATACCATCTACTGAAAAACAATAGCTACATATTTTCAGTGATGCAGCAATATCAAGTGTAGGGGTGTCGTGGCTTATGCCTAGGTGATGTTTTGGTAATTATTGCTGACTGCAAACTTTTCAGTTTAATCAACCAAATATAAGGAAGTCAAAAGCCTAATTTCTCATGTAAATCAACATCAGCCAAACAAGCGTCTCTTGTTTCTATTGGGAGAGAGCCATTCCTTTCTCTACTATGAAACTGACACTTTATTTAGGATGCCTGAATTATCAAAGGAATCCAGCATTAAATCATATGCCTTGTTCCTCAGATATTCACTTACTCAAAATAATTCGCCATTAGTTTAAAAATATTTATATACTTCACTTATATCTAGTTCTCTCACTTGATTGAAAGCACGGTGAAGTTTCCATATAAAGAGAAGAGAAAACAGTCATAGAGACTAACAATAGATTTTGCTTTTCCAGTACGTGACTAGTACTTATCAGATCTGATACTAAATGCAATGATTGATCTTTGGTTTTGTTAAACAGAAGTACTGAAGTTTATTCTTTTTTTTAAAAAAATTATTTATTGATTGATTTATTTTTGGCTGCGTAGGGTCTTCATTGCTGCACGTGGGCTTTCTCTAGTTGTGGCAAGTGGGGGCTACTCTTCGTTGCGGTGTGCAGGCTTCTCATTGCGGTGGCTTCTCTTGTTGCAGAGCACGGGCTCTAGGCGTGGAGAAGTTTACTCTTTTAAGGCTTTCATATTTACATCCATTTGGAGGACAGCAAAGCAGAGACTCAGTCATTTAAATAGAAATGCTACAGAAAGGAAAAATATGTATGAGTTGTGTTTCTGCCAATCAAACATGTACAATTTAAATTTAATTCTTGTCTATACAAATACTATATGCTGTTCATAGTAGCTTTGCTCAGTTCAACTCATTTTATTTTAACAAAATTTCACAAAATTTGGAAAAAGAAAATAACTAGTTAGTGCCTAGCCAGCCATAAGTCATGACATGTCACTTCCACCATCTTTGGAAAGGATCTGTTCTCCAGAAGTTCCTTTTAAGGATGATCTGTGCTTATAATTTGAAGAGTTAACATGTAAAAGAAAAAAATATTTTTTTAAAGATAATGCCCAATCATTTTGACGGAAAATCTTTAAAATTGTATCTCAGATACCTGTGTATTTATGCATAGGTATGTGTTTGATTGTGCCATGGGTCATCTAATAAGTAATTGAATTCTATATAAATGATGTTGACCATGCCAAAAAGTACAATCTATGTGTCCAGATGTGGGGAGGGGCCGAAGAGAGGGATGACAGTTACGAGGTAGAGAATGAAATAGACTGGTTATCTGTTTTCACTGAAGATAGACCTTCTGAAGACTTTTGTTCAGGAAGATCCAGAGAAGCCCAGTTTTAGTCACTCCAGCCTAGCAGCCTTCCCAAGACTACAGGTAACTTTGGGGGATGTAGGGATTGGTTTGCCCCAACTCTCACCCCTTGGTAGAGTTCTTGCCCCTACCCAGGGGCAAGAGAGCCATTCCTTTCTCTGCTATGAAACTGACACTTTATTTAGGATGCTGCAGCATCATCCAAGCAACCTCAGCATAAATACTCCACGTGATTCATGAAACAGCTGTATTATCGATAGATGTCCTCTCGCCTAGTTTGAATTGAAACTTGCCTTCCAACCACAGTGCCAGTTCTATCTTATTTCCTAACGCTCTGTTATAAGTTGAGTCTGTTGTAAGCCTATTCCTGGCCCAGCCCTGGCAGGAGACTTTAGGGCCTCTTTGTCTTCAAGGAGAAACAGGGGTGTCAGAGCTCCTCTTAGAATCATGCTTCTTTCCTATGACAGTTTCAGGAAGTAAGGACAGTTTATCCCTGACAGCTTTAGAAACAGTATCTCCTAATTTATGCACTACCTCTCCTCTGGTAATTGGGATCCAGACATGTTTCGCATAACAGCCCTGACTTTGGGGGGGCCCAGGCTTACCAACTGCTACCCCAGGAGGAGGACGAGCCAGAGGGTGAGCAGATTGTGCCTTTTCAAAAAAAAAAAAAAAAAGAAAAGAAAAAAGAAATTAGGGGTGGTAAGGAGGTTGGAAGACAAAGGAGGAAGCGTTTGATAGGTCATCTGTCAGGAGGCCTTGATGGAGGCTGGTAGGAGAACAATGAAAACCCACTTCAAAGTGAACAATGCCACGCTGAGTAGGTGCCAGTTTTATGGAACAAAAAGAAAGAAGACATGTCGGCTCTTAAACACATTCATTAAGGGGTGTCTTTTTAACCCTTTGGTTTTTCCCACTGTTTTTCTTTCCTGAGTGGGTGGGGAAAAAATGAATGAGTCTACCAAAGCAAGAGGGAGGTGTAAGGTTGCCAACTTTCTGGAAAGTCAAGCAGAAATATGTGCATTAATTAAATATTTATTGGAATAGAGGTTGTATAGAGCATGGAAATCAGGTACAGTTCTTGATGGTTTCAAGTCATCTCACATGTTTGAAATTTCCAGCGAGTAGCCACCACCCCCCAACCTTGTTTTTATTTCCAATTATTATTCAAAATAAGGCAGGATCAAATGTTTAATCTGAAGTTGGGGAGAATTAAAAAAATGAGAAGATTTCTGATTTTAAAGCTATGATTCATGCACAGGAGACAGAATAAAAAAGGGGCATTTTCACATCTAGGTTTTTGTGATAACTAGAAAAGGAAAAATAGCCAAGAGAAAAATTTAATTAAGTGCTGTTAGTTCACAAATGATCTCTCATCTCGAAAGTGTCTGATGTGCTCGTCTATGCTATGAATTTAGAGATAAAAGAATAAATATCAAAATGTAATAAGGACATCAGACTCTAAGAAATTCCCTGTGAGTTTAGAACAGTGAGCTCCTCAGCCTCAAATTCTGTCTTTGGCAGTGGAACAGAGCTTTTTCTTTTGTGAACTTCTCAAATAATGGAAGATTCGATTAAAACTAATCTTTCCAATACCTGATCCATTCACCAGAGGCTCCTACTAAAGGCTTATGTTTCTCTAAGTGGAGAGCAGTTTATCTTTCTGCCATGGGTTGGTTTGGTTGGAATAAGGGCTATGAAAAATCATTCTGTGTTCAACTCTAGTCTCTTCAATTAGATACGTGTCTTGTCATGATCTGTCTCATCTCTCTTTTGCCATCCTCAAAGTGGGCAGTACATGGTACATATATTGATTTGTCTGTTCATTCATTTATTTTGAAATATTTCTTGAGTTCTTACTGTACTAGGCAGGTTCTTGATGCTGGACATTCATCAGAAAACCAAACATAAATCTCTCACCTCCATGGGCTTATGATTCTAGTGGGGGATGGCAGAAAACACATAGCAGATAAACCAAGAAGATAACGTAGGTGTTGAAAGTGCTTTGAAGAAAAACAAAGTATGCTAAGGGAATAAAGAATGATGTGGCTGCTCTTTAGGTCTGGAGGTCAGGGAGAACCTCTCTGAGGAAATAACAGCTGGGGAAACAACTAAATGAGGTGACAGGACCACCTCCCGAAGTGTCTGGGGGAAAAGTGTCTTCCAGAGAGGCTCCGAGGGAATTGTGCTTGGTGTGTTCTTCCAACACTGAGGAGTCAGTGTTCTGGAGTGAGATGATCAAGGCGAGGGATACAGGCCATGGTAAAGATCTTGGATTTGTAGCTGGCAAGATGACAGAACCCCATTTGTCCATGACCATCTTTTAAATTTTAGGAACGGGTTTAGGGCTGATTTCAAGGAAATGAATTATACTTTTCAAGTAAAAGGTCTCAGCTCTCCACTCTTGCTAATATCATTATAACCCATGCAAAGCTCCAAACTATTCCAGGGCCAGGGAGTGTAGCAAGTATGAGGATGGAGTACCAGGACGAGGTGACTGAGCGCCTCTCTGCAAATGAAAGGTGACTTCAGTGACTGAGTCCTCAATGAAATCAGAATGTATCTAAATGCTGCCTCTATTATGTTCAAATTATTTAAGTATAAAGTTTAAGCAAAATCATTGTTGGAAAATCATTAATTTTCCAATGTTCGGTTTCTTTCCTGTATGTATTTATAATATTTGAATAGTACACCAAACCTACATGCATATAATTCTCAAAGCTAGCAGACTACAGACTCCTGCCCTCTCTGTAATCATTACACTAAAGTGCAACTATTATATTTTGACTCTCTATGTAAAATACTGTCACTTTGCTGAGAAATATTTCGTATTTTCATCCAAAGCTTACCCAGCAGGGTCTTTGATATCATACATGTGGTTTTTTTTGTTTTTTTTGTTTTTTTTCCCTCATGTTGTCAGTGGAAACAGTGATTACATAGTATATCAGAGTTTATATTTTATCATTAGCTTACTGACCCCTGCTGGGAGGCTTAAGATAATCATCCTTGAATTCAAAGTTGGGGTTCCAGCTAAATAGATGCTTGGACCTCAAACACAAGTGCTTCGTAATCCAGGACAATTGATTTTGCAAATCATCGTAATCCAGGACAATTGATTTTGCAAATCAATCACCATTTCTATCACTGGAAGCTGATCATTCCTTAGAAGGGAATAGACCTTGTCATATGACTGAAAGTGCGACCAGTTCCAAAAGTGACACATGTGGAATTAGCACATCCTTCCTGGTCGTCTGCCTCTGCTTCCTCACGTTGTTACTTCTGTTTTATGTTATTTGCCAAGGGACCCTTCTTGATCTCTTTCCAATATGCTTTAAAAAAAACTCAAAAGGCCCAGATGATGTCGTTCTCCGTCAGAACCTTTTCCCCCGCATTACAATAGCATTATTCAGTATCATCTGCCAACCTTTTTACCATCACATTTGCAGAACTAAACTCTTGAAAAGAGAGTAAACACCCCACAGAGCAGAGGCCTTATATTATTATTTTCATGAATATTTAAAGAGCCAGATGCACTTTTGTCAGCAAAGTGGAAGCTTTTATTCATGTCGACCCCTGCAAATTTGTAGATTCTCCCCGTCTCCATCCCAGACTGTGTTGTCATCACAAATCGGTTTAGATAAACCGGTATGAATACTGTCCACCACCCTACATTAATCTCGGTGCAAAATAAGAAAACAGTAATAGGTTAATGATGTTTATGCTTTGGGATAACAAAAGATTAGTACAGAATATTGGTATTAAAAAGGTCTGTGACTTGCTAGAACTGATCTAAACATATTGAATAATAACATTTAAAAATAAATATTTATTTAATATAGTACTATTTAAAGTGATGTATGCGTGTATACATTTTAATTTATAGGCTAGTCTCTATAAGATGCCAATAGGAAAACTCTCAATTAACTAGAATATAACTCTTTAAATCTTTAAATTAACTGTATAGTAACTGGTTTTTCTTCATGCACTCTACTTTTCATTGGAAATGGGTACAGGGAGAGACATGAAACAAGAGGAATTAAGCACACAATCATTTTATTTCCCTTCCTTCCCTCCCTCCCTTCCTTCCTTTCCTTTTTACTTTTATACTTTTTGCCCTAGCTTTGAAGAAGACCTTAGATTCAGTCCCACTTCATTTAGTGTATTCTGTGTCTAGATACATAATAAAATCTTGCTTAGCATTGTGAGCAGTGTGCAGAACTACTCCTGTCCTCTGAGTGGATTATGTCTTTTATTTTTCAATTTCATTCGTGGGTTGGAAGGATGTAATAACATTTGTTATATGATAAATGTCCCTCCCATTTTTAAACCAAACTCCACACTTCATTTGGATTTCACCAGTTTTTTCATTAATGTTCCATTTTTCTTTCTGTTTAAGAATTGAGGGCTTCCCTGGTGGCGCAGTGGTTGAGAGTCTGCCTGCCGATGCAGGGGTTCATGCCCCGGTCCGGGCAGATCCCAAATGCCGCGGAGCGGCTGGGCCCATGAGCCATGGCCGCTGAGCCTGCGCATCCGGAGCCTGTGCTCTGCAACGGGAGAGGCCACAACAGTGAGAGGCCTGTGTACTGCAAAAAAAAAAAAGAATTGAGTCTAGAATGCCACATCACATTTAGTTATCTAGTTGTCATGTCACCTTAGTCTTCTCTGGTCAGTAATAATCTCTAAGTCTTTTATTTTCGTGACCTTCATAGTCTTGAGGAGTACTAGTCAGGGATTTTGTAGAATGCCCTATAATTTGGGATTGTCTGATATTTATCTCATGTTTAGACTGATGTTATCATGAGGCATATGAACCGTCATGACCTGCACTGGAGATGTTGACCTTCATCACTTGAACAAGGTAGTATTTGCTGAGTTGCTCCACCGTTACATTTCTAGTTTTCTCTTGGCATCCTCTATTTTTTGCAATCGAGTCACTAAGTCTAGCTCATGCTCAAAGGTTGGGGGAGATAGGGCCCTTTCTGAAACATTAGATATACAACTGGATGGGGAAGAAAGGAGTGGGTAGAAAAAGGAATGCCTAGGTTTGAATCTCACTGCTAATCTTTCACTGAAGACTTGAGACATGGAAAAGGAGACATTGTCTCTTGAAAGTGTTTAGCCCACGATGGGGCAAACTCTTTTACCTTAGGCTATTAATCTTCTTCATAGCTGGTTGTGCCTCCATTAGGTTCTGGGTACCACAGCTGAGGACTGAGCTCAGCTGTAATAGCAATGGCTGGGCATTTCTCACCAATGGTCTTTCATGCTCAGTGAGGGTAGGATGGGCTCTTACACACTGCCACCACAGCTGTCCCCAGTGTGCAGGCCTTGCTGTGTCCTACCTGTTGGGCATTGGCCAAAGCAAATCACATGACCAAGTCTAGAGTTGATACTGGAGGTGCCATACAAGGGAGTGAATACCATACCTTTACCATTGGCCAAAGCAAATCACATGACCAAGTCTAGAGTTGATACTATAGGCGCCATACAAGGGGGTGAATACCCAGAGGCATGATTCATGCAACAGTCTACACATCTGCACAGCAAATAACTAGTTAAGTTGAAAGTAAAACTCAAATTTATCCTATTTCAGTACCAACTCCACTGTAACATGTTGAGACCAAGAAATATATTTTGTTCTTCTGTTATGTTTGCCAAAGCAGGAAATCCAACCCATACTTTAGATTTTCAGTAACCAAGATTGACATAGAAAGAGCTTTTTATTTAACCTTTTAGATAATTAGCAAATTCTGTGAATGCTATTCTTTCCTCAGCATTTTACTATTTTAAGGTATTGAAGAAGTAAAAGAGGGCTGGCATAGGAACCAATCCGCCTGGGTGCCATGTCTAGTTTTGACTATGTAGGTGGGTAATCCTCAGCAAATGATTGACCCTTTCTTGGCCTTCCTTTAATTATCTGTAAAATGAGGCTATTCAATGGCCTTTACAGATTAGTCAGCTTTAGAAAGTACTGTGATATACTCTTTATTTTTAATTCACATGTTTTCCTTTATCAACTCTTATTGTTTAGCAGAACAAGCTGGATACATAAGTCTAACCAGATCCAAGAATGGAATGGTTAACAGCAGGGGCCCTTCATAGTCAGAGGCAGAAATGGGTTCAAATCCTGACTCTGTCACTGTAAGTGGTAGTAGTTTTAGTCACCTCATAGAGTTTTGAGGATAAACTAAGTCAGATGAAGTACAGAAAGACATGCATCATATAGTAAGTGCTCAATAAATGGCATCTACCACTATTTTTAGGACAACTACTGTTGTTGGTAAGGGCAACTCAGACAAATCAATGCTTTATCCGATAGTATGTAAAATCATATGCTCTACTAAGCAATATATACATGTAAGTGATTTGTACCTAAAATGTCTGTCTTGTATCTGACAAAGTTTTACAAGCCAGACCTTGCTCCTAGGAGATGGGTGTGTGGGAATTTTCCAGTCCACTTTACAGATGACTAAACTGAGGATGAGTCTTTCTATGACAAATCTTGGTTCCGTGTTAGGCGCCCAGAGACAGTCAAGTTAGGTCCAGCCATGGCTCTGTCCCAAGTTTAAAGTTAGATCCAGTGGTGGGTTTTCCCTTCCTTTCCTCCTTTCTTCCCTTCTTCCTTCCTTCCTTTCTCTTTCTTCCTCCCTTCCTCTCTCTCTCTCATTGGTTTTCTTTTAGGAGTTGTTGGGCCTTAATTCACAAAACTCAGCATGTAGAACCTGTTTTACTCACTCAGTGATCTTTTCCTAGAGGTTGATTTCCTTGTGCCTTGAGTTGAAGACATTTTTGGGTTTTAAATGTTATCTTCCTAACTAGATTGTAGATGCCTCGAGGCTAGAGAAAGCATTTTTAATATCTTTGTTTTTTTCCAAGTACTTACTACAGAAACATGAATGTAATATATCCTCTAAATTTTTTAATGTAGCCCGAAGAGATCTGAGACTATGTGAAATTCAACAGCAAATAAATTCAGCCAACGCTCTGTGCTAGACATGACATAATGCATTTAATTCATGGGATAGGCTTTAATTCTTCTCTCTTAACACCAGTGTTTTAAATTTCTGTCTTTGAATGAATTCTATAATCATAAATATTGCCCATCCTTAGTATCACTGGAGCTAATTCATTAATGTCAAAACTATCCTTGCCCTACAATTATGGGAAAGGAAGTATGCTTACATTAAATAAAATGGAAAAGTGAAGACTTGAATGCTAAAATGGCTGTTTTTCAGCCTGTGCTAAGGCTCAAAGGATATGGAAAAGTTTTCATTGACCATACAACAATAACAATTATTGTAGCAGCTGCTAGTTACGCTGTTCTGCCATCCCTGGTTCTGTAATTGTCCTATTGTTTTCGTTGTCATTATCATCATCATCATCATCATCATTATTATTTTGGTTCAACTTAGAAAAACATTCATCCTGACCAGTTTTGACAAACCAAAGTTATCTCTCACTGGTAAAGAAGGAGGAAATGCCTTTCTTTGGAGATAAAATCATGGGAACTTCTCTTAAGAAGTTGAGTGCAGAATGAAACATCTCTGACAGATTCTCCCCTTCTCACATTTGCTTTCTGACAAAATGGAAAAGAAAAAAAAATTGCCTTTCTCAGGAAACTGCTTCACTCTGTTTTTGATTTTCCACATGAAAGGATTCTATTTAAGCACAAGAGGGTCTTGGAAGGCTGGCTTCTTGTTGAGCAGGTATATTCATACTTTTCCCCCTACAACTTGTAGCCTGATCCACTGCAATTATTTCAGTAGTCAGAATACACCGGGATTCTGAAAACAAATAAATCGAATGCTTTTTAAAGTCAAGGCTAAGGCTAAATATAGAACAAACAAAAGGAAGGTATTTACTGCACACAATACCTTCCCCCGTAAGGGTGTATAAACTACATGGATGGGCATAAAAGGGTAACCGTGATGGAGACAACATGTCATGCCTTAGATGGACTCTGTGTTCTTGATGATACTGGTCAGCATTTGCCCTTTACACTGACATCGGAAACTCCACCCTCCCTCCCCGAGCCCCCAGCCTGCCCCAGGCTGCTGGAATCTGTGTGAGAGCACTGCAAGATTAACGTTAAGAAACACACAAAAGGCAGAAAACAAATAGTGCTGCAGCCATCTTATTGGTTGGCGTCCTCCTGGGGTGATCTGTAATCATTTCTTCAGCTTAGAAATCAGCCTGATAGTCTTCGGAGTAGTACCGAAGTTCCCAAGCCTTATGGGTCCCTTTTGTCCCCTCTGTTGTTTGTAAGCATTCATTCATTTTGCCGTCTATTTTAATAGAGATATTGGATATGCTTTTCTGTTGTTGGTTTTAAATTTTGGAGAAAATAGAACAGAACAAGGAAAAGAGATAAAACTCTGGCTCCTAAGATTTATTTTCAGGTCAACAGTGTTAAATTTCTTTCTACTCAACATGTTAGAAGCCTTAAAATAATAAATTATTGCCCTTTTAAAATAAATGTGCTCAAGCATTAGTGTGAAAGGATGTTAGGAGAGAATCATTATCATCTCTGAGTGTTTACAAAGAACACACACGAATATATACACACATAGTCAGAAAAGTAGTTCTTTAAGAATTTCATGCCACGAAAGATTTAATTAACCTTTTCACTACGAAACCAATTCTGTTCACTGCCTTCATTATCCCTTCTTTCTGTTTCCACCCCGTGGCTCTCACATGTTATTCCTTTCCTCTTCTTTTATTCCCCCTATCCTTTTGGCCCATTCTTTCATCAGTGATTCTACTGTTAAATCTGCCAGCTGCTGTTAGAGTTACTTATTCCTCTCCGTTTCCGACATTAATAACCTTACTTCCATACTTAGCTTTTGCTGTTACCTGCTTTATTGCATCCTCTATTCCTTCTCAATTTTTAATTGAAAAAGCCATCTTGACCCAGAGTATCAGGTCAGTTGAAAAGTTTGACAAACTACAAGGCATAAAGCTTTGAAATATTATTGTTCCCACAGGGCATAGCAGTTTATCTTAAATGAATATTATTTGTGAACATAAAACCAAAGGAAATCCACTACAAAGAACATTTATTGAATGGTGATATGAAGGAATTTATAATTATAGTAATCATCCTAATTTTACTATTACTGTGTTTTCATTTTGAGTTATAGATATTAAAATAGACTCAGGAACACAGGAAGTGTGCCCTCCAGCAAGCATTGAGGAAGGTATTTAAATTACATGCAAATCAGAGTTACATTTTTGATAGTATGCTTATTCTCAAGCAAACTTTTAGAAGATATTATTTTTGTTGTTGGTCATGATTTACAGCTGTTTACCCACTGCATTTCTTCCTGTCTGTTGTTAAAAAAGAGTAAGGGTGTATATTCATGTAGCCCCCTTGCTTGTAATGCCTAGACATGTTGGTTGCTAGGAAACAGAATACTATGAGGGAAGGAGGGCCCATAGTGTGTATCTCTGATCTAGCAGAAATGCAGAAACCTCCACAGGAAGGAAGTTCTCTGCATTTCCTTGCATTTTTGCTGAACCAAAAAGAATTATTATTGCACGACAAAGTACCACTTAGCCTTATGGAACTTCCTGGCAGTTTCAGTTTAATCATTGCTGTAAAGAATCCATAAGTCTTGCTTCGTTATTTCTACAAGATTGTATGTTGGGTTTACTTCCCTGAATCAAAACTTGGTGATACAGGATCCTGATCCCTTTGGCTCTTCCTAGGTTATTAAAGTCCATCTTACCAGTTACTTGAACTCTGAGGTGTTAGTTTCTGATAGCTTGCATTCTAACAGCCTTTTTAAAAAATGTTTATATTTTGTGTAAACAATACAGTAGCTAGAATAGAAATCAAATAATTAGGCAAAATTGCTCAGAATTCCACTACTGTAAAAAAGAAAAAAATATCTTCTCCTCAAAAACGTAACTCTTAATTAAAATAAATTGGTTACGTGCAAGTGTTAAGCATCGTCACAGGGTCAGAGAGGTGTAGATTCATCCTTGAAACATTTCCTGGGTGACCACTATGTGCTTGGGTATGGAGCCTTGATATTACAGAAAATGAGACAGCATCCTGGCCTCATGATACATGTGAGGAGAAATATACACAGATAATTACATTGTGGGAAACCTTGAAGTAGAACAGAAGGAGTGTTTTGGGAAGACAGAGGAGGAAGCAACCAGTTAGGCCTGTGGGAATCAAGAAGCTTCAAGGTGCTCTGTCTTGAAGGATGAGGGGTTTCCCAGGGAGAGAAGGTGAGTGACCTTTCCTAGGTTTCCCAGTTAACTCTCACTTATCCATCAATCCAAACCATTGTTATTATAGGGAAGCCTTCCTGGATGTCTCTATCAGAATGGGATTCCTTCATCATATATTCTTTCAGCTCCTTTCCTTCAAAGGGCTTACCTCGGTTTTAATTATTTACTGAACAGTATTATGCAGTACTTTAATAGATATTACTACCTTTCTTCATCATTAGTCTCTTCGTTTCATCAAGGAAGGGACATAGCAGTTGTACTCACGTTATCACTCTGGAACAACACAATGCCTTGCACACAGCAAGAATTTAATAAATGTTGAATGAATGAGTGAATGGACTTGCAAATCATGTCATTCAGCTAGCCGCCTTCCCTGCTTTCATAGTATGGGTGGCCAACCTCATATTCCATGTTGTTGATATCCCTAAAAGAAAGAAAAAAATTCATTTTAGTATACTGTTCTTCCTAAATCCACCACATATACTCTATCATAAATCTAAACCTACCAGAAATATTCTATAGCTTTAGCCTTTTGCCTAGTGTATATATAACATGAAGAGAAACAATTTTAGGTGAATTATGTGGTTAAAATACAGGAGGAAAATCACTGGTTAGTTCTTACATTGACTAGATTACAGCGTGGCAAATCCTCCCTGAGTCTATTAATAAATTGCAGTGGTGGGTAGGGGTGAGGATTGACATTTACTAGGTACTTACTTTATGTAAGACTTCATATTATCCCTTCAACTTATGCTATCACATTTAATTTCTACCACAACAAAAGATTTAGATATTAGCCCCATTTTAGAAAGAGGTATACTGAGGTCTAGACAATTAAATGGTATTTCCTCAGCTAGACAATTAAATGGTGTTTCCTCAGCTCACAATTAAATGGTATTTCCTCAAGTATACTGAGGTCTAGACAATTAAATGGTAAGCAACGGGCAGAAGTGAATGTCCATCCCAGGTTTGTTTGATCCTAAAGCCGTTTTCTTTCCATTTATCCCACTCTTCTTCCCATCAGCCTTTACCATCTGAATCCTGATAACTTATTTCTATACATCAACTATTTCCAAAATCCAGATTTGCCAGTTAATTCGCATGCCATCAGGAAAATAGTGTGTCGGTTTCAAACACAAAAGTATTTTAATATCCATCTATTTGATTGATACTAGTGAGATTCTTTATTCGCATTAGGCAAAATGTTTCAGAAGTGGAAAATTTTTTTCTTTGTTTATAAGGAGAGGGGAGAAGGTGTGCTTTTTTGCTTTTTTGAGGCAGGGAGCCTTTCTGATTGGTCATCTTTGTCAGCATATATGAACTATTGAGGAGTAGCTGCTAATTCTGACTCAGTTTAGGGACTGTCACAGATGGGTCCACAGTAAATGCACTGGGTTGAATTAAAATCAAGGTTGAATTAGAATCTTTTTTTCAATCTGCTTGTTCAGCAAGGTGAGGACAATGTGAGAAGACAGTGTTTGATTCACAACAGAAAGTAGGGGTCAGTGCCCCTTTTTTTGTAGCTTCTAACATGAAAATGTAACTTTCATGGTTTGTAAATAAGTGTCCTTCCTCTTGGAAGAAAATGCCGTAATTATGACACTTTAAATATTTCAAGCCTAATTTTACCTCACTTAAATCCAGAGGGTTAATAAATGTTTTTAATATGGCTTATGATAGAAGCTTTGAGAATCTGGTAATTTAATTTGCACTAAAAGCATTTAACTCTGTGAAAGCCACCCCAAACTTGCCATTACTAACTGCACAAATAGAGAGGGCAATTTGCTAATGGGGTTCCATTTGTGGCAGTTTATGGACTGCCTAACTTTACCCAACTTACTCACCAAGGCACTTCCAAATATGAACCAGTCAATGGGAATGAAACATTGATGGATTTTAATTCAATAAAAGAACACATTACCTATTTAGACATAAGTAAATAGGAACATCATATCAAAGTGACATTCACTCTATAGACCAGTTACTGGTGACACAAAAGTCAGCAGGGCAACAACAACCAAAATCCTGCTATACTGGGAGAAACAAGCATTAATTTAAAGGATTTGGAGGCAGATGCTTTCCAGGCTTAGGAACAAGACAATGGGATGGGAGGAATCCTGTCACATTCAGGGAACATGAAGAAAGGTAGTGGGCCTGGAGAACCAAGAGCAAGAGGAAATGATGTGAGAGTTGAGGCTGGAAAGGTAAGCAGGAGCTGGATCATGCAGGGCATTGCTATGGTCTGAATGTTTGTGTCCCCCAAATTCATATGTCAAAACCCTAATGCTCGGACTTCCCTGGTGGTGCAGTGGTTGAGAGTCTGCCTGCCAATGCAGGGGACACGGGTTTGTGCCCCGGTCCGGGAGGATCCCACATGCCGCGGAGCAGCTGGGCCTGTTAGCCATGGCCACTGAGCCTGGGCGTCCGGAGACTGTGCTCCGCGACGGGAGAGGCGGCAGCGGTGAGAGGCCCGCGTACGGCAAAAAAAAAAAAAAAAAAAAAAAAATTGGACTGTTATCTTAGATGCTAAGAATTGCTAATCTCTGACTTAATATGAAACATACATAGTTCACCTCTCCACCATGTTATCTTGCTTCCAACAGGGGTTATGCCGCTGATGTGAAGACTTTAATGGCACACATACAAAAAAACAAACCAAATACCCACTTCATTTATTTGCTCTGTCAATAGGTGTTGTAAATTCCTCTGCCCATTTATTAAAATAACATTTTGGACAGGTTGGTGTATTAGCTTTGAGGTGAGATTATCTACCGTAGCTATCTGACCTTTGTTAGTCATTGTGTGGACAAATGGGATGAAGCACATGCATTGAAGCAGTGAATAAGGTACGGGGTTAGTGAGCTTGATGGAATCACAACCAGTAATTTCAAAATGTGACTGAATTCTTCCCACAATTAAAATCTTTCATTATGCTCCTTCAAAGCTAATTTCTTTCTTGTTTTTCTGAATAGTTGCTTCCATTAATCTCACTCTAGGTAATGATGGTAATCTTTTCCATTATGGTTTATCACAGTATATTGAATATAGTTCCCTGTGCTGTACAGTAGGACCTTGTTGTTTATCCATCCTATATATAATAGTTTGCCTCTGCTAATCCCAAACTACCAATCCTTCCCTTGCCTTTCTTTTTTTTTTTCTTTTTAAATCTCTCTCTCTATCTCTCTACCTCTCCCTCCCTACCTCCCTCTCTCTCTCACAAGGTAAATATCAGAACTTTTCCTGGCCTGCAGTAAATATTTAGAATTCATAATTTTACTCTGACCTATTAATTTGATTTACTGATAATTTTTTACAGGACAGTGTCTACATAAGCATGTGATACGGGTTACAGTGTGTGCAATGACAGTCACATAGATCTCCAAATCTGAAATGAACTTTCTTCATCCCCTTTAGCCACTTTAAATAGATCTCTCTAGTTCTGAAGCAAACTTTTTGACCTATTGATTTTAGCTATGTAATTAGCATCTACTAGTTTGAAAGTTACATCAGATTTAACTTAACCAAAATGGAAAACACTTGATTTTCCCTTTCAAGTCTAATCTTCCTATTCTTACTCATATCTGTTAACAGACACCACTATCTACTAGTGGCTCAAATCCAAAAAAAAAAGAAAAAAATTAGCTTTTCTTCTTTCTTTCTTTTCCTCAATTTCCCCATCCCAACCATGGGCAAGTTCTAGAAGTTCAACATCAAAAACTGTACGTGTTCTCACCTCTAATCTCTACCACCACCTTCTCCACACCACTGTCACCTCTCTGCTGCATGACTGAAATAATCCTGTAACTGGTTTCTTTGACTCCATCTTTCCCTCGAAATCTATTCACACTAATCTTTAAAACTTAATTTATATTATACCTTTTCCTTGGAATAAAGTCCAAATGTCTTTACTGTCTTTTAAAGCCCAATATGATCTATCCCATCTTATTCCTCTAATCCACCTTGTTCTTCTCTTCCCATCCTATACTACTCAACAGCCATATACTTTTTTGGACACTTGAAAGTTCTTCTTGCCTTAGGGCCTTTGCACTGTCTGTTCCCTCTGTTTGGAGTGTTATTCTCCTAGATCCTCAGGGAAAGGCCTTCCCTTATACTGAGTCACCTTCTATCATAAATAATATTATTTTCCACAGAGCCTTGATATTTTTCTGGTTGGTTGGTTGGTTGCTTGATTGACTGATTTTTTTTCTTTTTCCATTAGAATGTAAGTTCCAGGAGAACCGGGACCCGGCCTCTCATGTTTATTACTTACGACCAGTGTATAGTGATGTGCCTGGCACGCAGAATGAGCCCAAGAAATATCTGATGAATTAATGAATGAACAAATGAAGTACTAGGCTTATAGGGGAAAAGTTCATGTTACATATATTAGATTATGTAAGTTGAAAAAATAGCAGACTCAAGTGAAATTTCTCCTCCAAGAGAACTGTTGGCCAGCCTGAAAGAGAAGTTAGGGAATTAGTGGAATAATAGTATCTGTCTTCTTCACTCTCCACCTCCCTCTCTTCCTTTCTCTATCCTTCATTTCTTATATATTTATTGTCTAGGTACTGTTTTCAGAACATGAACTAGTAAGGTGGAAAGAATGCAAATGTAAGTTGAAAAAGGTCCCTGCACTTACCTTTATAAAGCCCTCCTCCTTCTGGGAAAAAAGTAAGAGGTGTACTTGGATAGCTACTAAAAGTACAAAAAAACCCTCTATATTCTAATATAACTAGTTATATTAGAAAGATGCTGATCTGGGAGTAGACACAATCCAAGTCTTCTCCTCAAGGGCTAAGACTGCTTGTATCAGTATCAATACTGGAGAAAATTCTATCTTAATCTGAAGGGATACAGACGGGTCCACTGTGACCCACACCCAGGATATCTGTGCTCTCAGCACTGCCACTGTCACTTGACTTAGCTACTCATCAAACCGTAGACATTTTAGTCCTGAGGCTTCCTCAGACATCCTCTTTCATTTCCTTAAGAACAGAATCCCACTAGCACTTCTTTCCTAATGGTCAGGCTGCACTCACTCCTGTTTGGTTGTTCAGTCAACTGGCTACATCTCATTGTGGTTCCCTGGGCTGAAACATGAAAAATAAATATTCAAGGAATTTGCCAGGATCTGTTTTCACACTGGCCTCTGTTCCAACAGAGCTCTACACAACTCCTTATAACACATCGAGTCTGAGCTTTAAAAGGATTGTCCTGTTTTGGGGCACTGCTCAATTCTCTTTTCTTACCAAAGAATTGAAGTAAGAGCTGGTAGTGTTTGGATAGTCCCAGTGAGACGTTCGGCGCGGAGTTCATGTTGCCTCCACTTCTTCAGCCCACACTTCCAGAAACAGTGTCCCCAAACCCAGAAATGGAGGATTAATTACGATTTCAGAGGATAACTTAATCAGAGTTCATAAGATCTAGAACCTCATTAGGTCAGAATATTCTCACCACAGGGCAACTTTTCCTATTTCCTGTCAACCATGCAAGATTTTCTTTAGTAGAACAAACAAGCTCAGCATAATCCATGAGCAACTTTTCACATCACTCTAAGAATGGCATGAGTCCATCTGAGGTGGACTTAAGAGGCTGGAAGAGAAATCAGTCACCATCCAGGGCTGAGGTCCTAGCACTAACCCTCCTTAACTGACAACTTTGCATGATCAGTTTTTTGCCAATCTTTCAGTTCTTCTCTACAATTTCTCACTGAGAACATGAGCGTTTGGACTAATCTGTAGAATCTGACTAATGCCATTCTTGTCATACCCAGAACATGGATCATCTAGCTTCTCTCTGTATTTTTCTCCCAAGATCCTTTCCTGTGGTGGTTCTACTCATCAGCTTAACCATCTTTTTCCACATTCCTAGTCACAGACTGTAGTTAATCTAGATTGGTATCCACATCTCCTAACCCCCAGCCCAGCAAGTTTTACTCTTTAAATGAGTCCACTGCTTAAACCTATTCCAAAAATTGATGCTAAAAAAGTTTTCAATTTAGTCTGATTTGCTCAAGTGATGTGGAGACAGCTTGAATTTCTGTCAGGATGTTAGCTCAATATTTTTAAAGTATGTGGGTATTTTTGCAAATACGTGTAGGGAACATATACACATACAACTAAGAAATGTATCCTAAGACTATTTCTCAATACTTTGGACTGTTAATAAGCAGAATAAAAAACAAACAAAAAATAGTTCCAAACTTCAAAGCCAAATATTGCTACTAAGGTGTTTCATGGGAATTATTAGTGACACCTAAAATCTAAGTGCCTTTAGAAATCAAGAGTCTACAGGCATTGTGGATGGGAGACAGAGGTCCAGTGTTGAGACATGAGACTGTTCAAGGAAAGCCTGATAATTCAGAGTAACAGTGGATTATTGCAATCAAAGAAAGACGGTAAACCAAAAATTCAGAGAACAGTATTGTTTTTTTGTTTTTCTGACATGAAAATTTTATTTTATTTATTTTTTTATTGGTGTATAGTTTCTTTACAGTGTTGTGCTAGTTTCTGCTGTACAGCAAAGTAAATTAGTTATACATATACATATATCCCCTCTTTTTTTGTATTTCCTTCCCATTTAGGTCACCACAGAGCACTGAGTAGAGTTCCCTGTGCTACACAGTAGGTTCTCATTAGTTATCTATTTCATACATAATAGTGTATATATGTCAATCCCAATCTCCCAATTCATCTCACCACCACCCCCCTTGGTATCCATAAATTTGTTCTCTACATCTGTGTCTCTATTTCTGCTTTGCAAATAAGTTCATCTGTACCATTTTTCTAGATTCCACATATGAGCGATATTAAACGATATGTGTTTTTCTTTTACTGACTTACTTCAATCTGTATGACAGTCTCTAGGTCCATCCACGTCTCTGCAAATGGCACAATTTCATTCCCTTTTATGGCTGAACAATATTCCATTGTATATATGTGCCACATGTTCTTTATCCATTCATCTGTTGATGGACATTTAGGTTGCTTCCATGTCCTGGCTATTGTAAATAGTGCTGCAATGAACATTGGGGTACATGTACCTTATTGAATTATGGTTTTCTCCAGGTATATGCCCAGGAATGGGATTGCTGGGTCATATGGTAGTTCTATTTTAGTTTTTTAAGGAACCTCCATACTGTTCTCCATAGTGGCTGTATCAATTTACGTTCCCATCAACAGTGTGGGAGGGTTCCCTTTCGGAGAACAGTGCTTTAATTTTACAACTCTTTGGTTTCTTTTTGACCATCCATTCTTTTTCTCAGCTTTTCTGGTTTGTAAATGTCTTTGACTCAAGTCAGTTTCACAATCCACCGAAATCTGAGGAAACCAGGGGTCTAAATTGCCCACCATTTCTTTGAGTGCATCGTCAGATGTGGCCAGCTATGGGATCTTTGTTTAATAACGATGTATTTGAAAATGACCAATGATTTTTGTTTGTTTGTTATATTGGGTGATTAACAAATTTTCCCCTTAGGTCAATATATTGATAGTTCCAATGTTTCTTAAAGAAATGTTTACTGAAAGAGTAAGAAGTAGGGTACACACAGTAAGTGCTACTGAGGCCCTGGGCCAGGTGACTCAGGCACTTCACTGCCATCTTCCCAATAGCTCTGCAAAGCAAAAAGTAATAACCTCATTGTATGGAGGAGAAAATGGAAGCTTAGAGTGATTGCAATTTGCCAGACAGTAATGTTAGAATTTGACTTACCCAGGTCTGTGTGACTCTAAAGCCAAAATTCTTTCCAAGACCTTAGGCTGTTTCAAGTATTCTATCTAAAGAATGTTGCAAATAATAGTAGCTCTTTTTGTATAGTTATTTAAAAGATATGGAATATTTAACATTCCATTTGCTAAGCTTTCACACTAAGCAACAGGAGCTTATTAATCTCTCCAATAAATCCTAAATTCAGAAAAGATTAAGGCACTGTACATTTATTTTTATTAAAATAATTTATGTAAATTTTAATTCAAAGTAGGCTCAGCTTGAAGCACCTAGAATATTAATTCAGAAACTAGTCGTATTAGTCCAGGTTCAAACGTGGGGAGTTTTGGCCAAGGACATTGAAGCAAACACTTTATTAGCCATCAGTTGGCAAGCCTTTATTGAGTACCTTCTAAGCATTTGGGGAGGAGCTTGAACCTCAAAGAAATTGCCATCTGTTGGGGCAATATGACTAAATCATGTGAAGCAATTTGGGAAAAAAAAATAAGATAGTTCATAATTAAGTGTTAATTTGCTGTAGAAATCCAAAGCAGAAGGTCATTGAAAGCACAGCAGATTTATTGCATGGGAAGCATGGAAAATTTCATGGAAGACACTCCACTTTGGGTAGCCTTCAAAAAAATGTAGAGGAGCTTTGAGTAAATTGAGAAGCATGAAGAAATTCATAGGCATGATGAGTATAAAAATTTGTGTTGGGAAGTATTGAAAGAAGTTGGATACATTGAAGTATTAGATTCCAGAGAATTCTTGTAGTGTGTGTTTGTCCTCCTATAAACTGAGTAAACCTAGGGGCCTTGTGCCTCTTTCTTACCTTCTGTCACAAGCACAGTACATAGCATGTTGTCGGGACTTAATAAATGTAGTGTGGCTCTTCACTGTGAGAAGAAGGCAGGGAGTCCAGATTTGACTTAGTAGGAAATGGAAAATATAAATTAGAAAATATTTTTAAAAGCTGATTTCAGTTAGCACGTACTAGCTGATTTTATTAATATCACTTTGCTAAAAAGATTAGGTTAATTTTGAGTAAAAGTTCAATCACTTATGTACATATACGTAATAGGGGAGGTGAGTTTAGAATGAACACTGACTAGTTAATACAAAAGTCACTTTCATTTAGCTTCAGACTTCTTTGTTGTAAATCATCTTTTCTGAATCAAATAAAGGTTAATGACTGCTTTGCATTTGCACTCCTGAGCACACTTCAACAAAAGTGAAGTCGAGTCTATGTTGACTGGAAGAAAATACAAAGCCCTGAGTGGGAAGTAAATTAAAGATAAACATGACATATTAATTCATTCAGTCATTGTGGTAGCCAGCCTCCAAGGTGGCCCCTGGTGATCCCTGCCTCCTGGTATTCACACCCTTGTATAATTCCCCCCTGTTGTGTATGAGCCGGATTTTATAACTCACATCTAATGGATAGAAGAAAGCAGAATGGTAGTGTGTGGCTTGGAGATTAGGTCATAAAAAGCAGTATGGCTTCTCACTCTTTCAGTCTCTGAAATCACTCTCTCTGGGGGACTCCAGCTGACACGTTGTGAGCTGCCCTGTGGAGAGGCCCTCAATGGCAAGGAACAGAGGCTTCCTGCCAGCAGCCATGCGAGTGAGCTTAGAAATGGATCTTCGGGGCTTCCCTGGTGGCACAGTGGTTGAGAATCTGCCTGCTAATGCAGGGGGCACGGGTTCGAGCCCTGGTCTGGGAGGATCCCACATGCTGCGGAGCAACTAGGCCCATAAGCCACAACTACTGAGCCTGCGCATCTGGAGCCTGTGCTCCGCAACAAGAGAGGCCGCGATAGTGAGAGGCCCGCGCACCGTGATGAAGAGTGGCCCCCGCTTGCCACAACTAGAAAAAGACCTCGCACAGAAACGAAGACCCAACACAGCAAAAATAAATAAATTAATTAATAAACTCCTACCCCCAACATCTTCTTTAAAAAAAGAAAAAACAAAAAGAAATGGATATTCTAGCTCAGTCAAGCCTTCAGTTGAGTGTAACCCTGACTGACACCTTGACTGCAGCCTCATAAGAGACCTTGAGCCAGAAACACTGGGCTAAGTCCTGCTCAGATTCCTAACTCTCGTAAACTGTGAGATAATAAGCGTTTATCACTTTAAGTCAGCCAACATATCTGAGAACACCATGTGAAAGGCATTGAGTTCCCTGGTGATATCCTGCCCTTAAGGACTTAATGGTTGAGTGTGGAAAATAGCACATGTACAAGTACCTATTGTATGAGGCAGCAGGAAGAAGATCGAGGGAGCAATACAGGCTTCATGGCAGAGGTAGCATTCAGGTTGAGTTTTGAAGGATGAGCATGCTGTACACACGTGAAGATGTTGAGGATGTCTTGCATAAAGGGTTCCACTTTGTGATGAGATTGACAAAACTGCAGAAATGGAGTGGTTGGAAAATCGAGCTAATAATTATAACAGTAATACTAAAGTACTTTTTAAAAAACTTGAACAGTATTTCCACATATAGTAATTTATTTGATTTCCGCACAAACCAAGTGAGATGGGTAGAGCAGTCATTATTGTGCCCATTTTATCAATAAGGAAGGTACAGCTCTGAGGTACTCAGTGTTATGTCTAAGGTCAGTCAGGTAGTAAGTGGCCAAGATGAAGCTTAGGGTCTTTGAAAACAAGGAGAAAGTATAAATCAATACGTATAATGAAATAACCTCAATCAATTAGAAAATGGTGTAGAAGGGATCAGAAGGAAGTGAAATTACTTCTGTAGAAGTTTTGAGGAAAAGAGATGTATGGCGTGATCAGCACATTAGCCAGGGAGGCTGGCAGTTTTCTCCCAAGAGGCTTCTCAGGGAGGTGAATTTACCAGTGTCAGAAGGTAGGTGTTCAGCTTTATAAGGTCTCAAACCTGATTCAGCTAGCACACAAGCAGGTCCGTCTCTCAAGGGAATATTTGTATTAGCAAAGTGCACAGACAGATTTATTACTGTAACAAGAAGTGTCACTGCCCTGCACCTCAGAATATTCTGTTGGCACTAGTACATTCGTTGCCTATAGACAGGCCTTCAAGGGAAGCCCCATTATAGTACAAAACTTGATAACGTCCATGCTCTCAGGATGAGGAGAGTTGACTAGATAAACCTATGAGATGTTCCGTGGGTGGGGGTGGGGAGATTGAGGCATTTTTTTCCTCTTTAGAGCTCACCCTGCCAGGAACACCAGTCCTCTGGCCAAGATTCACTCATCCCCCAAAGGAAATCTACTTCCCTAACTCTCCGTATTTGTTTCCTAGGGCTGATCTTAACAAAATATCAAAACTGAGTGGCTTAAAATTTCCTAACAATTCTCTAAGTTAGGGATATGAATTAAAGGTGTCAGCAAGGCATGTTCCCTCTGAAATCTCTAGGGAAGAACCTTTCTTGATTCCTTTCCATTCTGGTGGCTCCCAGCAATCTTTGGCCTTCTTTGGTTTGTGGCTGCCTCACTCCAGTCTTTGAGTCCATAGTCACAGAACCTCCTCTGTGTGTGATCCCCCTCCTCTTTATATAAGGGAACCAGTCATTGGATTCTGGGCCCACCTTAATCCAGTATGACCTCAGCATAACTTGATTACATCTGCAAAGACCCCATTTCCAAGTAAGTTTGCGTTCACAGGTCCACAGTTTAGAATTTGAACACATCCTTCGGGGAGGACACCATTTAAGCCAGTTTACCCTCTTTTCTCATGTTTTACTATTTGGCCCACCTCACTGCCGCCCTGTCCAGGATAGATTCTTTCTGCATTCAAGTGTTGTTTTGGCCTGAGAGCCTTTCTCCCTTTTTAAGGTGTCTTGACTCATAACCGACCTCACCTTTTACATCAGTTACTTCAGGGATAAGAGGAGTAGAAGTGATTGGAACATTCTCCCCTAAATAGCTTGGTTTTTATTTATTTTTTATTCTAAATGCCAAATGTTTCCTCTATTCCTAAACCCACAGGTTAAAAATCCCTGCAGTCACTACTGTATCAAGAATCCACTGTTGGTGATGAGAGCTTGTGGGGATACTTAATAGTTTGGGAAGCAATGCCAGCACCAAGGGGGAGCTTGGAAGATCTGCTCTAGCCCCTCCTTCAAGCCATCCAAACCCAAAACAATATTCTTTTACTGTAATGCTGTTTTATTTTGCAGTCTTACGTCAAATGTGAACAAAATTACCTTTACCACGTATTTTGCGTCTTCTGTACAATGTAAGCTGCTGCAAATAAAACTTCAAGGGAAGCTCCCTAGCCTCCTATTCTAACCAGACTAATGTCTCCTAAACCCCTGCCATATAGACATTCTAGAATACCCTCTGTTTAAATAGCCGCATTCTGAGCTGGTTTGTAGCCTAGCTTTTAGAGGCCATTTTTATTCACCCCATTTCTGAATTCACAGCGGGAAGGTACTTGTAGTTATACTGTACGCATTTTCAGGTGAAGAAATCAGATATTAGCAAGTGTAAAATAATAGCATTATAAAATCAGAGGCCAGAAATGATAAACATGGTTGCAGAAAAAGCAATTGTTAGATAGAACTGTACCCTTTTAGAAAGAGCTTTTCTGGCCTAGAAGCCAGAAGACTTTGGCACTCCTGTTATTGAGAACAGATAGAGCAACAACATATATAGTGTGATATTGAACTATAACCTCAATTGTGTATAGAACCCAAAGTATAAAATAAATATATACAAGTTCATATTGACATAAACAATTGAATAAATAAATAAATAGGGGAGGAGGCACAGATCTTTCTTATAAAATTATTTCAAGTAATATAAGTGAGGGCTGGACTTACCCTCATCCAAAATATAGAGCATGGAAAGAGGAAAGTTAGTAAGAGTAGAAAACATGGCAGCCACTAGTTGAACCAAGTTACCAGAGTTTCCATCACCAGTAATAAGTAATCTTAATAGCATATACCCCCCAATACGATATGGTGAAGAGGGGGCTTCATCTCTCTGGTTTTCTCCCCCAAACCCATAGCCCCAGTCTCAGCATGAGAAAAATACCAGACAAACCCAGACTAAGGGACCGTCTACAAAATACCAGTACTCCTCAAGTTGTCAAGTCCATGAAAAAGAAGGAGTGAGAAACTATCCCAGACCAGTGGAGACTTAAGGAGTGAGGATGACGAAATGCAGTGTGGGATCCTCATTTGTGTCCTGAGGTAGGAAAAGGACATTAGTATAAAAACTGGTGAAATCCAAATACAATCTGAAGTTTAGTTTGTAGTTTTAAAAAAGGGAAGGAGGGGGTTTCCCTGGTGGCGCAGTGGTTGAGAGTCCGTCTGCCGATGCAGGGGACTTGGGTTCGTGCCCCGGTCCGGGAAGATTCCACATGCCGTGGAGCGGCTGGGCCTGTGAGCCATGGCCGCTGAGCCTGCGCGTCCGGAGCCTGTGCAAAAAAAAAAAAAAAAAAAAAAGGGAAGGAAACAATTGGATCAGATGGCTTAGTCCCTCCTAGCTATAGACTTCCTTAATGTTCTAGAAGTGAGGTTCACAGAAGAGATGTCTTAAAGGAGAGGTTGGACTTAAGGTGTCAGAGCTATTTTTTCTAATTAAAAAAATATATGTTTTTAGATGCTTCTTTCTATATGTTTTCTTCCCATGCTTAAAAAAATAGAGAATTGCAGAAGGCATTGCTGCAGATAAAAAACCTTAGACATCAGTTAGAATCACAGTAGGAAAAGACAGAGCTGAATAAAGAATTGAACTCAGCAGTGGATCTCAGGGGGGTCATCTTCTAGTCCTGAGTGTCCACAGGCACGTGACCTTGGGCAGGTCATATTTCTATGCCTCAATTTCTTTGTCTGTAAACTGGTGGGATTAGATTATAAAATATCTACATTTCCAATTATAACATATAATTCTACTAGCTCTGTGTACCAGTGGTAGAAGTCTGAGGTACAGAGAATGCAATTTCTGGGGTGGGTGAGGGATGCTCTTCTGCAAACCACAGTGACACCTGCTGGAGAATCAAGGGTTATCTCCCTTGGTTGGGTAGCTTGGAAAATCACATCCCGGGTGAGAGAAAATCCCGTAGACTCAGCTTGGCCATTATCTACAAACTTGGATCAAGGAATGACTTTTGCAGGTCTCTTTCTTGCCTCTTCTTCTTTCAGACGTTACCTAGCACAGTTCTGACACCACCAAAAATTAACTATGACATCTTAAGCAAATTACTTAAGCTCTCTGGGCCTCGATTTCTTCCTTTATAAAATGGGGGTTAAAATAACTACTTTGGGTTGCTTTACGAGAATGAATTGAGCAAATCCAATCCCGGACTGCAATGTGCTATTTACTTCTTATTTAGGTGGGTAATATTTGGACTTTTCTGGCCTCTGATCCTCATCAAGTATTAAATAACAGTAGTGTGTTCGTGTCTGATGGTAGAGGGGGTCAAAGAGCAGAATCCAGCTATTCACGACTTTAAAAAAAACCCTAAATGATACCAAGAGGGTAGATTTAGTTTTTACTAACATTAACTTAAAAGATTTGGGGAAATGGTTTTGCAGCAGTAGTCAGTAGCACATGATTGATGGTTATGTTCATAAATCAGCAGTGTGCAAGTGACTGATGACTCTTCTCCTGCGGGGGACCCAAGTGGCAGGGGAGAGGCACGGTTGTGAGGACAGCCAGCGCTTGATGGGAGCCTCAATGGAAGATTGATAACTTGGGAATGTTTTCAACATATGTGGATCGCTCTTAAATAGGTTTTTGAGAAAGGTTCTTCTGCAGCCGAGGCTCTATGTTGGCACATGTTCTTTTTTGATTGTAAATTAGATTTTCAGTGATAAGCTGCTCATTCTTCCCTCTGTGCATCTGCTTTCATCTTTGTGATCGTGGGAGGGGAGGGATCAGCTGCAAGTCACCCCTGGGACCTGGGCTTCTCACAGAACAACTGGTCCCAGGGAGGCTCTGGCCACATTTACACGTTAAAAAAACAAAAGATATGAAAAGGGATTCAGAATGGGATTATCGTCTCCCTAGAACTCAGGAGTCAGAAAGTATTCCCTGGAAACACTTCACTGATGATTCCTCTCCATATAATATTGGGTTTTACAGACTCTCTTTTAATATTTTGAAGCCTTTTACTTACTTTTTCTTGTGATTCTTGCCATCTGTTTGATTCTCACCAGGCTTTATTATTGTGTTCTCACATAGGACGAAACTGAGGCACAGGGAAGTTTAATTCGTGCAGGTCAGTGATAGAGATAAGAGCCCTTCAGAGTCCTTCAACCTCTAGGTGGATAACTCATCCCGTACCTCCTTCTGGAGTAACTGTATCATTGTCATACAGGAAATCAATGGAAAACCACTATTATCGAAATAGTCATATAATTATTTTTGCTAACATTGTAAACTTCCTGGTTACGTGTTTGTGTGTATGTGTGTGTGTGTGTGTGTGTGTGCACACGTGTGCACGCGCATGCACGGGTATGCACATGTTTTTGCATCTATGACCTTTAACTCCGAAGTTTTTTATCCCTAAGTTCACAAATTGGCATTTAAATGTTCTTGTTAAGGATCTTTAGAGTAATCAAGAACCTCTATTCCATCTGCAGAGTAAAACCCAAACTCCTTGCACTTCCAGCACTCTTTTTGAGCTGGTACAAACTGCCCCTTTGATGTTTCTTATCTTATCCCCTATCCCCTGGGATAACCCCTGAACCTGTCTGTGCAGCCAATTCCTGGCTCCACCTCACACTTACAGAATTAGAAAAATATAGAATCTAACTTTTCAGCCTGCTCCCCAGGTATTTCTGATGCAGTGAGCCTATGAGTCAACATTTGTGGACCCTGCCAGTCCCATGCCGTCGGCTCTACTCTAAGGTGGCCTTTGTTTGCCGGCCCTCGTAACGTGATACTATTCAATATGCCTGATCTTATCTCCCAAACACTACCTTTATTTCAAGACCCAGGTCAAACACCCTGGCATTCATGAAGCTTTGACTTATTCCTTCCACTACAGCGAACTCTTCCTACTTCACCCTCTTAGAATGTGTGTGTGTGCTTCTATTTAAGCTCCAGTTGTTTATCTGTGTTTTCTTCCCTCCAGAAGGAGATCTAGACTCCGTCCCTAATGCCCCACCAGGCACAGAGTTCTCAGTAAGGAATTGCAGAGTGCTGAATCTAAGTCTATGGGTAACTTCCGGACATAGAGCTTCTGATGATATTTTATTCTGGAGACAGAACAAGACCAATCAGGTCTTTCTGTTTCACTTTTGGTCTCAGAGTTTGGGATTAGCTACTATGGACTCCATTTAGCTCTATCACTCTGCTTCAGGTGTCCTGTGAAGCTTGAGCTACCACCTGACAGCCTAGTTTTGGGTTGAAGAGGAGAAGTGAAGGAAGAAGAGTGGACCATATTTATTAAGGAATTCTCTGGGCAGCTGATGTGTTTACATTAACAGATGAATAGTGGAATAGAAAGGCTTCTGAGCCCTGCACGATCCCACTTTTTGGTCCTTTATTAGATATATGTGTATAACTGTAAGGGTGCTTCACACTTTGAAGATATACTCATTAAATTCTGACAGTTATTTCAAATCATACATGGGAACATACTTACTGTGTGTATTTATCAAGAAATAGCATTTAAAAATTTTTTTGTTTGAAGTTTTCCTCCAAAAGTAACTTCGTGCTGCCACCGATACATTCATTCAGTGCTCAGAATAAGGATTTTGAGTACAGGGTTTAAAAGTATTTAGATACAAGTGCATTGTTAAATAGAGAATTTGCAAATGCCATACTACTAAACATAAAAATTGGATATGAAATATAATTGTTGATCCAAGAGGTTCCATTGGAGAACAGCTGGTTAAGCCTTCTGGAAGACATTTTTGGAAGTATGATTGAGAATCTATTTTGGAAGTAACAGACATCTTCCTATATTTCCCTCTTTCTATTCATTATCATTAAAGGGTATCATCTGCTCTTGGTTTTGTGTTTAATTTGAATTCACACTCTTACAATAAGGTCACCTACCTTAGTTCTGTGAAATTGAATCTAATTTTGGAATAAAAGTGAAAATTAAGATCTAGGTACCACTCATTAGGGTTTTAGAAGGCATAGGTTGAATTGGGTGTCTTGTGTTCTGCCACTTCTACTACCAAGAAACGATTCCTTTAATCCAGTGAAATCCTTTGAGAAGTAATGGAGCAATTAGAAATTAAGGGCAAGGGTCAGCTCCTGAGCAGCACCAAGACATCAGGGACTTTACTTGTAGCCCTGCTGTGTGCATGTGTTCTTCATAAAGCACAAAACAAGATAGAATCTTTACAGTGTTTTCTTAAGATAGAATTTTAGTAAAGCTCCCTTCAAATCCCAAGGCCAAATACGTATTGGAAAAACACCTATTTTAGGGAATGAGTACCTTTCTTACTCTTTAAAACCAACCAAATAATGCCAATTCCTTTTGCCTAGTTACAACAGCCAGCTTTTTTTTTTTTTTTTTTTTTTTTTTCTGTACGCGGGCCTCTCATTGTTGTGGCCTCTCCCATTGCGGAGCACAGGCTCCGGACGCCCAGGCTCAGCGGCCATGGCTCACGGTCCCAGCCATTCCGTGGCATGTGGGATCCTCCCGGACCGGGGCACGAACCCATGTCCCCTGCATCGGCAGGTGGACTCTCAACCACTGCACCACCAGGGAAGCCCCTTTTTTAAACATCTTTATTAGAGTATAATTGCTTTACAATGGTGTGTTAGTTTCTGCTTTATAACAAAGTGAATCAGTTATACGTATACATATGTCCCCATATCTCTTCCCTCTTGCATCTCCCTCCCTCCCTATCCCACCCCTCTAGGTGGTCACAAAGCACTGCGCTGATCTCCCTGTGCTATGCAACTGCTTCCCACAAGCTATCTATTTTACGTTTGGTAGTGTATATATGTCCATGCCACTCTCTCACTTTGTCCCAGCTTACCCTTCCCCCTCCCCGAGTCCTCAAGTCCATTCTCTAGTAGGTCTGCATCTTTATTCCCGTCTTGGCCCTAGGTTCTTCTGACCGTTTTCTCTTTTTTATTTGATATATATTTTTTTAGATTCCATATATATGTGTTAGCATACAGGATTTGTTTTTATCTTTCTGACTTACTTCACTCTGTATGACAGTCTCTAGGTCCATCCACCTCACTACAGATAACTCAGTTTCGTTCCTTTTTATGGCTGAGTAATATTCCATTGTATATATATGTGCCACATCTTCTTTATCCATTCATCTGTCGATGGACACTTAGGTTGCTTCCATGTCCTGGCTATTGTAAGTAGAGCTGCAGTGAACAGTGTGGTACATGACTCTTTTTGAATTATGGTTTTCTCAGGGTATATGCCCAGTAGTGGGATTGCTGGGTCATATGGTAGTTCTATTTTTAGTTTTTTAAGGAACCTCCATACTGTTCTCCATAGTGGCTGTATCTTTGCAAATGAAGCAACTGACAAAGGATTAATCTCCAAAACATACAAGCAACTCATGCAGCTCAGTATCAAAAAAACAAACAA
The DNA here is from genome assembly GCF_949752795.1 of Hyperoodon ampullatus. Classification (NCBI taxonomy): domain Eukaryota; kingdom Metazoa; phylum Chordata; class Mammalia; order Artiodactyla; family Ziphiidae; genus Hyperoodon; species Hyperoodon ampullatus. Next base: position 68,766,899 of record NC_136926.1, read on the forward strand.
CCCAATCCAAAAATGGGCAGAAGACCTAAACAGACATTTCTTCAAAGAAGATATACAGATTGCCAACAAACACATGAAAGAATGCTCAACATCATTAATCATTAGAGAAATGACAGCCAGCTTTTGAACAACCTGAAAGTCTCTGTGTTCGAAAAGACCCAGCACTTGTACTTGATCCAGTAATGTTGAGCTTCTTGGAAATTGTTTGCTGGGATTCTCTTTCATCCTTTAACTTTGGAGAAAAATATTAATTTATTTCTGTCTCATTAAGGAAGGTATCTGCATCACAGCTGACCTATTGCAAGAAATAGTACCTAATTACAATCAGGGAGGATGAATTGGTGAGATTTTCCTCTCTTCTTTTTTTTCTGATTTAATGAGGATCACAGCATTCTCTCTGAATACCGTGATTATCAGATTATGTTTACAGAGTTCGTATTTTTTCCAACCTCTTTGGCAACTCTTACGCCCTCTTGTTCTGCCATGTAACCTGTGGTTCTTGAAAATATAGATTATCAACTATATGAAAGATGAAGGTCTTAAAATGGGACCCTTCCAGGGTATAGGAAATATGGTGACATAACCATCCTTAGGATGGGACCAAATCATGTGCAGTTAGTTCATGTCCTTGGATAAATGAATAAATAAATAACTGAATGGATGTGTGTTCTTCCCCAAGGAAAAACTTTAAAGGGAAAACAAATCCACAGAATTACAGCATAGTTGTCAGTAAAATTTTTGATGTTTATGTAGAATCCAGAGATGTCAGTTCCAAAATTTGATGAGGAGGGTGAGGGTGTGAAATTTACAAGCTCACTGTACAGCTGTGAGCCTTGCAGTTCTTAGAGCACAAGCCGACTGGAAGCATCCTCTGAGACCCTACCCCTCAACCAACTGTGAGGCCATCAGTCTAGGGGTGGTTTCCTGCTAGGATCATGTTTGGAAATCCATGTGGCCATGGACGTTGCCATGGGACTGAGGGCGTCTGTTCAGTAATTTTCTCTGAGCCAGCCGAGGAGACTGTATCTGACCCTCTCTGCACCCCAGGTTTGACTGGGGTAGCAGCACTGGTGGCAGTCACGTGATGTCACTATAATTATCCAAGCACCTTTGGGAGGAAGAACTATAAAATCATTGTTACTCATCTTAAGATATTTTTGATCATTCATGAATTTGCTAATCAGAATGTCAGGGGTTCAAGGGAAATGACAAATGAAATATAGCTGTTTTATTGGTGAATTCCCCAAACCTTGTGATCAGACTCGATATCCATAGCAAAGGTAGTTGCATTTGGTGGTGTCTGAGGGATAAGAAAGATGGGCATCCTGAAGTTTGAGGCAGTAGAAAACTTTATGTTCTGAACTTTTGCTACCTTGTATCCTGATTCTATTAGGGTGATTAGGGTGTTACATATTATTTTTGTATTCTCTGATTTGGAAGTCAGCAGACATGGACTGTAGTCCCATATCCCCAATTCTGTCCTTGTTTTAAGCAGCTTTGTTGAGCTATAATTCATATCCCCCATACAATTCACCCGCTTAACATGTACAATTCAGTAGGGTTTAGTATCAGTATATTCACAGAGTGGTGTTAATTCTGTCCATTGAAGTGTCTATATCACTCCAGATAAATCTGTGAGTCTTGAGTTGGCTCATGTATAAATTGAGTGGAGCAATATGTATTTAGTCTTCTTTTGAATGATGAGTCTATAATTTCAAGACTTGGGAGCAATCTGTTTATGTAAAAAAGAAACACATCATGAAATGTAGTGAAAGTTTTATAAGTTACCATTTGATAGATCTCTCTCTCTCTCTCTCTCTGTCTCTCTCTCTCTCTCTCACACACACACACACACACACACACACACACACACTGTTATTCCCTCCATGATCTCCAACTCAAATTTCCCATCATCCCACATCCAGTTTAAGTCTCACCTTCTTTACTTCTACCTGCATTCCCCCCACCCCCAGGCCCCTTCTCATGAATGTCTGCTACATTTTTTCTATCACATACAGATTGTCTCATAGATATGGGCTTTCTAATACAGTTTTATAGGTATAATTTTTCCCTGAGCAAGACTATAAACTTGATTCTTTCTGTCCTACACATCACTTTCCACTCATAGTCAATGAATAGTTGTTGAGTCTCTTCTATACAATTACCCAGAAATGTATTTGGTATCTTAAAATGTAGATGGGTTCTTCCTGTGCCGACTACCAGGGTCAGCTTCCAAAGGCTGAACTATTCTGAGAATGGATAGCACTTTAGGAATTGCCAGGGCAGAGCATCATTGCTGTGATTGCAATTGTGTTCCTTAAAGTACAGGCATTATTACCCAGAGTAGCACATGATATTGATTGACCAGCATTGCAAGTGCACAATTCCATATTATTGCTCCATTGGGAGTTCATCATTAAACCTGAACAAAGCTCTGTATAACACACATATTGTCATGGTGAATTTCATTGGCCACAGTGAGTTGTATCTATGATAGCCTCTGATCAATGACTCATATTGTTTGTGAGATTTTCTAGTTAAGCAACACTGGGTGACTTCTGATAAGGACTTATCTAATATACTAGATGGCGGAAATCCATTTTTCAATACAATCAGGTACATCTATATTGTATGAAAATATCCTTCCAACTGTTTTCACCTTGACTTTGCTAATATAGTTAGAAAACTCTTTTCTTTCTTTCTTTCTTTCTTTCTTTTTTTTTGTTTAACAAGGTCTACTGCTTCTTATTGATGTCCCAGCTACAGTAGCCTTGGTACTTGAAATGTTGCCTATCCTGAAAGAGTGTAGCAGTAGCAACTAGGAATATGATTGTGTTCTCATTAACTATGCTAACAGACCATAGCCTGGAGCTTCTTTACCCGTGAGTCCAATGGGACAACTGTCAGCATACAAAATACACACTTAGGTTGCCAGAGTTTTCTTCATAACACTCCTAGTTCCCATCTACCATGAGGCACAGAATTACTGCACAATCCTTATTATTTTTGGATCCTTTTTATCCCTTCCCAGTCTCTACTTTTCCATCTCAATCCATCATCCTTTCTTTGATGTTTGTTCCTGTCATGCTGTCAAATATATTCCAACCCTACTTGTAGTTGTTTACCAACTACTTCATCCCTTTCCTAAATCCACTGAGCATTTGCAGTACAGCCCACACTCATCTTTATTATCCTGACTCTTACTTTCAGCATGGACCATCCAAAAACTAGCCTAAAGATTAAGTACCTCGATCTTTGCAAGTCCAATAACTGTCTTCTGTACACCCTTGAGTATGGTTCCTGTATATTCCAATTTTTCTGGGTCAATCCTATTAAGCTTGTTATAATGACATGATTATTAATAACACCTCCTTTAATTCTCAAACATGGTATTTTGTTATGTCATATTTCTGCTATTGATTTTATTATTATTTCTAAACACTGGAGTCCCTCTATTTTTTCCAAAATTTGGTATATTTCGTTTTTTTTTATCCAGATTAGACCTGGTATGGCCCACTTCAGCCATTTCTCGCTGCCATCCTAAAATTCTTGCTCCTTTGGCCTTGTGGGAGCATTCACACTGCACACTGTCAGCTTCCAGCTAAACCAACTATCTGCTTTCTAGGGTCTATATCCTGCCTTCCAGAGGCATCCAGCTATTTAATCTGGATTTTCGCTTCTACAAATTCATGGTTTCCATCTTTCTTGGGCTTCCATGATGCTGGACTGAGCACTTCCATAACATTGATCATTTTTCATTTCCATTCCTATAACAGCTATTACACACTTTTAAAGGAAGTTTTCTGCCAATTTTGTAGTGAAAACTGAGGTTCATATCTACCTATCTCCATACATAGACACTTCTATTTATCATCACCCACCTTCACTACCTTCTCTTCAGCATTGTAGAAAGAGCTTTTCATTTTTCTAATTCAAGGCAAATTACTCTCGCTATGCCCGTCTCCTTTTTTCTGCAGTGTTCCATCAGTTGTTCAATTTTTTCTTAATTTTTGAATTTCTAATATCTAAACCTCTACAGGATTCTTCCCCACAGACTTTATATATGTCACTCCCACTTAAAAACAAAACAAAACAAAAGCCTTTCTTGGCCCCAGCCTCTCCTTTATTTTCTATCTCACCTCTAGTCTCTTCTTTCCTTCTTAGAAAAGTCTACCCTTCTTCATCCTCTATAACTGGGTGCCTCTATCACTCTGCTGATTCTATTCTAGGAGATATTAATGATCTTCCAGTTGTCAAATCTGATACTCTCTTCACAGATTTCATCTTACAGACTTTCCAATGACATTTGACAACATTGACCATTTTTATTTCCATATGGAAATAACCCCTTTTTAACCTCTTCGTTCTCCTTGGAATTCTATACAGTTTTACCAAGGCAAGGCCAGGTTTGAGCATCAGTGAGGATCAGTAAATGATAGGGGGCCACAGGGTAGCAGACAGAAATGGGTCTGGAAGTGTGGGTTGGATTTTATGGGTTTCATCATCTTGTTTTCATACTGCTTCCTCTCGTGTCTTTTTATCATGTCAGGTCAACATGTTACCTTAAAATTATTACAAAGATTTCTTTTTGGAAAATGTGCTCAGATGACATGATTTATGTTAAAACTAAAGGGAAATGAAATCAAATGGGAAAAGTCTGACAGATAAAAGATAAGACAACAAATGTTTCTCCAGCTTTCTCATGCTTAGATTGTAGACAGAGATGGAAAGTTACTATACAGGGTCCAAGAATCTGACTGGATCCAAGGGGTCTGATATTCTTTCCCATTTCCCACTTTTCAGTATAAACTTAGAATCAAGGAGCTACATGATAAATGGTTGGTCTGTATTCTTACACTGGGTCTAAGACTAAGTAGTTGTATACCATTAGTTAAGTTTCTTACCTTTTAAGGGTTCCCTTATGATACTACACCCTATGATTCTATAAAAGTAGGTATAAAGTAGTTCACAGGTATAAAAGAGCTTTATAAACGTTATGTGGTACCATTTCGAGTCTCTGTCAATGTACCCATAAAACTCTCAACCCTTTTACATGATGAAATTCAAATGCAATACTTTATCATCTAGCACTGAAGGAAAATATTTTATTTTTACATAGTTTATTATCTGTTCCATGCTCTTATAATGGGGTAGCCCATTTGTTTAAAAAAATGATGGCACCTGGTAATTTGTTTATTTACAAAGTGGGATCCTGACTTAATAAATAAATATTTGAGGCTTTCAAAAGCAGTCACGGTCATTTAATATACAGTCATTTTTAAAGAAAATTATATAGAGACTGTTTCCAATAACATTTATGAGAGATGTTATCCTCATCTCCTGCAAGTTCAGATTTTATTACATGAAGATGGTGATTGAAGGCTTCTATTCAAGAGCCCGAGCTTGTTGCAAGCATCATGATGCTGAATCCCACATTGCAAATGAAATAAACGGCACACCCTCTTAGTTTACAAACAGCGCACCAGTATCAGCCATCAAGTCCAGTGGTATTAAACAGGCTGGCCTTCATCTTTCCTTTCTCACACTCTTAAATTCTTTCTTATTCTGTGGATTCAGAATGCCCTCAGGAACATGGCTTCTTGGTTTTACTGATGCCTTTTCAACCATTGTATCTATTGGTGTAGAAGACTTTGGGGATTTGTTTTCAGTCTTTTCCCCTTAGCCTCCCTCATGTCTTTTCTTTGAGCCGGAGGATATGTTGAAGCCTGGACGTTGATATGCTTGCCCTAATTTATGACTAATCATGCCTGTGCTACCCTTCATGCATCTTAATATGAAGCTTTGGGGCACTTGGTTCCCAGGTGCTGAAATTATCCTGGGCCTTGTGTCCACAGCTGTGTCTCTGGCATCATCTCTTACTATCCCCTTCAGGAATTATGCTATGCAAAGTGTGCCTATAAGGTAACAAGGCTGGTTTTCCTACACTGTATATAAATGCTTGTCTCCTTATTTTCTAAGTTCATTTTATATCTCCTCCTCTCTTAGGGATAGGAGTGGACAATTATCAATGGATCAGATGAAGATGGATATCCTAATATACATTTTGATCCCTGAAAATGCCTGGTTTTCAGATTGGTTCATTAAAATGACAGCAACCCCAAAATGGATTTCTGGGAAATGGAAGGAAGAAGGCTAGAGTGGCTAGAGGAGTGTTAGGAGTTCTGATGCTTCTTAAATATGGTCTTTGGGATTTCACATTTGAAAGAAAGCCAACAGTGGTAGAAGGAAATGCTACTGTGTATGTGAAAACCAGGCATTAGTGATAGTCTTCACACAGGACGAGTGAGGTTTCTGTCAAACATTTCTCTCTTAAATAGGTAATTAGTCTGAAGGAGAAGAAAAGGGGCCTGAAGGAAGCACAGGGTTTCTCTCAAAACCCAGTGGAAAGGGCACTAGACTGGTGATCTGAAAACACAGATGTTGGTCTGACATTTATCATACTGTTGATGCTTAGATCACTCAGCTGAGTGTCCTGCTTAGACCATGGCCAGGTATATAAAAGGTACTCAAAAAACTTTTGTTGAATAATAAATGAATTAATCATTGATTTATTACAAATCTGTCATAGGATTTGATGTCTAGGTTTCCAAGTTTAATCTTTCCTTTCATTCTAGACTGAAAGGAGTTGATGTTCAAATGTAGCATGGTAACAAAAAGCCTAGGGCAACTGAGTAACCTGTGGATGGGATGGGAAGGATGCCCCATTAGCTGACTACTAAATCTTAGGATGGTAAAACATTACAGAGACATCTTGATTAGGCCATGATAGAAATCTAAACCTAGCACCTGGTGTACCTGTGTCGCTCAGAAACGTGCAGGGATTATAAAATGAGGTTGACATCTAAACACCTTGATAAAACCCCAGAGTGGAAATTATTCCATCTGTTTTAAAAAATTCATTGCAATATTTTTGTTTTGTTTTTATTTTGGCTGCACTGGGTCTTAGTTGCTGCACGCGGGATCTTCCTTGTGGCATGCAGGGTCTAGTTCCCTGACCTGGGATCGAACCTGGGCCCCCTGCATTGGGACTGTGGAGTCTTACTGACTGGACCACCAGAGATGTCTCTTACTGCAATTCTGAACTCTAGGAACAAAAGTCTGGGTCAGATAATCCAGTGGGTGCAGGGGCTTCTAGATCATGACTAGCAGTCCTTAGAAAACCGCCCTGGGTTCATGATCGTCCTCTAGTTTTCCTCAGAGTCCCACATACCAAGGTTTGAGAATTTTATTTATTATGAAAACCTATGGCCTGATGGTAATATTTTAGAAGTTTGTGAAATAGTTTGCAAGTGTAATTAGGTTTCTGTTATTCCTTGGTAGCTATTTGGGAACATTGTTTCCCTTGACATTGTAAGTTTCTGGAAGACTATTTCTGAATTCTGTTGATTTCTCTTACTTCAAAGCAGACCATTTGTTACGAAGAGCAATTCAGAATGCTGCCAGCTTCTTTCAAGCTTTGCCCCCAAATGCTTTATGCTTTTGCAGTTACATCTGTTTATTTGTTTACTCACCCATTCTCCACCCACCACCAAGCCAGGTCCTGTGATACATACTGAAGAGGCAGAGATAACAAATGATCCACATTGACCTTAAGGGGCTCAGAATAATACCTTACCCACAGTAAACAAACACAAAAATCTGGTGAGCAAAGTACTATAAGAAGAGCAAGGTATCTTGAGCACACACACCTTTTGGAGCTTGGGGTAAGGAGAGCTGATGAGGGAAGGTCTTAGGGACAGATAACATCTGAGCTGAGATATAAAAGAAGGGGGGAGTTAAACAGGAGAGAAATGATGTGGTGGGAGGGAAGAGGAGACTTGGGAAGTGAAGGACTCTCCAGGCTGCAGGAACAGCATGTACAAAGACATGGAAGGGAAAAAGCCACACTCTTCAGTGAACTGGATATGGGAGTGGTGGGAATTTCTTTCACTGTGACTCAGGAGAAGAAGAAGAGAACAACAACAATTCACACAGACACACAAAGGAGAAAATGAATGATGTTACAATACTTACTAACTTTTCTGTGTTTCTGACACTTAATTTTAAACTTACTATCTATGTAATTTATCATTATTACAGCCTATTGGCTTAATAGCCATTGCTTGGATAGGGAGACCGGAGCCCTGAATTTTGGTGCTAGCTTTGACGATTTCCTGGTGAGTAATTCTAAGTAAATACTAAGTTATTACTGAGTAAATATTACGAAATTATTATTAACTTTGTAATATCTGGGCCTCTTTTTCCTCTTCTTATCTAAGTTACTTTTAAATGGGCAAAAATCTTTCTCATACCTTTTTACATGTAAAATATTGGTAGTTTCAAGATATTTGAAAAAGCCTAGCCCTACCCTTGGTAGACAGGATCACATCCAATAGCAGAGGCCAATATCTAAAGATGTCAAAGCTCATTTGCATAGACAACCAGCAGGGCAGTTGAAGATGTCAACAAAAAGATACTGCAATGGGCTCCCCTGAAAGGTTTGAGTCTCGGCCATAAGGAGTCTCGGCCATAAGTTTGAGTCTCGGCCATAAGGAGTCCCACCCATGGTCACTGCCAGAGTTTCTGCATCTGAGTCTGTAGGTAGTTCAACTTTAGAAGGTTAAGAATTTGTTACCTGGCTCATGTGAGACCCAATCAGCAATTTTCTAAAGATAAACAGCTAACAGGAAAGAAGATATAAGTGAGAAAGCAAATGTGATTTGGAGTTTCCAGAAAAATAGTATGTTGCAACAAAGTTACAGAAAACCCACAAAGTAATCAAAGCTCCCATTTAAGCTAGAGGAAAAGTGTCCTGGGTTAAATGGGCCAGGAACCATGGCCTGGGAGCCCTTTCTGGCAGAATCAAAATCTGTGTAGCTTAGTACCAAAAAGTATCCCCTTGTCTACTGTTACTTATTATACTGTTAGACATTCAAGTGCTGAAGATGCACACAAAAGTAAGATTCATTTTGTGTCCAGTCTGTTTGTGGCAACCTGCTCTATCCTATCTCTGTCCAGCCCTACCTTCCAACATCAAGGCCCGCAAGACACTTTGTTGTTAAACTCGGAGGAGGCACCTGGATTGCAAAATACCTATAATTTTACAAGTGAGAAAACTCATCCTCAGAGAGTTTAAATAACTAGTCCAAAGTCATATACCCCGGGACTACTAAAATATAGTAAATTACAGAAACAATATTTGAAAATCCATTCAATTCCAAAGTCATGTTCTGATGTATCCTGTTCTTCATTGCCCAGAAAGACTGACTGTCTAATTCCCAAATCACCCTCTGGTTAAAAAGTTTTTAAAAAGTCATGTTAGAAATTAGACTGGATTAGGAACACAGAGTGGTGCTAAGAAGAGAAAACAAGGGCATGTCACAGGGGTTTGGCTTTGAATCTGGAGAGCACAGACAGGCCAAGAGGCTCATGCCCGTCAGTAGTGAGATATTCTGGTACAGGAAGGAAACTGACTTGCCTTTCCCTTCACTGTGTGCCAGGGACAGCTACCTCCATTTTCTCCTTCTATTTAATTCCAGTGGTGAAGATGGCCTGCTTTCTTTGAATCTCCCAACGTCAGATGTTTTGCAGAATGCATGCTAGAGTAATTTTGAAATCTCATATCACTTAGTCAAATCAAATATGTTCCAAAGATTAAGGCAACCATTAAGTAACTGGAAGAATCCTTATCTAGCAATATTGTTATAAAATGAATTTTTTAAAAAGATCCAAATCTATTAGGAAAATGGGCAAATTATGTGAAATTGACTATTCACAGGAATAACACCATACAAATGAATAAATATATAGAGAGAAGCCTTTTCAATTCAGAGAATAAACAAATTAATTAAATTTTTAATAGCAGTGAGAGAGTTTTTTACTGTTAAAAATAACAGAATTAAAGAGGAATAATGCCATCATGCCCTTGAGAACGTGGTTAAACAGGCATTCTCAGAAGCTGTTGGTAAGATGTTGCACTAGCCAGGTTTCTGGAAGTCAATTTGTCAGTTTTCTCAAAGGCCTCAAAAATGTTTGTTACCCTCTTTCTTGATCCAGTATTTCTCCTTGGAATCTATTTTAAGGAAATAATTAGAGATGTGGACAAGAATATATATAAAAATGCTGATTGTAGCTGCATTTTTAACAACAGTGAAAAATTGGAAAGAGTCTGCATTGCCATCTATATAGAAATGGCTGATTAAAATACAGTATACACATAGGACAGAATATTGTGCAGCTATTAAAGTATCTTCAAAGAATTTTATTGTATGTAAGGATATATACTCACGATGTAATGTTAAGGAGAGAAAATGTAAGATGAAAAATAGAATGTGCAGTGTGAACTTGTGTGTGTGTGTGTGTGTGTGTGAGAGAGAGAGAGAGAGAGAGAGATTGAGAGTCACCAAAACACGCAGGGAACATACTAGAATGTTAATTGCCATTCTCCTGGTAGATGAGATTATGATTTTAATTTTCTTCTTTATACTTTACTGTGTTTTTCAGATTTTCTACAGTAAGCAGTATTATTTTTAGCATAGGTAAAAGAGAAACTGCTTTGATTTAACTAACCCTTAGATGTAACTGCATTATATTCCCAGATGTACCTTCCCTGTCCTACCCCTGACATACACATCTACAGTAAAAGGAGGAGTGAGAGGATGTTGGTTGGGAATAAAGGCTTACAGAGGAGAGATACCAGTCTCCAGGAGACTTTATATGATTGGTTAGGAAATCATCTTTGGTACCCAACAGAATAACTTTATTCTGCCAGTGAGCACAAAGCCAAAGACTTGACTGTGTGCCAGATAAAAAAACATCCTATCTAAAATAGACACTCCCAACCCCTGTGCCTGTCATTCTGTACTGTGACCTTATATTTATGCAACATAGCAGTTATTGTTATGTCATAATCCTATTTATTTCTTGTTGGCTATTTCCCCTCTTTAGACTGTAAGGAACATAAGGCCAAACGTCTGCTCTCTTTTTCAGATTCTTTTCCATTATAGGTTATTACAAGATACTGAATATAGTACCCTGTGCCATACAGTAGGTCCTTGCTGTTTATTTATTTTATCTTCCATGAATGTTAGTTGAATGACAGATGAAATAATTAATTCACTACCAACCTGTCGTAGGATTTGACCTCAGATTTAATCTTGATTCATCAAGGCTGTTGGTGTACTCTCAGACTTTAAGTTGACTGCAGATGTAGATGTTGGGGAAGGAAGGCAATGGCTCGAAGAATCACAGAACCTTCAAGTTTTCTGCCTTTATTTAGGAGACGGTGGAGGTGCCACTGTCCGACCACACTCTCACTTTGTCCTTCTGACACAGAAGACAGGTGGGGAAAAGACGCTATCTTTGGGGACCCTTGTGGCAATGGCATAGCGTGTGTCCTGCTCACTGCTCTTTTGTTGATGCCTAGTTTGGGAAATCGCTGACTTTTCTATGTGTCTGACCAGTACAAGCATATTCTACATATTTAAATTTATTGTATCAGTAAGTCTTGCACACATCTAGGAGGATAATTAAAGCCAGAAAATCAAATAAAGTAAATACTTTCCCATCTACTTAACGGATGGCCTTGTTAGGTAACATGATAAGGATATTGTTATATATGTGTAATATCATTTTATTTTTATCTTATTGTTCTTCTCCTTACTATCCTTAGCAACCGATTTTAAAATACTCACTATGTTGTCGGCCCTATATTAAATCATTTACATGCCCTGCATTACCTACTCAGCCTTTATCATAACCTGGGGAGGTATATGTTGTTATCCCATTTTACAGATGAGAAAAGTGAGTCGATTATAATGCATGTGTGACTGATCTCAAAGAACATATTACTCTATCTGCATTCCATGTGAGAATCCTGAAATACTAGGTATCCTAGGTATTGTACGAATACTTAGAGCTGAAACTAAGGCCAACAGTCCATGGAAAATGATCAAGCCATCTGGAGAAGTTTGGTTTGGTTTTCTAAAACATTCTCGCTGGCACTCTTAATTTTCATAAAACCACATTCATTGTTACCAGTGCTGCCTTTCATCCATGTGTTATTTGATATCCTAATTGGTCTGCTGTCAGCCTGTAGGCAAATAGCTTGGCAAAGGCAGAGGGGAGATCTGTGAAGCCAGTTTGTTTGCAGGGCTCAGAGTGATGCCGAATGCAGCCTCTGTACCCGGGCGCCAAACTGAATCTTGGAGACAGAGTTTGGGGTGAAGTAAAAATAGATAGCTTTATTGTTTTGCCAGGCAGAGGGGGCCACAGTGGGCTCATGCCCTCAAAACTGTGTGTCCCAACCTGGGGGAGGGGGGTTGTGAGGCGTCTTAATAGTCCAGGGGCAGGGTTGCTGATAAGGATCAGGGTGCAAGCAGGGCCCTCATTCCTTCAATCTAGAGGTCATCTGGCATCAGGTGGTGATAAGCTGTGACCTTCTCTCTGTCATGAAGAGTGTTTCATCAAGTAGTTGACATCTTCCATTTGTTGGGGGTTTTAGTTCTGCAGAAGAGCTCAAAGATACTATTACATGTATCACTTGCGGGGGAACCAGGACCCTGCCACAAGGCTGCACTATTGTTTTTTTTTGACTGTTTCTCTCTGTCTCCACATCGCCTCCCTTCCCTGATTAGCAACTGTTTGAACCTACCCTTTGGAACTCAGGGAAGGGGACACAGAAAGGCTTTTGTTCCCAGGAGTCCCACAGGGTCCTGCTTGGTTTCAAGAGTTGCAGAGTTTATGAGAGCTCACAAAGGTGTCACTGCCTTGCCTTGGCATCCACTGAAATGTATTTCCCTTGCTGTTCTTGAGTCTGCCTGACTCTCACTCCTGACACTTGTCCTCTGAGGGAAACAGAGCTCACTCCATTCTATCTTTTTGACTTTTGAATTAATTTTCCTAATTGGTAGAGAGAGGCCATTTGGGACATACAACCACTTTAGTGCCTAGCCGGGACATTTCTGAAAGCTCTGTTGATGGAACATGCCAAGGGACTTGGGGAAGTGGATGCCCAATTCTCTGAGCTTCTCTGGCTCAGGTCATTCCTTACACACTTTGTCTTTAATTGATCATGTTCAGATACCATTACAAACTAGGCCAGGGAAAAAAGGACAATGTTAACTTCCGCTTCCATGGGCTCACAATGCTGGTCGTACCAGTCTGCGGGCTCATACCAGAAGAGTCACTGAGTTCAAGAAAACCCTGGAGACCAGTGACCTGTTCAAAACTGAACTTTCAGTTCTACAAGGAAGAGAGAACAGAAGAGAGAGAACAAAAAACCTAGCAAGAAGGTCAAAGCTTTAAGACACCACTTTGGTCACCTGGGTACCCCCTCAGGATCTCAAGTGCTTAATGGCCTGTTAATATTTTGAAGCAGAGTCTGCAGCATGAAGAAGACATGAAATACTCCCTAGGGCAGCCCCCATGCACTTGATGGATCTTTTAGTTGAGCTTCCTGCAGAGAAGTGTTTAATTGCCTCTTGGATTGAGATGATCCTTTTTATTGTGTTCAGCCAGAAGCTAGGGAAAGGCAGCCCCTCCTTGGGCAAGTTTTGCATTGCAGGTTATTTGTCATCTCTTAGCCATTATCAGTGCTGCTGTTACTGTCATCATCATTATCATCAGAATGGAAGTGTTAAGCCTGTAATCACACATGGCACTGCATAAGTGCAATACAAGGAGGCACTTGGTTCTTACTGGCCAGCTGTGTATAATCAAAACATACTCTGTGCTGGAGCAAACCCGTATTACAGGTTCATGCAGAAAGGAAGATGAAAACAGAGCGACTGAGCAGGTCTTATGAGGATTTAACTGACTGATGTCTGTTTTAAGACTACAAACTGTCATCTGGGGACGTTTAGTCTCTTTAAGGACTACCTCTAAACCTCTGCTATGTTCCTGGCACAGTCCTAAGTACTTTGTATGGGTCATGTATAATCCTTGCAATGGATTTACATGATAAATGCCAGTATTATTCCCACCCCACTTACCAGATGGCAATACTGAGGACACATTTCCAGAAAGAGGAGAGCAAAGCAAAGCTGCTGAACCAACCTGTCTGACCTCGGGGTCCACAGGAAGGTGGCATCTAAACCCCTTAGGAACCACGGCAATGTTTCCTAGAAAATACACCTTCGGGACAGACTTTGGAAAGCGTTTTGTTTTTGGCTGTGCAGCACAGCCTGCGAGATCCTAGTTCCCTGACCAGGGATCGAACCAGCACCCCCTGCATCGGAAGTTCAGAGTCTTAACTCCTCGACCGCCAGGGAAGTCCCTTGGGACAGACTTTGATTGCGTTGCCTTATTCTTTGAAAATTTTCTTGAGCATTATGTTTATAATTATATAAAACCCAGCTAAACAGACAGAGCAAGAAAGAGAGCAAGCAAGAATGAGAGCAGTTGCTTGTGGGTACTATATTTTGGGAATTAGCTCTGTAACGTTTTTTGAAGTATTACAATTTTGTTTTTAAGGTTTAGAAATGGAAGAGCAGTGTGAACTGAACTGGGAGGGCTGTGCTATGTTAGGGAATGAGGCTCTCTGGAGGGTGAGCGAACGGGTTGAGACTGATAATTTGGATGAGCATCTCATCCATTTGAATCCTGATTATTTGTAGGTACACGCATCTCTAATTCTAATACTGCATTTACTGACTACTCAGTAGGTTCTGGTTATTCCATTAAAAGGATTCAGTGGTTACATGTTAATTAAGGATTGTTTCCAAGTGGATACTATGTACACAGATAATTCCATTTCTCTCTCATGATTGCTTTTGTGGGGGAGGTATGTGGATTGGAGGTGGAAGCATGCCAATGAATCCTTTCTTCCTTAAGCTTCAATTTTCCTTTATTAAGAATAAGAATTATTTTTAGGATAAAATTATCTGATTTTTCACTTTGTTAGGGCATTTGAACATGCGAATGAATGTTACAAATCATCACCATTATAGGAAATTCCTACTATCATGGGATAATCCTGCAGGGAGGCTCACTTTAGAAAATCCCTGAAAATCTCTGCAGTTCTCTACCCCTAACTAAAACGGCCCTCCTACACTTGAAGAGCCTTAGCCCAATATACTGGCTGTGCTTAGGGGTCTTGCCCATTCATTACAAGGTCTAAATGTGTAATCCTCTATCCTCATCCCACCCGGTCACCTGGTGACCTTCTGTACTGATTTGTTCTTGAAAGAGCTGTTCTGGATTTGGAGGCCATAAATACAGTAGAAGGAGCTCCAGCTTAGGCGTCAGGCAATCTGGGTTCTCCTTTTAGCCCTGGCACTAACGGGGAATGTGACCTGCAGCCTGTACGTTACCCTTCAGTGTCTTTGTTTCCTCACCTGTAAAAAGAAGGGGGTGGCACGGAGGTCTCCAAGTCCTTTCCTGCTCTGTGACTCTATGATCCCCGCTCAGGACTAGGGAGCAGATGCAGGACTGGGTTCTCCAGCTGCTCTCGATTCACCGTTTACTGATTCGCCCCCTGCAGGGGCCCTTGCTAGGCCCTGGCTGGCCTGCCCCATGCCCGCAGGCTGTGCCTGCCGCTGCACAGCACTGACATCCCATGGGGCCCCTCTTTGCCGTCCTCTTTTGCATATGAAACAAGCAATCTGTCATGTTGGCAATCAGTTGCACCTATGAACCCCAGGCTTCCTTGCCTATCTCCACTCTGAGGCTGTCCTCTCACTCACCTGTCATGCTGTGATGGACAGTGAGGGGCAGGGGGGTGCTTCTGACCTCACTGGTGGACAGCTAGGAAGCCCTTGAAGCCATAATGGGATACGACGGCGGCAGCTGCTCATTGAAACCTCTGTAGTCTCACATGTGGCTTATGATGGAAGGTCAGAGTGTTGTGCTTGGCAAGGCCCTTTGTGTGATAGATGGTGAAGATAAATAAGTATGATGCCCGATTAAGAACACCGTACAATTACCCTTGTCCATCCTGGCAACATGGCTGTCGGGGAAAAAGCTTCACCTGCTGGGGGATGAAGACAGGATTTTGAATTGGACTGACGTGGGAAGAATATCACCGTCTTCCCTATGATTCCATCATCCTTATAAAGTCGCTGTCCCAGCTCCCTATTGCCCTCCTTTACAGGTACAGATGATTTTTCTTCCCGTCACTTTCCTCGGAGCATTCTGCTGTTTTAATCATAGGTGACCAGTTTTCCGTCTCGAAACTGTTCTTAACTTTGAAGCTTTCTGATCATTCTTTAAAGAGGGCTGTAAGGTTTCAGGACCAGGGCAGAGAATGGTTTCATAGGTGGGAATCTAAATGTGATAACAAGTGACCGAGAACCAGGGTATTATACTTCTGTTCCCCTGCAGTATGATCTGCCTGTTCATCTGTGTAAATGAACTCTAAGAAGTAGCCGGCCACATAGATTAATCCTCTCCCTGGTGAGAACTGACCGCAAGAGGGCCCCCGGGAACAGAAATCAATGGAGCTTCTGCAGATTGGCCAAGAGCTGTCTGGATTTTGTAAACAGGATGAGCAAGACTATGCCATAAACTTTGGTGCAGAAGGGAATGTGATATTTTGCGGAACACGGCCCATAAAGCTAAATAAAAATGTTTTCTGTGAGGTCATTATAACTATATGTCATAGAGCCTTTAAAACAGCATACATTATAAATCAGAAGCTTGGGTTTATAAGGTAGCTTTCCTTTAATCGACATTATTATGGCATTGGAGGCTTGGGTCACTCCTTACCTCTTTCTGGTTTAAATGAAGGTCCTTTCCACATTGTGTTTGTTCCAGAAAGGAAAGGTCCATCTACTCATGGGCTTCTGTAATCTCCAGTGCTTCCTGTGGTGGCCACAGATCCTAACATTCAAATGCTCAGAAACCACAAGCAGTGAAACTTCGCCCGTAGATTCCAGGTGGTCAGCAGGGGAGTAATTTGAGAGGCTCAAAACTACATTTATGTGTAGTGAACACCAGTATAATACATGTCTCCAGGGGCCTTTTAACCCATAAAACCACCCATTTTAGAGTTTCACTGCTGCCAATTTTCAGTGGATAAAATACAAAAAAGACATTTATCTACTGTCTTCCAAAACATGGCATGATTTAAACAAATGCTAAATGGAAGATGCCATACACAAGACTACATTCTGTATGACTCCATTTATATCACATTCAAAAGCAGGCAGAACTTTTAATGCCCTTGAATTGAAATACATTGTAAAATGGTTAAATGATATCTTTTATGTTACATATATTTTACCACCAAGAAAAGACAAGAAGTAACCAGCACAACCTAATCTAATGAGTTGAAGGTCATGAGAGTGGCTGCTGGTGGGAGTACCAGTGACTGGAGGGGACCAGGAGGGGATCTCGGGGTGGGGGTGTGTGTGGTAAATTTCTGTTGCTCATCTGAGTACGGGCTACACAGGTGGTTCCCTTCATGGAGATCCATTGAGCTGTATGCTGTGACTGGCATACTTCCCAAATCTGTGTTTCACTCCAATAAAACATTTACCCAAAGAAAGATGCTCAATAAGTCTTAGTTGACTTGATTTAATTTGACTGGGGTTTTGGTCACAAGTATGAAAATTGATTCTTTTCTTCAGTTGCTGCAGGGATTTGGGCAGAGATAATTGAATGAAATTATGTCACTGAATAATATTTCTATTCCTTCTTTCTTGCAAAAACTGAATTAGGTTTATGGAAGCCAGGGCAAGATTTTGTCAGCATTTAAACAACAAAGTTGCCACTCTTTGAAGCTGCTTCTTCGGAAGCTCTGGAGGCACATTGAAGCTTCCAACAGTCACTTCAGCGTTCGTCTAACAGTCAGCTGTGGGTTACAGGGCACATAGACTGTTTTCCTTAAAGGTTCTGCCTCTGTGTAGCATTGTGGGAGAGTGACTTTCTTGTCATCTCTGACAAGAGGTCAGTTCTCTGGCAGAGGCCAGGGAACTATCTGGAAGGGATGCTCTGCAGAGAGTGCTGGTATCATGGGGAGGTTGAACAGAATAACTTACAAGGACCTCTTTAATTCCCAAGTCCTATTTCTAGAATTCGTATCTATGCAGTTGTAAGTGACTGCTAAATATGAGTTCTTGTCTCTGTGTCAGTTTCTTTTTCACTAATTTTGTGAAGGGAAGTCATAGAGGTCACAGAGTAAAACCATTGCTCTTAGAACACTGTATTAATTTTCTAACACTGCCATAACAAATTATCATTAATTGGGTGACTTAAAACAACAAAAATGTATTCTTTCACGGTCGTAGAGTCCAGAAGTCCAAAGTCAAGATCCATTGACTTGTCCATTCTCCCTCTGAAACCTGTAGGGGAGAAACTTTCCTTGCTTCTGCCCATTTCTGGTGGTTCCTTCAATCCTGAACATTCTTTGGCTTGTAGCTGCATCACTCCGGTCTCTATTTTCGTCTTCACATGACCTTGTTTTGTGTGTGTGTGTCTGTGTCTCTCTGTATCTTCTCTCCTTTTTATAAGGTTAACATTCATTGGATTTAGGGCCCACCCCAAAGCAAGGATGATTTCATCTGGAGATCCTTGATTACATTTGCAAAGACCTTATTTCCAAATAAAACGACAGTCACCTCAGTTCCAAGAGGTTATACATTTTTTTTGGCAGGAGTGCACTATTCAACCCTCTACAGACACCTTGCCAAAAAGAAAAAGAAAAAAAAATCAACTTTAAAAACATACTAAGGCCTGCAATAGATAGAAAGAGAGTGTTTAAGAGAATGTTTTGTGTTAGTTCTCAAGAATCCTAGGGGCTCAGAGAGGAAGATGATCCACTCATCCATTGGTGCAGCAAATTATTATTGTACCCCTGAGATGTACAAGGCAGTCTACTAGGGCTGCGTGTAGAAAGGTGAATATAAAGAAACAGAAGCCATCCTCATGGCATTTCTGCTTCAATGGGGGAGATCAGTGTTAGCCTACCAAATGCAAAAACAAATCTATTAGTGCTGATTGTTACGGAAGCTATCTATACCTCTTACGCTGAGAGGGAATCACATTGGTGGCGGCGGAGGGGTTCTTCTTTTCACTTGCGGGTCTGTCAGGAAATTTTTCTCTGAGGAAATGACATTTAAGCTGAAACCAAAAGATGAATAGGAATTAGATCACTCCTATTCATGGGAAGATCATTCCAGGTAGGTAGAGTGGTGAGTTCAGAGGGCAGAAAGGGAGCCGCTGTGGTGACATGATGATCAAGGTGCGGGATGAAGTTCAGGGTGCCGGCAGCCCAGTGGTGCGCACACGGTGGTTCACGTTCAGGATTTGGGAGCCCCTGCAACAGGACTCCCCAGAAGGTTTTAAGCAAAGGAATGGCAAGCTCTGAATTTTTCTTTCTTTCTTTTTTTTTTTTTTTTTTGCGATACGCAGGCCTCTTACTGCTGTGGCCTCTCCCGTTGCGGAGCACAGGCTCCGGACGCGCAGGCTCAGCGGCCATGGCCCACGGGCCCAGTCGCTCCGCGGCATGTGGGACCCTCCCGGACCGGGGCACAAACCTGTGTCCCCTGCATCGGCAGGAGGACTCTCAACCACTGCGCCACCAGGGAAGCCCTGAATTTCATTTTATGTGATCCCACTGGTTGATATGTGGAGAAGAGATAGGCACAGAAAAGTACCACCTGTGGGCTGAATATGATAAGATGACAGAAGTGGCTAGAGTAGAAACCTTGCTACCCAGGAAACATTCCATATATTCCTGCTGCTTGCAGGTGATGGGGAGGGTCCCCAGTAGATTATTTCCCAGGCTGAAAGACAATCCTGACTGAACAGACTTTTTTTTTTTTTCAATTGAGATTTGTATAACTCCATCATCTAGATAGCACTGACTTTTTAAAAAGATGAAATGAAAATCACTTTCAAATGGATCTTATTTAAAATTAATGAAAGGGGATTTTATTATATATCTCTGCTCATTTGCTACTAAAAATTTAGGAATTATATTCTGGTTTGGAATATAGATCCAGACTTTGATTTGTGCAGATGGGCATGCCCTGCCTTGACTCTTGTGCTAACTTATTAGATTCTGGAAGTGCTATCACACAGGATGGGAAGGCCTTCCTAGAAAAGTGTGAGTCTCTCAGACCTAGAAATAGTGGCCTGTGGTGCCTCTGAACCAGCAGGGCACACGGTATCCTACCAGAAACCTGAACGGGACAAGAAGAGAAAATTAAGATGAGATGTAAGGAAAGATGTCTTCCAACCATGAAAATGACATGACAGTTTCACTTGTTATTAGAAACCACGTAGGTACAACTCTGTTTGAGCTATGAACATGCATGGGTCTCTCCCACAGGATTCTCTAACGTACTGCTTCTTCCAGCTCCCTATATAATTGGCTGAGAGAAGGCTAGCATCTGACTGTAGCAAATGAGTTCATTCTTCTGGCAGGCAATCACCTTATAGATGAGCCACATGGTCCTTGTGGCGGAAATCCTCTCATCTGAAGGATAACTAAAGTTATGTACACATCTTCCATTCCAACCTGGGCTCCTCCAGCCCCCTTAAAAAGGTATATAATCCTTACAGGGTATCTGGGCACCAGAATTGGGCCGGGACAGAGATAGCCTTGGCAGGGGCTCTGGCACCACTGGCCCATCTGCATAGTATTGTCCACATGAGTAGCTTGCCCCAACGAAATCAACAGGACCGTATGGCGATGTTCAGATCTGAAATTATTCCAAATGGGTTCCTGTGTAGTTACAACTCTGTACTTGCAGTCTTTGTGATTTCAATTTGCAAAGTCATTCAAGTGAATAATTTAATGTTGGGCTGTTCCTTCTGTTTTCCCGTCAAGCTCACAAAATTCTTGAAAGAGCTTTATTATGAGCAAACCAACTGTGTTTAACAGGACAGTGGGGGCTACACTTGCATTTGTTTGAAGTCTAAAGGGTCAGGTCGGATTTGACTTTATCAGCTTGACACTGGATTTTATGAAAACAGGTCCTAGGTGTGGGAAGCCAACTTTTAACTCTCAGATGGCATCTTACCTGGAGAGAGAAAACCTAGGTCATCTGTGAACAGACAATTGGCTATTGACCTCAGACGAGGTGGGAAGACTTTGACTTCACTAAGGAAAAATATCACCATTATTAAAGTCTCAGTGATCCTCTTCATCCATGCCTCTTGACCCCTCATTCTTGTACAAGTTTGATGGTCTCCTGGCCATAGAGGTACCTCAAATCACTTTTTAGAATTAGGTAAAATGCATTTTGCATTCACTGTTATCAAAGTCGTGCACGCACATGATTTCAAGAGCACTAGAGTTCTGCAAAGCTTGCTGTAAAAACATCACTCTTTTGCCACTACATCTCAACTCTTCTCCCCTTCCCAGAGGTAACCGCATTGAGGGACTTCCCTGGTGGCACAGTGGTTAAGAATCCGCCTGCCAATGCAGGGGACACAGCTTCAAGCCCTGGTCTGGGAAGATCCCATGTCCCGCGGAGCAACTAAGCCCGCGTGCCTAGAGCCCGTGCTCCGAAACAAGAGAAGTCATAGCAATGAGAAGCCCGCGCACCGCAAGGAAGAGTAGCCTCTGCTCGCTGCAGCTAGAGAAAGGCCGCAGGCAGCCATGAAGACCCAAGACAGCTAAAATTAATAAAGTAATTAATTTTTAAAAAATGAATTCCTCTAGCTGATTTTTATGGAATTTTTCTCTGTATCTCTAAGTAATACACATACATTACTCCTTTTTAATTTTTCCATTTTGAGCATTATCTACTGACGTATTTCCCACTGTGACAAATATAGAGTTGATTTCCTTTCATACCCATTCACCTTTACCCTATATGTGCCCTGGCATCCTCACATTCCCAATAAAGTTTTATCTTAATTTTGTTTAGATCGATATTCAGTGTTTACAGTACTGAAGCAGATTATACTGTACATACATTTGCTTTCCAGTATAATTTTTCCCTCTGGAGTTAATCATTGTCCTTTGTATGGTTTTTTTTTTTTTTTTTTTTTTTTTTTAGTTTTAATGTATTCTTCTCTTCATTACGAGCCTAAATCGCCTCCCAATTATTCAGACAATATCTGTAGATTGTCTCTTCCTGAGGCACTCACTCCCATAGACTCCTGACCTGCTCCAGTCTGAAAAGATTGACTGCTACTCAGTGGGCACTGCTATGACCCAAGGTCTTCTTTCATGACCATTCTGAGAACCCCCTCCTCTTCCCTTCTGTATGCAGCACCAGTTTCCTGAAGCTCTTGTCTTCTTTATTCTCTCTTTTTGGTGGATTATATCTCTCAGTAGCTTCTTGAGAAAGGATTCATGGGGGGGGGGGGTAGAATTAAAACTTTGCACATCAGAAAATGTTTTTATTCTATGCTCTCACTTTATTAGTAGTTAACTTGGGTATAGGATTCCTATCACAATTTGAGGGTATGGCTCTATTGTCTTACAGCTTCCACATGTGCTTTTGAAAAAATCTGATGCATTCTGATATCTGATTCTTCTAGGTTCTCTGTCTCTTGGTCTCTGTCTGTCTCTTTTTGGAAATTTACAGGATGTTCCCTTTCTCTGCAGTGACCTAAAGTCTTATGATAGACATCCTTTGTTAGGGATATCTGTCATGGTGTGGATATAGACCTGTTTAATATGGATTTGTGTGTCCTTCAATTCTGGGGGATTTTCTTGAATTAGTTTGTCAATAATGTCTTCTCTTCCATTAGCTTCATAAAATGTTCCAGAAATCTTTTTTCTTTTTTTTTTTTCAGAGATTAGAGCTCTAGAACTGATCCACTAATTTTGTTTTCTCTCTTATTTTACATACTTTTGCTCTCATTTCTAGACTACATTTAAAAAATTCAAATGGAATATTTCTATTGTCAATAAGTAATTTTTTAAAAAAATTCAAAGTGCAGTCATGATGAATTAGACACAGAATTCAACACAAATACAAATCAGAAGATCTACCAGTGATTGTGTCATTATGGGTAGCATAAAATCTGTCTGTTGTTACCATAAGTGGGATAATTACTGTGGGTCAGAAAGTAGGCCAAAACTGAGGAATTGTAGAACCTCAAGGGTAGGCTAGAACATAAAGGAGAAAAGCCTAAAAAAGGGTAGGCATTGCTTTAGCAGTCCTTCAGATCAAATTACCATCCCAGGAAGGACATGAAGACCATATTTAAAGCACTCTGTCTGAGTTCTGGAGGGTGAAACTGGGCCATAGGAAGTCCCTACAACTGGGATACTTGAGGTCAGACAAATCACTTGATACTGGAACTCCAGATCACAAAGACACACAAGACAAATTCTAGAAGTGAAAAGATGAGTGGTCCTAAACCTCACTCTCAGGCACCCTAATTCCCTGATTTACGTCAACATGGCTAATTGCAGACCCACCAGCTTGTGAGCCTGAGCCCTTTAAGCTGCCTGGTCAGCATTGTCTCAGGACTAGAAATGGTGGCTTTTATGAGCTGAAAATCTTCAATGTCACAGCTGTGAACACTGGGCTAGGAAGAGTCAGAGAGGGATGATTGTGAGTATTTCAGACCTCCAGTGACTACCCATCACTTTCTCCACCAAATACAACTTTATTTTTCCTTTAACTGCCCCTGTTCTCTTGTTTTAATAGGTTTTCCCTCTCATACCCTATTTTTAATCTGATCTCAATGCCTGTTTTACTTCACCTGAGCTTCTTTTTTTTTTTCCTCTTACTTCACAAATTTTGCCAGGTGGCCTCAGAATTCTACAGCTCTCCTCACCTTGAAATAGTAACTTAAGTTGATCCAGAAATCTTCCCAAGATTTACCAAGAGAATAATATGATCGATACATCTTATTTACTTTCTGTCCTTTAGCAGTTATTTGTATGCTTACTAAACCTTGTGTCCCCTTTTTTCATAGTAGCCTAAAGCCTTCTTGAAGCAGAGACTATCTTATGTTAATCATCATTCAAAGCCCCTACACACAGAATCAGCATAGATACACCAACACAGTGAGCACACCCAACTCCATCTGGCCCTCTCAACAAACTTCTTCTCCTTGGGTGGCATCTCAGCTTTCCTTCAGTCTTACGTGCTACGAAAGACGAATCTCAGGAAACAATAAGGATATAAACCTAAATAAAGCTGTTACCTCTTTCAGAATTTTTTGCTGTTGAAACCCCATCTTGCTGGTCAGTGAAAGGCTTTCTCACTAAAGACAGGAATAGCGAAGTAGAAACTAAGAGGAGTATTTTGGTTGCCAAGGATTCCCTCCATTCTCTTTCAAAACATTCCCTGTAGACAACTGCCCAGCAGGCCACATCAATAGCAGTCCCTTGTGTAGTCTGTGATTGATTAGCTAAGAGTACCTGCCTGTAGGTGGCCACACTTCCCCTGAGGCTGAAGCACCTTTTGCAGGAGGAAATAAACACTAGACTGGTGGACAGAGCTCCTGACGAAGGAGGGCTCAGAAAGGCAGCCCACGCCAGGATCTGAGCAAAGCTGGGAGCCTAGGTGATCAGTACACACCTCACTCCCCACTGTGCATGGCACTGCCTCTTGAAGTCTCAGCTCTGTCTTTGGATGTAGCCATGATCAATCATTAACTCCATTTCCCGCCCCTCTCCTCCTTCTGGAGAATGGGAAGTAGGGCTGAAAATTCCAAGTTTCTAATCATGGCTTTTGGTCTTTTCTGGTGACCAGCCCCCATCCAGGAGCCCACCAAGAGTCACTTCATTAGGATAAAAGACACTGCTTTCACCCAGGAAATTAGAAGGGTTTTAGGGGCTCTGTGTCAGGAACCAAGATCAAAGATCAAATGTTAGAACTAAAGATACTCCTAATGTTCTTATCAGTTAGGAAATTATGGGGGTTTCAGGAGCTCTGTGCCAGGAACCAGGGCCAGAGACCAATATATACTTTTCCTGTTATCTCACAATGGGAGAGGATGGTTTTACTTCACTAGGAATTTGGACTTCATGTGTTAAATGAAGTAGATGGTTTGGACTGAGATGACATTACAGAGAGAGAAACAAGAGACTGGGTAAGGCAAGAGAGATAGAAAATGTACATTGGAAATGAAATGAATACCCGGTCCTCAGCTTTAATCCTTCCTTTCCTCAGAAGAGATCGGTACACACATGGCTGCTCACTTTTGTTTGGATGAGATGTTCATGGTTAAGTTTCCACTTCTAAGCAATCTTGTAATAACACTTGTATACTTTTTGAAATCTTTTTACACATATTTTCTCATTTAATCGGATGGAACAGGTTGAACTTCCAATAGCATTCCCATTTCAAAGATAAAGTAAATGGAATGACAGAGAAGTAAAGTGACTTGCTTGAGGTCACGCTGATAGTGAGTCATCAAATTTTGACCAATGTTGATCATGATAAATGGTCACCTGTTGAATGCTTACTACAGGCCTTATGCTAACCCTTTATTTTAAAAATTCCCAACCACTCTAGAAGATGGGTAGCGACATTTAGTCTTGCTTTATGGAAGAGAAAAGAGGATAAGTGATTTGCTAATGTCATATAACTGATAAGTGGCAGAGATTGGGTTTAAATCTAGAAATGCTTGTCTCCAGAGTCTGTGATCTTAAACACTATTTATAAATAGTTTGTCTCTGTAACCTAGCAATTCTCCTTCTCCTGATACCTAGTGATTCTTGCATAGTATGGTCACTTTTCTATTGAATCCCATCTCTCTCCACTACAGAACCTTCATTTCAGTCAATTTCACTAGTTGTAGCGTCATCTCACATCTTCTCTGCTGGTCCACATATATCGCTTCTTCCATATTTCATCTTCTCTAGCCTCCCATCACACCAAATTCTTCAGCATTATTTGTATATATGTCTCTTCTTTCTCTAGTTATTTTGGAAATATTTTAAGCCATGAACGGTTTTCATAAGTTTTATATTATATTTTAATTTTTTGCAGTGGAATTCAGGCCTGTGAACTCCAAATGTAATCCTTTGATCAAAAGCACAGTCTCTAGATTCAGGAAGACTCAAGTTCAAGTCCTGGCTCCGCCCCTTACTGATTGAATGACAGTGGTCAAATTATGTGGCCTTTCTGAACCACCAAGATGAGTCTACTCATCTATAAAAGGGAGATAATGGTCACGCCAAATTATAGGTCAGATGCAAGGAGTATTCTAGGTAATCTATAATAGATATTTAACATAGTGTGTAGTAGCAGATTAAAAATGATGCAACAATGGAAGCTGCTATAAATGTTATCATCATTATTAATCATAATTATGATAAGAAAGCTATGAGCTTTGGGAAACATCCCACACCTGACATTTCTCTTGCTTAGTAAATCCCTGGGTATTTTTTATGAGTCTAATAAATAGGGGTGTCTCCCATATAACTCAAGATGAAAAGTGTATTCATCTATTTTGTTAGAAGCTATCTCTTAGATATGATACCAGAAGTAATAGGTGTGTTGCTGCAGGAACACCATATTCCACAGTCAGGAAAAAAACACTCAGAAATGGAAATCCACAGTGATGAGTTCTGAAAATTAAACATTACGTTACCTTGTGATATCTTCCAGCCCTTTACTGTCACGGGATCATGAAAACAGTACCATTCTTTTGAAAATAACTGTAGCTGACCAACACGTTTTAATATGGTCAACAGGAGCATCTCTTGTTTGTCTGAAGCTGCTATGGGCTAATAAATGATTGGGATAAGGACTTAGAAACATGACAGCCAGTTCTGACGTGAAGCCGACAGTGTAATGAATAACAGAGTTTCAGGATCCTGCAACTTTGATTGCCCTTCCTCCTCCTGTTTGCTTTGTTCATCTCCAAGAAGAAAATGATCCGCATTTGTAATATCACCTAATCCTGCTGTTGGACCTTAAACATTGATTTTAAACATTAAAACTGCTGAACTTGCGGGTTTATGACCCTCAGATACATTTATTTATCTATTTTTAAATTTTAATTTCTTTATGTTGAAATGGCCAAATCCACTGAAATGAAAGGAAATGAGATCTGGAAGCTGTGACTTTTCATGAAATGTATCCAAATACAGCTGGTCGGGAGAGGATGACGGGGATTTTGTGGCTGGTGCTGGCTGGAAGGGCAAGGCTGAAGTATACACATTTGTTATTGAATGCTTTACACTTTGGTTATGTTTGGATTATGGTTTTTAAAATATCTTTGGGTTTTGAAAACCTCCAACAACGTACCTATAACCCATGGCCCATCAGTTTTAGTGTGGCTTTCATTTTAGAGAGAAAGAGTGGTTTTGCATTTGCAATGAATTCGCTGTTTACTTGCCCAACTCTCCCATTTCATTATAGTGATGGAATTCATTCACCTAATGGTAAACATTTTTTTTCTAACGTCTGGTCAGTGCTTGGCTCAAACTAGAAGGGTTTCATTTTTAGTGTGTCAGTGTGTTGCCGTAAAACAGTTTAGCTTTTGTGTTGACAAGGATGAGGTTCCTGGGATCTATAAGTGCTTTTCCTGTGGAATTACGACTGTGTGCCCTGCCTCTCCCTTCTTCTTTGTTAATGAATAAAAGTGAGAAGTATTGTGAAGAGATCATAAACTCTTTTTTAAAAAAATGAGTAGTTATTACTGATCCCAATTGTTTGGTGCCTGTAGCCTTAGAAATAAGGTTCTTTGTCTTACCAGAAACAGCTAAAGTGCAGTGACACTTAGATGATATCTCACCAAGTGTGCAGACTAACAATTTCTCTGTATCGTTTTATTGCATATGTGCTCCGTTTCTCAGGGCTAGGTGGTTTGCCTTTCTTGCCTCCCAAGATTGTTATACATGAAAGTATAAGGATCATTGTATTTTGATGCATCTTCTAGAATGTTGAGAGGCAATGGGAAGAGACAGGTACAACCTGTGTGACAGATGATTTCCTCAATTCTTTGTTGAGATAAGTGCATTGTAAATGGGAACGTACTGTGATATATTGGCAGGCAGGTCATTCGAGCCTCTGGATATAGAGAATTACAGTGTTGTGTCTGTGTCCTGTCATTTTATTTTGTACTCACATGAACAGTTGCAGGAATGCACAAGCTCACATATCAGTCATGGAAGAGCCGAAATGAGGGCCTGCAGATGGATGAGTTTCAATAGCCAATAGTTGACAGGGTCGAGGGCCCTGAAGGATGATTTCATTGACTTGTTGCATCTCTGGTGCAAACAAGGATTCGACAGCTATCAAAAGGGCAGATTGGTCTCTAGAATCTCCAGGGATCTATGTGAATAGTGTGTATTTAGAGAAATGATTACAAATAGTAATGGGCTCTGAGAATCACAAATCAGAGATCATGTGCTCTGAGACCTTATAGCCCATAAGATCAAATTCAGGAAAACTGGATTTTTAACAATTGTATGTATGTATGTATGTACGTACGCATTTATTTTCTCTAAATCTAGTTTCTACCTTGAATAAAACTACTATAATAGAAAAGAAAAAGTGTTAGCAAATAGGCAGTATCTAGGGCTTGATTTAGTGGTCTGTTTTGTTGTTGTTTACCTGTTCTTTGACTTGGTGGTCATGCCCAAGTCTTTAAGGAAGCCCTAACTAATTATTACTCCCTTGATGTTTCTGTCTCTTTGAATACCCAGAAACAGGAACTACACCCACCTTTGCTGAATTATACATTCAGATTTTAATGCATGCAGTTTTTCCTTCTTTGGGGATTACAATTTTGTACTATGCTGAGGTCAGTGAGAAACACTGACCGCTGTCAGAGTCCCACATTGGATGTGATGTTTGGGAGGATTATGGATGGTCCTGGTTCAAGGGCTAGTCCACATGAGTCAGTTCTTTTAATGATAGACCCACAGAATGTTAGACCTGGCAGGGACTAGGAAATCACTTAGTCCAAGCTCTTCACTTTGCAAAGGAAGAAAGTGATATTTAAAAAAAAAAAAAAAAAAAAAAAAAAGAGGATTCATTGTCCAAGGCCATGCTGTATGGATGGGATCATTAGGAATAAAATTTAGGTTTCTCGGCTTTAAATGTTTTACAAATGCCTTGAAATATTGACTTTAAAGCTGAGTAAAATCCACTTATTTCAAAGATTTAATAACACAGTTTTTACATAAGCAAATAATTTTGTGTAATCTTTACTGAACTTTTTTTTTTTTTTTTTTTAATGAACATTACATATGATTCTTGTACAGAAGGGTCTGGGCCAGTGGTTTTTAAATGGAGATGGTTTTGCTCTTCCTCATGGCATTGGTAAGGCCTGGAGACATTCGTGATTGTCACAACTGGAAGGGGAGAGGAAAGGGTACCAGCATGTAAAGAGAGACCAGATAGGCTGCTAAACTTTCTACAATGCACAGGTCAGCTCCCCCCAGCAAAGAATTATACAGTCATCCAGCCCCAAATGCCAGTAGTTCCAACATTGAGAAACCGTGGTCTAAGGGGTGCCCTTTGTTTTTCTTTTTTACTTATTAATCTTCCATGGTTCTAAGCAAAAATCCAACAAGAACAGGGCTTCTATAGACCCAAATACATCTATGTTACCATAATCTATATTTACAAAAAACTCTTGACAAGGTTGTAAAATACTGAAGATGTTTGTGAGTACTGGGTTCTTACCCTTGTGTAAGAATTTTTACATAATTAAAAACTGGCACAGCTCAACAGTAATCACTCAGAACACATGCTAGCCATAAGCATAAAGGATGGCCCTGGTGGAATTCAGACCTTCTTAAGCAGATCAACACATATGTGTGGGGGAGAGACCAGGAAGACCAACAAAAATCTAGAAGGGTTAGGAAATGGCTGTGTGAGAGGCTTTGGAAGACACCTTCTCTTGTTCAGATGAACTCTCACAGTTTCTTGAGAGAAATCAGATAATGTAACGACTCTTTGCACCCCAGGAGTTAGGCATCTTCAGACCTCATTGGTTTTCTAGAGCAGCTGCTTAATCTTTATCCCCTGTAGCAAACAAACCACTAGACTGCAATACCGCCCAACAAAAGAATAAAATTTGTCCATCTATCATTAAGATAACTGTTATTGATTAGTCTCCTTGTAATTTTTGGCTTTTTGTTTTCAGATGTTGGTTATAAATCACACCCAAAACAGGCACCGAGACTGTGTTTGTGTCTATTATGTGGTTCTGATAAGGCTGGGCAGCGTTTTTCACCTTCCTGATGCAAGTTATTGAGATTGATTGAAGTGCTTTGCTGGTCCTATCCTAGACACTGTGTAATTAATGTTTCATTATGTTAATACATGCAAATGTGAAAGTGTGTGTTTGATTGGGAGGTGAGAGAACAAAAAAGGATTAAAGAGTTCACTCCAAAGTACAAATTAATTTATTGCATTGCTAACTGGCCTCTGAGGAATGAGGGAGTAGGCTTCAAAACAAAACAAAAAAAATGCACAAAAAGAAAGAGCTGTGCATGTCTGTGTCATTCAGAAGTGGTACAGTTGACAATTATAAAAAGGATATTCAGTCATATGACAGAGGGCTTGTCCAAGCTGTGGCTTCAGCAGTCCACATCTCCCTCTCTAGTAAAAGGGTTTAGGAGGAGGAAGTTACAGATCATTTCCTCTTTACATACACAAGCGTTTATACCTATACAGGGTGCGTTAAGATCATATTGAAACATTCATGCGATATAAAGATCTTTCATATTCAATCAGTGGTTGACTTCATGACATTATTTTAGTTGTAGAAGGCATTTTAATCCCAAATCAATCATCCACAGATCTACCCCAGTGATTTGATTATTATTGCATGTTTCTTCCTGGTCTTCATGGTGATAATTTTGATTATTTCCTACTATATCATTATATTTGTGTTCTGTGATTTACTTATCTATTTCCCTAATATTAAACAGTTAATATGTTTCAGTATAGCTGGATTTGCTATGATATCAAACATTGCAATGAGCTTTTCTTTTTTATATATACAGTGATTTTTGTCCCATTGAATTATTTTCTTGAGGTAGCTTCTTAGGAGTGAATTTACTAAATCCTAAATTTGTATGGCTTTAGATATTCATTGCTTTCTTTAGAAACATTCCCACTCCCAATATCTAGCATAGAGACTTATGGTTACTGAATTTAACTCAGCCTAGACTTTGCTAAGTTGTGATAACTTTAAGGTTGCCATATTAAATTGTTTTAGCCAATCATACCTAAAGGTAGGTAAAAATGATCGAAACTTCCTCTCCACTAGATGATGCTATTTTGAATAGATCTTTAAAATGGGAAGCTGAAGAAAGAAGAGTTTAGAAAGCAAGATTCAGCCAGGAAGGGAAGGGCTGGAGGGAATTTTGAGAAGAGAACACTAATGTCAGTAGGAGAGCACTGGATACCCAGGAGGTGGAGGGCAGAAAAGGGCTTTGGAAGAGAAGGTTAAGAACGCTACGTAAACACGATTGTTTCCTATCCAGATTTATTTACTGGAGGTATTACAGGGACATCATTGTAATATATTCTAGCCTATTAGTGTGTTGCATAATTTGCTTATTTATTTTTGTTTCGGTTTTTCTTTGGGTTTTGTTGTTGTTGTTTTGGGGTTTCTTTTGCTTTCATTTCTAGTGATCACTCGGGAGGAAGGGGCAGGGTGGGTACCTTTTCCTACTGTCCGTGGCTGCTTCCCTGCTACAGTGGTAGAGTTGAGTAGTTTGCTCCCCATGCCAAAAATATCTACTCTCTGGCCCTTCACCGAAAAAAAAAAAAAAAAAAAATGTAGACTCCCGATATAGAGAAACAAATCTAACAGTCAGAAATGGAGTTTGGAATCAAAGATAGTATTTCAAATTCAAACTCATCCATTGGGAAAATTATAATTTGTTATAGTTTTTTCCTCCCTAAAATCAACATAGTAATAATTTCATCCGCTGGTTGAAAATTAAATCATATAATTGCTTTACGTATTGATCCCCTTGTTCCCTCCTATAAATGAAGAACTTCAAAACTATGATTAGTGTTTAAGGTATCTAGTAGTTATTTGTGCACTCTGCTGATGCGGTCAAATGAATTTCCATGAGTACTATGTAGATTAAAAAAAAAAGTATTCTGTATGAATTAAGAAATTAATGCAACCAAAAATGCCAACTTAATCTTCTGTAATTTTCCCCTGCTTTTAGCTGTGGCCATGCTAAACTTTTAGTTGCTGATGTCAGCACTGACTAGAAAGGTTTCCTGAACGTATTTATTTGTGTCAAAGCATTGAACCCACCACTATTAAGCAAAAGGACATAGAGTTGTGATTCATTTAATGTGATGGAACAGGGCTCTTGCCTATGATCCCAACTCTCATGCTTCATTCTGCTGTTATTCTTCATGGTCAAAGCCAGTGGAGTTAATAGTGTCTGAGTGGCCACAGTCCTTTCTACCATGATTCCTATGTCATTTTTCACAGTCACTTTGCAAACTGACAGGGAAGTGTGATAGTGTTTGGTTCACAGTCCCCTTCACTCAGACACACCACATCTTTAATCACTTGGTTTCAATTTATTTGTAGCTCCAGGCCAGTATGATGAACCCACAGCCATGTCTTTCCAGTTATTACCAGGAGGTGTTCCAATAAACATTGGCCTTTTACCCCTACCCAAAGACATTTCCATTAACGAGTAAGCAACATTGAGTGAGAATAAGGCAATCATTCTTTAAATACAAATTTAACAAAAACTCCAGAAGCATGGCAGTATATCATACATTTCAGAAATAGAAATGTATATACTATATGTCAATGTAGTTCATTCTGAATGCTTCTAGCTCCTGACAAGATTTCTCACTATCAGATAAAAATAAACAGATTTCAAAAAAGAGTGCAAGTTTGAACATCTGTGTCATCTTTAAAACAGTGATAGGTGGGAGATTATGCCTCCCAGGTTGCCTCAAACAATTCTAGTTTTTATACATGTGGTGCTGGCATAATTATAAATTGAGTTTTCTTTCAGTCTCAAAAGTATCAGATTTATATAAAAAATATGTGATTATCCTAGTGATCACACCAGTGATTTAGCTTCAAACTAGCCAAGAGCAAAGTGTACAGTGCCGGGCTTCCCTGGTGGTGCAGTGGTTGAGAGTCCGCCTGCCGATGCAGGGGACACGGGTTTGTGCCCTGGTCCAGGAAGATCCCACATGCCGCGGAGCGGCTGGGCCCGTGAGCCATGGCCGCTGAGCCTGCACGTCCGGAGCCTGTGCTCCACAATGGGAGAGGCCGCAACGGTGAGAGGCCCGTGTACCGCAAAAAAAAAAAAGGTAGTAAGTGCTTTGTCTAATATGATTTAACACTTACACTAATTATGGTTTTTAAAATTACAGTTCTGGTATATATCATACAAATCAAAATGTTATACAACCAAAAGTAACCCCCTCTTTATCTTCCGGTGACATATATTAAGTCCCTGCCTGTTCTGATCGTTAGGTAATAGGAGGTTAAAAGAGCTGAAGGCATTAGGTGAGAACCCATAAGTGGGGCAGAGCAAGAGAAGAAGCCGATGCATTTGTCTGGGATCATGGGTTGTGAGGGGAAGAAGTGTCTCCAGCTGATGAGTTATAAGGGAGCCCATGCTTGAGATGGAGGCCTGTGGACCACACTCAATGAACTCAGCACATTTTCTGCTCTCAATTTTGCATTTCATCTGAGAATTGTGTATAAATTTACTTCTCAGTGTTTTATGGTAACACTTGGACCTCTCAGTGCAATTACAGTTTCTGTCATTCAAGGGAACCTGCTGTTTATTATTTAGATAAATTTAAGGCATTTACTCTTCCTCAAATGAGACACGGAAGATCATTTCTTTGCTTTGACCCTTACTGATTTTTTTTTTTTTTCAATTAGAGACCATGTGAAAGGAATTTTTTAAAGGTCAAGTAAGATAAATACATAAAAAGCAACTGGATAGAAGGTTGTCCAGCAGTGGTAAAAAGTGGCGAAG
This sequence comes from Hyperoodon ampullatus, assembly GCF_949752795.1. Classification (NCBI taxonomy): domain Eukaryota; kingdom Metazoa; phylum Chordata; class Mammalia; order Artiodactyla; family Ziphiidae; genus Hyperoodon; species Hyperoodon ampullatus. The sequence goes on from NC_136926.1 coordinate 68,800,713, forward strand.
CAACCTTAATTGCAACCCACAGCTCACCATTGGTGATATTATAAGTCCCTAGCTCTTCAGGACTGAGAGTTACCCAGATGTCTTTTTTTTTTTTTTTTTTAGATGTTGGGGGTAGGAGATTATTAATTAATTAATTTATTTTTGCTTTGTTGGGTCTTCGTTTCTGTGCGAGGGCTTTCTCTAGTTGTGGCAAGTGGGGGCCACTCTTCATCGTGGTGCGCGGGCCTCTCACTATCGTGGCCTCTCTTGTTGCGGAACACAGGCTCCAGATGCTCAGGCTCAGTAGCTGTGGCTCACTGGCCTAGTTGCTCCGCGGCATGTGGGATCCTCCCAGACCAGGACTCGAACCCATGTCCCCTGCATTAGCAGGCAGACTCTCAACCACTGCGCCACCAGGGAAGCCCCAGATGTCTTTTTTTAAAATAACTTTATTGAAGTATAATCAACATACAAAGTCTATACATATTTCATGTATACAACTTGATGAGTTTGGAGATAAGTGTAAACCTGTGAAACCATCACCAGGATCAATGCCGTAAACATATCCATTGCCTCCAAAAGTCTCTTCCCACCCTCTTTATTTTTCTTTGTTATTCAACACACAGCATAAGATCTACCTTCTTAGCAGATTTTTACAAATACAACATTGTTAACTAGAGGCACTGTGCAACATTGTTAACTAGAGGCACCGTGCCATACAGTCGGTCTCTAGGATTTATTTATCATGCGTAACTGAAATTTTATAGCCTCTTTAAAGCCAGTAAAAAACTCTACTGTGCTACAGCAGAGCAGGCTAGACTGTACTGGCTTAATTGCAACAAGAAAACAAAAGAAATAGCTTTTCCCTTCACCTTGAATATTTATTCATGTATGATGTAAAAAGCTAACAAGACTGTTTTCCTTTTCTCTGGGGCTTTTTAGTAAATGATGATATGATAATAGCGTGTGTTGCATATATCATCAGTAATTAGAAGAATACATTTTCCACAGAATCCCCAACCACTCTGTTTGCTGAGGTATAGGTACAGCAGGCAGCAGGGACATGAGACAGGCCAGGGAGTGTCCAGAGGCAGTGAGGAGAAGGACAGGAAGAGAGAGGATGGATGAAGCATGTGGTCTGTGGTCCTGAACTAGAGGGCTATTAGAAGGAACAAGGTAGTGGGGGAGCTACATAGCCATTTAATAGATATTTAATGAGATGCATGCATGAATGAACAACTGTAATGAACTTCACCTGTGTGCATGGCCTATAGACCAAATATTATTAAAGTTTTTGTAACTGGTAAATCCATTACTGAGAGGAATGCAGCTTTGAGGGTGGTGAGTTTAGCACAAGGTGGCCGCTCCAAGCTTGAATCCCCTTCACTGTGAATTAGCAGATGATTGGCAGAATCATCTTCTTAGAACAGGGGTCAAAGACTACAGCCTGGAGGGATGGCCAGATCTGGCCCTTACCCTCTTTTTAAAATAACGGTTTGTCACAGCTTACCCTTCCCCCTCCCCATATCCTCAAGTCCATTCTCAAGTAGGTCTGTGTCTTTATTCCTGTTTTACCCCTAGGTTCTTCATGACATTTTTTTTTCTTAAATTCCATATACATGTGTTAGCATACGGTATTTGTCTTTCTCTTTCTGACTTACTTCACTCTGTATGACAGACTCTAGGTCCATCCACCTCACTACAAATAGCTCAATTCCGTTTCTTTTTATGGCTGAGTAATATTCCATTGTATATATGTGCCACATCTTATTTATCCATTCATCCGATGATGGGGAGGGCGAAGGGTAAGCTGTGACAAAGCGAGAGAGTGGCATGGACATATATACACTACCAAGCGTAAAATAGATAGCTAGTGGGAAGCAGCTGCATGGCACAGGGAGATCAGCTCGGTGCTTTGTGACCATCTAGAGGGGTGGGATAGGGAGGGTGGGAGGGAGGGAGATGCAAGAGGGAAGAGATATGGGAACATATGTATATGTATAACTGATTCACTTTGTTATAAAGCAGAAACTAAAACACCACTGTAAAGCAATTATACTCCAATAAAGATGTAAAAGAATAATAATAATAAAATAAAGGAAAAAAATTAATACCTTAAAATAATGGTTTGTACATTTTTTAAATGGTTAACTTTTAAATCATCCTAGAAATAACTATATAATATCCTCAGTGTTGCCTCTTGGCCCACAAAGCTGAAAAATATTTACTATCTGGCCCTTAACAGAAAAGAAAGTTGGCTTCTTCGACTGCTCAAGGAAATATTATCAGTATGAATATTGATAATTTTTGTTTTTATTGACAGTAATACTGTGTAATCTTTATCATTCACAACCAATCTAAGAGAATGAGATCCATTTTTTTTAACCTCTGTTATGATTTTCTTTCACTGATAGAGGCAATTCTCCTAAATTATTCGTATTTTTGTCAGTGTAACCTTATTCAATAGATATTTATTAAATGCATCTGAGATAGTTAAGGGCTGTGTGATACAGAGAGACAAACGTGATTCGTTTCTGCTCCCCAGGAGTCTGTGGTGTAATGAGGAAGAAATTCTCATAAATATGATATGTGACAGAAAGAATAGAGCCACAGGAGAAGTTGAATAAAGACCGATCACTTCTAAGAGCTGGGACTGTCACTGCTATTCAGTGAGACTTTCTGTCTCTGTACAGGCCGGTGTCTAACTTTTCCATTTTGTAAAATGAGAGCCTGATGGGGATTAATGTTTATTATTTAATTGGTTTAAGATTTATAACTAGTTCTAAGATATTATTGGATGTCCCGCCATATTGGAAATCAAGTGAACTGAGAGTGCCTTTTACTATAGTGATTACAGCTCCTAGAGAAAGCTCTGTTTTGTTTGGTGTCTGTAGTAGGTCTTGACCAGCAAAGGATTTATGAATAATTCAGTCTAGAGAACTTTCCAGATTGCATCCAGTAGTGGCATTCCAGACATTCAGATATTGACTCGATTTTATACATTTGAATAATGCACTTTAAAAAAAATATATATGATCGGGTCACTCATTCCTTGGCCACTGTTTGGGCACAGGGTGCCTTCAACTCTGGTCCCCTCCTGCTAGTATGTTGGGTCCAAGGTAATAACCACTGGATTCTAGGAATGACTGTAATGCGAACATTTCTAGAAACTGCTAAAGCTAACTCATGCATGCAATGAACCCTTTTTAGGTGAGAAATACACATGTGTGTCTTCATCATTTTGTTTCATTTAGTTGAGGGACACAGATACAGTTCCTTCTTCTTTGAAGTTTACATGGATCATGCATATGTTGTCTCTCTCTCTCTCTCCCCCTATATATATATATATTTCAGACTTCCCGTTATGGTTTTGATCCTTTAAAGAGACTTTGTCCTTGCCCTCTAAGTCATCTCCTGTAGAATCTAAATCATCATTGAATAAAACAAGTTGTTTACATGGGTCCTTTAATAAAGGCTGACCTCCTGAGTGGTTTAAAGCTCACTGGCTCTCAGTTCCAATGTTGATGTTTCTCTTATCATTGTGGGTTTTCCTTCTTGATGTCCTTCATGGACTAGCTCACCTTTCTGCTGTGACAAGATACAGTAGGAAAAGCTCACCTTTCTGCTGTGACAAGATACAGTAAATATCCTGACAAAAAGAACTAATAAGAACCTGCTATATAAAAATAAATAAATAAAATAAAATTTTTTTTAAAATGCCCACATTTTAATAAAAAAACACTGTTGGGCCTCTGTGTCGAGAAAATTGGGATCATTATAACACAAATGTTTTACCAGTATGGGTACCCCCATCAGACTTTATACCACAGTATCAACCATGAGGTTTGCTGAATTTTCAAGGCTTTCCCTGGACCTGTCAGACCTTTATGGAATTAATCCTTCACATATTCAGCAGTTTCCACAAGATGAATACTTCATTTCTCATGAATCATAATAAAACAGCCTGTGCTTTGTTGGCAGAGTGACCTCTGCAGTCTTTTATTTTCAAGAGAAAGGATTAGACTTTCTCTCTATTTTATGGATAATGAAGGTGGGTTGTCAGTCTCTTGGCACCCTTCAGTACCTGCACCTCTTTGTGCTCTCATATAAGTCTGGGATAAACTGATCACAGCATGATTATAGCAAATCTCTTCATATAACAAATTTTCTCCTAAATTTGTGGGTAATTTTTTTAAGAAGCAAAATTAATATGTGTGAACTCATAGACTTTTATAACATGAGAGCTGAAGACACCTAGAAGTTATGCAGTCCAACTCCTTGTTTCATTGTTGAGGACATCGACTCCCAGGGGTGTAGCCCACACTCAGAGGGGCTAGTGAGTGACAGAGTTAGACAAAGTACTCAGGTCTCCTGACCCCTTGTGCTGAGAGCTTTGTTTTGCAAGTGTGCCTTTTTTGCACATAAATTATGTAAATTGCTCTACTGATCTACTTGGACTCATCCTGGACTCTTTTCTTTTTTCAACAATCCATATCTAATCCCCCAGCAGCCCCACTGACTCTACCTTTAAAAATGGATCCTGAATCTGACCATTTCTTATCAAGTCACATCATCTCTCACCTGGACTATGGCACTAGCCTCCCAACTGGTTTTCCTTCTTCTTCCAGTGACCCCTATTCTCTCAAAACAGCAACCGGGATGATTCTTTTAAAAGAAGATGTCTCAACCTCAGCACAATTGACATTTTGGACTGGATAATTCTCTCCTCTGAAGGGTTGTTCTGTGCATTGTAGGATGGGTAGCAGCAACCCTGGTCGCTTCCCACTACATGCAAGTAGCACCCTTCCCAGTTGTTACAACCAAAAGTGTCTCCAGTGTCCTGGCTGGGGGGTGGGAGTGTCTTTCCCTATTCAAAACTACTGTTTTTATAACATAAGTTGGGCCTTTTCACTGTCTTGAAAACTCTCCACTTGGTTTCCATCTTTGTCAGTGTTAAAGCAAAGTTCTTTTGCTTGTCTACCAGGTCTTACACATCTCCCTGTGACCTCTTGGCTTTGTCTCCCCACAAATTTCTTCCCCTAGATACCTATTCTTCGCCTGTTATGGATTGGATATTTGTGCCCGTCCCACCGCCCCTGCCCTGGCAAATTCTTATGTTGAAGCCCTAACTCCTGGTGTATATTTAGAGATGGAACCTTTGGGTTTAGTTGGGGGCCTCATGATGGGATTAGAGTCCTTATGAGAAGAGGAAGAGAGACCAGAATATAACCTCTCTCTCTCTCTTTCTTTCATATTATTACAAACGTGGATAAAGTACCAAATTACTGTGAATCAAAAAATGAATAATTTCTTAGAAGGAAATGCATATAAATTTCAACAGTGGCTATCACCAGGTGAAGCAGGATTATGAGCGAGTATTCTGACATTTGGTTTTATGTTTATATGTTCTTATCTGTGTATAGTAAATACGGGCAACTTGATTAATAATAAGGTTCTGAAAGTCGATTGGTCTCTTAACAATACCTGGCATTCCAATGCTTGTCCACTTTTCACTGCCATCTGGATGGAGAGATTCCTATGCACTAGATACCTATTACCTGGTATTTTTTCTCAATACTCTGAAAAACCTTTCTCAGTGTTCCAGTTGACAGTTGTGCATTCATAAAAAGCAGTCCATCCCCCTACTGATGAAAAACACAAGGGAGGAGAAAGCCAGCTTACATTTTACCAAAATGAGGCAGGGGATAAAGGTTCAAACCCAGGGCAGATTAAGCAGCACATCAAAGTTTCTCTTTTAAGTGTTAATTTTGCATGAGGCCTAGGGAATGATAACCTAGAAGTCAGACTGTGTTACCTGTTGAGCTGAAAAATAATCCCATTACAATTTGCCCAGTATCACACAGCAAAATCAAGCTGTGGTTTAGAGATTCAGCTCTTGAAGCAGCAAAGAGATGAGAAAGCTACTCCCCCACTCTACCTTGGCCCTTATCATTTTTCTTTACCATTGGATTTAGCCAGCGGACACTCAGACAGTTGCCTGGGGCACACACTTCTTGCCCTATAAAAACCTCAGATCTCTCTGCAAAGCCTCCACTGCTTTGTGGAAGATGCCACGTGCTCAGAATATCTGATGGGGAGCCTCTGTGTGGGACCGTTGCTTCTTGAACTTCACGTCCTGTATTTATATTTCTGAATTTTGCTCCCTGTCTTGTAAAGGGAAGAGAAAAAGAAGGATCGCTGTGTTAAGAAAAAAAAAACAGATTCAGCAACCTTTCTACCTGTATATTTGGTGGTATTGGACTAGGTCGGCCAGTGTCCTGACACTAAAATCACTTTTCCTGACTCAATCATGGTAATTTTCCAAGAGTTCACTCTTGGTAGATACGTCAGAATGAGAAGGGTAGTATGAATTCATATACTGTTTGCTTACTTTTGCGATGGCCTCAAGGAAATAATTTCATGGGGGATAAAATTCCCAGATAAAATACAGTATGCCCAGTTAAGTTTGAAATTTGAATAAATAACAAAAAATGTTTTAGCATAAGTATGTCCTATGCAATATTTATCTAATATAAGCATTTGTTGTCTTAAGCACATATATACTAAAATGTTATTTGTTGTTTATCTGAAATTCAAATGTAACTGATATCTTTAATTTTTATTTGCTAAATCTAGAGATGCTAATGGGGGAGAAACTGGAACTCTCCTTTAAAATTTTTCATTTCATCCATTGCTTCCCTACGTTTTTTTTTTTTTTTTTTTGCGGTACACGGGCCTCTCACTGTTGTGGCCTCTCCTGTTGCGGAGCACAGGCTCCGGATGCGCAGGCTCAGTGGCCATGGCTCACGGGACCAGCTGCTCCACGGCATGTGGGATCCTCCCGGACCGGGGCACAAACCCGTGTCCCCTGCATCGGCAGGCGGACTCTCAACCACTGTGCCACCAGGGAAGCCCTGCTTCCCTACATTTTAATGATACTTAATAAATTCCCATAGTAAAATGCACTCGTGTTTCTTCCTGTTAAGTCTTTGCCTCATTGAAATTCAGGAATAAATGCCATAAAACCTCATTCATTTCTGATTTCCATTTGTTAGTAATGAAAACTTGGAAGTCGAATGGCTTGAACATAGTCTCTCTGAAGGGCTGGAATGCACACAATCCTTTAAAGATATGACCACATCTTTTAACAAGTATTTTTACCATGTCTCTTATCATAGTCGAAGAAAAGCCCTGATACTTCACAGAAACCGCTGTGGTCATTGGTTCTGTCTTTGGTCAGATACACTTTCTCACTCTGGGCTGGCTGAAGTTAATGTTTTGCATTAATATGAAGCATATAAAGTATACCTCCAGGCTCTAGCAGAATGAGTGCTAATATGGTTTTGTGTATGTGGAGACTAAACTGGTCTGAGAGGCAGGTCACCCAGGCAAGTGTTTAGAGTTCCAGTATTTTTAAATGCTGTAATTATACTGTGGAGTTAAAAGGTAATGAAAGAAATGTAATCTGATAAAGAATACTACATTTTCCAAAACTTCTTTTGCAAGAGGATTATAGCTATTGCAGCTGATTAAAAGAAATCTTCTGACAGCTCCTTGTGTGAACAACCAAGAATATTCCAGAGAACATTCTAAATATTCAATTGACTATAGAATTTTTTTTTTCCTTAATCCAATATGGCCATTTGGTGTCCAGAGTGCTGGTAACAAAGGAAGGATGAGGTGTTGTCACCAATATCCCTCTTTCTTAGCCTTTTCCCTACTTTTTTTTCAGCCTCTCAAAGAGAACTATACAACAAATATTAATAAAATATGTGTTGGGCTTCCCTGGTGGCGCAGTGGTTGAGAGTCCGCCTGCCGATGCAGGGGACACAGGTTCGTGCCCCGGTCCAGGAAGATCCCACATGCCGCAGACCGGCTGGGCCCCTGAGCCATGGCCGCTGAGCCTGCGCGTCCGGAGCCTGTGCTCCGCAACGGGAGAGGCCACAGCAGTGAGAGGCCCGTGTACCGCAAAAAAAAAAAAAAAAAAAAAAAAAATGTGTTGAAATGGTATTCAGTTATTCGCCTTCCTGGATCATCCTGGTAACTTCATCTTTCTACTTAGAATTGACCATATTGCACAAATTCACCAAATATGGAACATTATAAAAAGATAGTTCAAAAAACACAAGGATCCCCAAGCCATAGGGATCCCCAAACTTCCCCAACTGGAAGTTTTGGAGAAGCAGTTCTCAAGCTTTAGTGAATGTGAGAATTTCCTGGAAGGCTAATTAAAGCACACATTGTGGGACTCTGCCCCGTTGTTGCTGACCAATTGGGTGTGTCTGGGGTGTAGACTGAGATTGTGCATTTGTAACAGCTTCCCAGGTGGTGTTGCTTTTCCAGGTCTGGGGACCTTAGTTTAAGAACCACTGTGTCAGATTTATAATCTGATATTCTAAACCAAGTAATGTTTACATTAATTAGGGGACCTGTTAATTCATGGGTTTTTGTTTTGTTTTTTAAATGCCCTCCTCCATCACATAGACTCACAGACATTATTAACTTTTGCTAGGGCTGATTCCAGAGTGGCAGCTGCACATGTAAGTGATGTTTGATTAATTGAAAAATGGATTATATTCAATTTCTTTCAATGGAGGTCTCTTTCTTTATCTTAACACAAGAGAAACAGATGCAGTAGACTATACTTCTAAGAAAAGATAATAATGTCAGAACTTTCTGGGTTGATTACATGAATTTGGGGATCCATAGAGTCTCCAAGCATCCCAAAGTAAAAGTTTTCATCATTTGAAAGAGACAAAATTATGCATAGTAAGTTCTATGGGGATTTGTATGACATTTTCTAATCTTAAAATCTTTTAGGAGCTTCTTTTTACATTCATGCTACTTTTCATAAATTTCATTTTTAGCTTTTGCTTTAAGCAGAAGCTCTAAAACATTGGACTTGGAAAGGAGTTTCTGACTTCATAGGGAATTATTTTTCACGCTTAACAATGTTTAATATTGTAGATGAAATGTCATACCTTAAAAATCCATTCTAAGTTAGTCTGCCTCTGTGACTGGTCTTTGAAATTAACAAGAATATGATAAGGAGAGCAAGCACAAAGGGACTTAACCTTACAGAAACATTTTTACTATTTGCTTGATCATTTTGGTGAGTTTCTAAAACACATTGAGGATCTTCTCTATCTCTAGGTGCTCAATTAATATAAATCTGGAATATCCCTAGGAGTGTTTCTCCTATGCTTACTTATGTTTGACAAAACTAAAGCAAATAGATGTTAATATTTCTCCTTTGGGTCACCTCTTAAGAGTAGGCCTTCCTCTGTATTTTCATTAGGAGAACATTAAAGGTTTTGCTGTGTTCTTATCTGCTTATGAACTACCATCTTTCAGAAGAAGAAGAAGAAAAAGAATAATGTCTAAGGACAATATGATACTCTATTTTTCTTGGACCAACACAGATAAGAAACGATACCAGTTAGTTAAATGCATATATGGCTCTTTGCCTAAATCCTAGACAAAGAAGATTTAGGAATCTTCCCAAGACAAAATTTGGAGAGAGAGAGGGCTCAGACTCACTTACTCTTATCATGAACTCTGGTATCAGACTCACTCATACAAATTTCTTACTGGATGGGATTTTGGTATTCTCAGGTACATTTCTCTAAATATAATTACCCTATGTAATTTTATAGCAGGCCAAAAGGATGGCTTCTTCGATGAAGCAAGACTGGGAAATGTTACTCTTTGAGGGTTCAACAGAAGGACCATGGGCATCTTAAAGATAAAACCAAACCAAAACAAAGTGAAAACTTCTCCTGTTGGCTTTCTTCTGGATGAAATTCTCACCATTGTTATTCTAATGTAAAATCCTCTGTAAAATTGTAAAGTAGGTAGTTTCATTTTGACTCTTCCAAAGCATTCTTCTATTGCTTTCTGATTAAATCTTTCACCCATTTCCTAGGCGATCTGTCTCCTCATCGAACTCTGCCCAAATTCCAGCCACAATTTTTTGAGCTACAAGTTCCAAATGTTATTTGTACTTCTTTGCTTTCTTTTAGTTTTATCATCTTTCTTTCTCTGCTCCTACATTAAATCAGTGTAGTTGATTTCACATTGAATTTTAGATGAAACAATTTGATAACATTATTTTATAAGATATGATACACTGGTAGGCCCATCCCTCCAAGGGGAACTAGTACTCTAAGAGAAGCCGGAGGGGGGGGGGGCTTCCCTGGTGGCGCAGTGGTTGGGAGTCCGCCTGCCGATGCAGGGGACACGGGTTCGTGCCCCGGTCCGGGAAGATCCCACATGCCGCGGAGCGGCTGGGCCCGTGAGCCATGGCCGCTGAGCCTGCACGTGTGGAGCCTGTGCTCCGCAACAGGAGAGGCCACAAGAGGGAGAGGCCCGCGTACCGCAAAAAATTAAAAAAAAAAAAAAAAAAGAGGGAGGAGAGTAGCCTAGACTGAAGTCAGTGTAATTATCAGTGAGACATTTCTTAGGCCTGTGTATACTCTCCAAGGGGGTGGAGGCAGCTTGCACCTACCACGCGCTAAAACTTTGAAAACAGGACCATTGGAGACACACCTCTTATTTCTCAACAGATTATATTTGCTTGGGTCCATGCCCATCTTTTCTAAAAATGAAGTAACTAATGCAAGTTACTTCAAGCAGCGAGACACCTTTATTCCAGAGTCATATGTTCAAAATATAACTGTGAAAAGGAGCACAAAAGCTCAAATTGCCAGCAAACTGCAAGGGTAATTGTATTGAAGAAATGTTAATCTTTATTTAACTTTCCCAAATTATGTACGCACGGTGCCGAAAACTGTCATAACCTCCTTGTTTCAGATGAAGTGGATTATTTATTTGTGATAATGGGCACATATGCTCATTAACATGCTGTCATAAACAGCTGTGAGAAATATACTCTGTGTTCTGTGACATAAATAAGGTGTTCAACATGAGGATGTTGTTTAAAATATAGGCCCCAGGAAGGACAAAAAAGCAATCAGTGCTTTTTAATATAGTTGCCTGGTCTTGAATTCTAAATTTATTTCTGCCTTATTAATGCTACTTGTATGGAAATTGCAGGTATGACTCCAGTGAAATATCTTGACATTTAAGGACATTAGAACTTCTTTCTACTTTCTCATCCTTGGTGTATCTCTAGCTAGCTGTTCACTGTTAGCAGCTCAGTAAGCTTAGAGCGGCGTTCATTTGATGGATGTCTTCAACCCATCCTAATTCTGAAAGTTCCCAAACTGGATATTGAATTTAAAGATCATCAAGTTCAACACTCTCATTTCACAGAAGGAGCTGAGCTTCTGAAGATTTAAAAGGCTTGTCTGAGTCACAGATCTTTAAATAGTAAAGCCAGGACCAAGGGCTAACTATCCAGACTTCTGATGTGAGGTACTTTCCACTAGAGGAGTGGGCAGTAATCATTAGGTTGGCTACACCAAAACAATCTGAGGGGAGGAGGGCCTTATTGGACAATGAGAGGGTGAGGCTGTATCTTTTGGGATTTTTACCATGATAATTTACGGTAGACATGATGCTCACTGTTATTTTACAATTTATAATAATTTGAGCAAACTTCCAGCTACTTTCTTTGACCTAGTTGGATGAAATGAGTGTATGACAAGGAATGGTGGGCACATTTCAACAAAAACAATAAAGTAACAGACTTATTTTGAATATAAGGTTTAGAAAAATTGGGTTTGTGGGAACATGGCAGATAACAGCATGGAGAAACAGTGAGAAGCTGTTCAGCTTTATCTTGAAAGTGGAGTATACAAAGCTAGAAATAAGTCTGTCCATTGGTGCTAGTATGGGTCAATCCTTTGTCATAAGAGTACTGATTATAAGCAATTTAGATGCCTGCCATTTATTTATTTATGTATGTATGTATGTATGTATGTATGTATGTATGTATGTATGTATTTGCTTGCTTGCTTGCTTGCTTGCTTGCTTGCTTGCTTGCTTGCTTGCGGTACGCGGGCCTCTCACTGCTGTGGCCTCTCCCGATGCGGAGCACAGGCTCCGGACGCGCAGGCCCAGCGGCCATGGCCCACCGGCCCAGCCGCTCCGCGGCATGTGGGATCCTCCCGGACCGGGGCATGAACCCATGTCCCCTGCATCGGCAGGTGGACTCTCAACCACTGCGCCACCAGGGAAGCCCCGCCTGCCTTTTAAATAATAGAAAACTGGAACATTTTTACCAAGTATAACAAAAATTGTTCCCATCACAGAAAAATTAAGGAAGCTAATCAAGTTGAGATTGTTATCCTGGAAGATTGAAGCTAAAACATAACCTAGAGGAGGGAGTGTTTTTAAAGAAATTAAATGCTGCCTCAAAAGAACAAGGGTCTCTTACAAAGATGTGTTCCTTTCCTCTGCACTGTTACACAGGGTGATTCAGGAGAAAAATGGGATTAAATGGAAGCAAGAAAATTCAGTTAAGACTCTAAGAATGATTCAATATTGAAAGCAAGGGATATTGTAGAGTCCCTAGCTCCAGAAATCATTGAAAATGAAATTTAAAGTAATTGAACTTGAGTGATTTAGGTATACACCTGTCTGAGCAAAGGGTGAGCCCCATGACCTCCTGAGACCTCATCAAAGTCTTTGATTCAACAACCAAATATTCTGCCAAATGCTCTGCTGCCCGCCCTGAAAAGAATGTACTTAAACTAATTGTAGGTGTTTTACCTCCTCCAGATTCTTAAATGACCTTCTATTCTTTCTGTTGATTTCTTATGTTCATAGATGTTTATGAAAAAAAATCCAACTATAATATTCACCTAGACTTCCTGGCTCGTGAGCAACATTTGGATGGAAATTGAGACACATCAGGGGTTTGTGACTTTAGTTGGTAGCTTTATTGACTTGCTTCTGCAAGTGGCATCTCTTACCTATTTAAAACCCACATGAACATTGTTCTAAATAACTTGTCCCACCCAGTTTGGAGCTGTTTTTTTGTTATTGTTGTTAATGAAATACTGTCTCTGAGTGGATTTCTTTTTAAATTTATTGGATACTAAACTCAGAATGCAGAGATAGAAATAGCACCCTAAATCTTAGCTACCCCACTACTAACCATGGTTACTTTATTTTATTTATTTATTTAAAAAATATATTTATTTATTTTTGGCTGCATTGGGTCTTTGTTGCTGTGCGTGGGCTTTCTCTAGTTGCGGCAATTGAGGGCTATCCTTTGTTGTGGTCCATAGCCTTCTCATTGTGGTGGTTCTCTTCTTGTGGAGCACAGGCTCTAGGCGCATGGGCTTCAGCAGTTGTGGCATGCGGGCTCAGTATTTGTGTCTCATGGGCTCTAGAGCGCAGGCTTAGTATTTGTGGCGCACAGGCTTAGTTGCTCCGCGACATGTGGGATCTTCTCGGACCAGAGCTTGAATCCGTGTCCCCTGCATTGGCGGGCGGATTCTTAACCACTGTGCCACCAGGGAAGTCCCACTGTGGCTACTTTGGAAAATATTAGTCTATTCTGCCTAAATTTTCAAGTGTTGATAGATATGTGATGGTGGCCATGCCTAGATTTCTATAAATTCTTAATTTTTTATATTATCACTTTTGGGACCAATAGTTTCATTAATTGTGGTTACCTCAGTTGGACAGTTTTTCACTTCTTTAACACAACATCCTTGATTTTAAGTTTCATTTAGCCTTGGACATTATTCAAAGCCCCCAGGTGTTTTGAAAAAGTTTTGTGAAGAAAAGGCAAGGGATTGACTCCTGAGATCTATTTGAATAAGTGAACATATTTCCCTGTACTTTCATGTTCCAGGTTTCCAGATTAAGTCTTTCACATCACTGCGCTTCCTGTTGGAACCTTCTGATGCCGTCACGATGCGGGGAGGAAATGTCCTCCTGAACTGCTCTGCAGAGTCTGACCGAGGAGCTCCAGTTATCAAGTGGAAGAAAGATGGCATCCACCTCGCCTTGGGGATGGAGGAAAGGAAGCAGCAACTTCCAAATGGCTCTCTGTTGATACAAAACATACTTCACTCCAGGCACCATAAGCCAGATGAGGGACTCTACCAATGTGAGGCATCTTTAGGAGATTCTGGGTCAATTATTAGTCGGACAGCAAAAGTTGCGGTGGCAGGTAAGTGGATTTTTCCTTCTCCTCCTCTTCCTTCTCCATCTCTTCTTCTACTCCTATTTTTTTTTCTTTTTGAGATTAAGAAAAAAGAACTAATATTTGTAAAAGCAATGTATATTTTTAAGAAAAAGGAAAAAATGTAAAAACATGTATGTTTATTTCCTCATAGTCTTGATTGACTTTTTGCCTAAATTAGCTTGGAAAACAATAGAAGAATCTCAACAATTAACATAACATTATGAGATTTTCCAAAACAAAATTTGGCTCAAGTTGATCTACTACTTATGTGTAAGGAAGGAGTTTTCATTAATAGAAAAATATTAGAAAAATAATTTCCTAATTCATTCCATTTTACAGACTCACTAATGATGATAATTTGCAGTTTGTGTGTGTGTGTGTGTGTGTGCTTGTTTACTTGTTTGGTGTTTTTTTTTTTTTTTGCCTTTAGAGCAGTGGATTTTATTTTAATTATAATGGCTACAACATATAAATCTCTAAATGAAAAATAAAAATTTGAATAGCACTTCCAAATATCTTTATGCTTGGTAATGTATTGACTCAGTAACCAAATAATAAGATGAAAAGTTTTTCTTTTTATATATATTTTGAAGTGGTGCAGACTCTGAAAGAAACAATACTGAATGTTCTGGAATCCATGGATATTGCTCTTTTTTGCCCCACTTATTTTGGTTAGAGGGTAGCTCATGATTATTTCTTTTCAGAGTTAGACCTGTAGGAAAAATAATTAAATTTTACTCATTTCTGTAATGATTCAGCTAAAAGTTGGGCTTTGACTTTGTTGTTTCTTTTTTTGTTGTTGTTTGATTTTGATATTGGTCACAAAACAAGGCAAATGGATCCAACCTGAAATAAATTTAGGCCTTCAGATAGGTAAACAGGTTTGAAGGGCTCCTTTCAAACTTAATCTTCAGTTCTATTCACTTGAATGAATAGGCCATACTGTAGTCATTTGATAGGGGTTTCCTTTCCCAGGGTCCATGTAGTCTATATACAGGAAGACTGATGAGAATGAGGACTCATTTTCAGCAATGACATATACTAGGACAATCAGGCAGGACCACCCCCCACCCTTGTACTCTTCTAGTAAAGATGCGATAAAGTTGAAATCTGAAAAAAGGGATTTTGTCAGATTATGATATAAAAAATTAGATCTCATAGATAAGCAATCAGTCCATAAATTCAACTTCCTGCCACTCTTTTATGGCTTCTTTTCCCCACTAAGGACTCTCTTTCATATTTCAGTTAAACCAGACTATTCTGGAGCAAAGATATCCTGGCGATACAGTGGTCAGCCATCTTGGTTTAACCTGGACTGACCTGCTTTTAGCCCTTGAAAGTACTGGTCCTGAGAACCCCTCAGTCCCACGTAAAAGTAGAATAGTTGGTCAACCTACCTAGTTGAACCCTCCACCTTCTCTAGCAATGCTAGACTGAAGCATGGGTGCAGAGCGTCTCCTTCACTCAGGACACACGTGAGGTGGCATCCTGATCATCCTGTCCCCTTTACTCAGGAGACACATGAGGTGGCACCTGATCAGGAAAACCAAGGCTATCAGCCACCTGGGATCTCTGAGTGATGGATGTCTGAAATTTGATTGATGAACGTAAAGTGTAGAGAGAACTGAAAGCCTATGTTAATGATGATTGATTAAAAAAGAAAAGTGGAGCAAGTGTTGAGGGTTAAGGTAAAAACTGCTTTCCTGGAATGCTCCAAATGAAGCAGAAAGGGTACAGTTTGATTTCCCGCGTTTGAGAATTTCTGGACGCTCACATCCCATCCGTCAGTTGCCCACAATACAACGTAGCTCTGCTGATTTGAGTGAATCAGGCTGGTACTTTGATGCCTATTCCAAAAGGCACACACATACGTGTGCTGTTAATGAAAATGTCCTGATAAGTTGTGGTTTCTGTTTCCTGTGATCTGGATTCACTTTTACATGCTCTGTTTCAATGGTGAGATGAAGAATAATCCCTTCCCTGTGAGATATCAAATAAAGTGGCTTCTTCCTTTGACTTTTGTATTCTGTACAAGGATAGGCTGGCAGATTCAGTCACTGAGTTACAATTTAATATTAGATTGAATCATTTCAAGGCAGTGAGGCTTATTCACAGCCTTTTAAACACTTACCTTGCTGTTTGGCAGCACAGCATATGTCAGTGTTATGTCTGCTGAGGTTAAGATTGCCAAACCACTGGAATGCACAAGGGGCATATATCTTCCCTGTAATAAAGACCACGGGCCTGATTTAATCTCATTTTTAAAACATTAGCAGTCAGTAAACCAGTCACTCCTAAAAGGTAACAGGCAGCTTTTCTTTGGGTGAGAAAAAACAAAATCTGTTCTCTACCCTCAGGTGCTGTGTAGAGCCCATTTAATAGAATGCTTCTCTTCCATTTTTGCTTTCTCAAAGTGTCTTGATAAAAAGAAATGTGGCAAATGAAATCGGTCCTTAATCAATCAGCTAATTTCATGCAGTGATCTTGCTGTACACCATTCATTCTATTTTCTAAGAACTTCTCAAGTGCTCTTTAAGCCCTGAGTACATGCTTAGCTGGAGAGGGAGAGAGAGCAGGAAAGAGAAATGAGGGGCTACCCGCCCATTCAACATCCTGTTAAAAATCTCTGTGTAACGGGCTACCGACTGTCAGTATTTCTGGGAATCGTATGTTCTATCAGTAAGGAACATCTGGGCTGTTAAATCTCTATTTGAAAGCAACTTGGCCGGTACTGGCTGAAACTTGGGAATTGTATTTGTATCCAATAAAATGGTGCAGCATTTCTCTGCATTGTGTACCTCTATTTAGCATTTCTAGATGGAGAACAGCTTGAAGAGAGGAACAGAGCCAGACTTTGTTTATATAACTTCTCCTACCACCCTCTCCACTCAGTACCTAGAAAATCATCAGACATGTTTAGTAGTTTTTCAGTAGATATTTGTTTTACCAATGAAGATGTGGGGCTTTCTGCCATCTATGGAGAGTTTCTGGCCAATGTTATCTTCTTCCTTCTCTTCCTCGTCCACTTCTTCATTATTGACCTTGATGTGATTAGTTAAATTTACCTATGTGTGTCCCTACTCTTTTTTTTTTTTTTTTTTTTTTTGCGGTACGCGGGCCTCTCACTGTTGTGGCCTCTCCCGCTGCGGAGCACAGGCTCTGGACGTGCGGGCTCAGTGGCCATGGCTCACGGGCCCAGCCGCTCCGCAGCATGTGGGATCTTCCCAGACCGGGGCACGAACCTGTGTCCCCTGCATCGGCAGGCGGACTCTCAACCACTGCGCCACCAGGGAAGCCCTGTGTCCCTACTCTTGATGGGCAGAGTTGGAATAATTTGATTTATGTCTCAATAGTCTACAAATTCATTAAGTATTAGAAGATGGACTGTGCTGGAATATTCATGTGCTACTTGAAAAAAATAAAAGGCATGTGTCAGTTCCTTATTTCTTCCTATAACATGAAGATGAGTTTGCATCTGGCCAAGCACGTCTTCCCTCTGCCAGATGTCACCAGCTATCTGAGCCTGTATTCTCTTCCGTAAAACAGACATAATAATAATAATCTACCTCCTAAGGCTGTGCTGGCTTTCAAATAGCATCTAGGATGTAAAGCCATAGTGCACAGTAGATTCTTATTCAATAGCAGCAGTGGTATAAATAGACTTAATAATGGTTATTGTGTTATTACAATTATTACTACTAGGAAATGACAACTTTCAATATTCCCGTGTGGTGGTACAAAAAATTTGGGGGGGAAGGAGATACATGTAGGCTGCAAATCCTGAGCCATAAATATTGTCGTCCTAGATCAGATATCTGCCTTTGCAATCCATAATTACAAACTGGCAAGACTGAATCGAGTTTTCAAATGGTTGAATCTCTCTGCAGTTTGTTGGCCAGCAATGCCAAAATCAGTTTAACTACAAAATTCATTTTTCAAAAGTTGATCTATTTTGTCAGTGGAGCCAATATAATTTGTACTGGGTCTAGATCAAGCAATAACTGCTGTCATTTTGGAAAAAAAGATGCTGGGCCATCTTCTCAACCAAGCCTCCTTGATAACCTTCCAACTGAAAAAGATTCACCTGTGCTGGGTCCACAGGAGTTAGTTGGTCTAGATTGGGAGTTTAAATAATGCTGATGTGTAAGAAAACCAGATCACTGCGGAGCTCCTCTGAATCACCATGAAAGAGTCATCTTATTCATTTTCCCTGATTACACCACCACCATACATCCACCATCCACCACACCCACCTACCCACGTGACTGCTTGCCCATCTACTTCTCCTGCAGGGCTCTTAGCAGCCCAGCTGGAACCTAAATGCTTCCTCTGCTTGTATTCACACTCTTGGGGATGGAAGGCAGCCAGCCTCTCCTCCCTCATGTAAAGCAACACCGACTGCAGGATACATGATAGAGCATTTGTGTCCAGGTAGATTCTCTTTGTTGTTGTTAATTTTAAGCATTTATGTCTTGAATATTAAAACCATTGACTTGCTTTTTTTATAGTCCTTTGCTCTTTGCACAGTATATTCATACACATTATCTCATAATGCTCAAAAAAGCCCTGTGATATAGATACCCAAAATGACAGAGAACAAACTGAAAAGGGGTAGTGGCTTTCTACAGGCAGAGACTAGAACTCAGAGTTTCTAACTCTGGCACACACTTATTCCCTTATCATTTTGCTTCTCAGTCTAAGGACTAGGTTTAAGGATACTGCGAATAATTTCCCACTTAGTCATTTATTTTTAATCAATGAAACTCTCCAAAATAGAAACTAAGGGGAAAATAATAGTAGATTTCTTTTATCCATGTATTGCCTTGAAAATATCAACTTCTTATGGGTATAGGGGTTCAGAAGAGGCCTCCCCAATATGTGCTACTTTGGTATGTGGATTATTTTGCGCTAAAAGCAATGGAGATCCTATGGGCTCGAGAGAAACTACTGTCTGTTCCTTAACAACCTAGAAAAATTTAAATTGGGGATTTTTCCCGGAAAAAGAGTTATTGCCAGAGATACATTTTATCTAAGTGGCTCCATCTATATGGCAGGACAAATATCTAATTAATAAATGTCTGCTCTTCTTCATATTATCCTGTGAATGACCCTCCTGTCCTGGGAAGCCCCGGCCTGTATCCCACTCCTTAGCTCAGGACAGCATATATACCTCGTTTTGGTTTTCTGTCTTTGAACCTCTCACATATGTGGGTTCTCTTACACTCTCATATATGTGGGATTCCTGTATGTATGAAATTAAATGTGGTATTCTGTTAATCTGTCTTATGTCAATTTAATTCTTAGATCAGTCAGAAGAACCTAGAAGGGTAAAGGAAAGATATTTCCTTCCCAACATGGGGAAACACTATGATTTGGATGTTTTTTCTAAGATAAGATTTTGCTAGCACAGCTATGCATTAAATAATGACACAAGATCAATCTCTCCTGAAATGTGGAGAACATGTGATTTTTAAAATAAGCTTATAAATAGTCTTTCTAGGGGCAAGAGTTTGGTTATCTTTTATCTTTGTAAGTGGTTTTATAATTCAGGTCGAATTTGCATTTTTTTCTTGAAAATCAAGAAAATAAAAGGCCAACTAAATTGCATTTACTTGTGTTGTTATCTCATTCAGGAGCATATTTTTTTACTTCCTTATTACAATAGATGTTTCAAGATGCAAATTGAGCACTCTGCTTTTAAATAACACAGGCATTATAATTAAAATTCCCCTGAGTTTAAAAAAAAAATAATTAGTTACTTGAGGAGTAGTTTCAATGAATTCCCTTCCAGAATGCCTCCAATTTAAATGAGTTATGAAATAATTAGTGAAAGCATATTATGGTGAGAGAAGCTAGAATTGCTTCGGCAGAATGGAGCATTTTGTGAAATGATAACCTGACCTTTACATTTTTACTTAAAAGGAAACTGAAAAAGGAGCTTGTCTTAAGAGAAGGGAGAATAAACTACATTGCCTCGGGCCACTCAAATGTTATAGAAAGGAAATAGCAAGAAAAAATGCTCATATTCCTTTCCTCTACAAGAACAAATATAAGGATCTTGCCTAGAAGGTCAAGTTCATCCAGTGAAGCAGTTTGGAAAATGTATCCCAGTGCCCTTGAATGCTCTCAGAATTCTATTTTGGGGAAGGTTCAGTTACAGAGCAAAGTTTTACATTTTATACTGAGAGGGATATTGTTTATTTTCAGACTGGTGAGTGGTAAAATCCATTGTTCTGACTCCATAATTCTTAATGGTCTTAATTATCTTCATTTAGCTAAGTGTTCTTTTGTTTTGTGGTTAAAACATGAGAAAGAAAGAAAATTTAAGGAAGGATTGTGATGTTATAAGTAATTGTTGTATGTGTGCTAATCTTACAATTTTCTTTTAGTTTTATTGCCAGATAAAACTGGGATAATCACCAGTATTGCCCAGTGCCTGCTTACCCACACACTCCCACACCCTCAACTTAAATAATGGCATTTTAAAGAGTAGGTTTTTAGCTGCCTCCTCCCTAAGTCAGTTAACTCTGCAGTAAAATTAAAATAGAAATATATTCCTGAATAAAATATGCAGAGTAGAAAGACATCTTCTACATTATAAAAATTACAAAAGAAAACTTGACAGGGCTTTTTATAGTAGAAACATCAACAAAATAACTTTAAAAAATCTTCCAACCTTTCACTGCCTTTTCTTTGTTATGAATTCTAATTCATATGACAGTGGAAATAGCTAATTAGTCATTCTAAAATTCAGTATCTTAAGAGCACTGTTCTTTTATTGAACCGTTAAGCTAGCTACAGTGTGATTTTTGCTGGTTTGCTGGTGCTGTAATAAAAATGAAGGGGTAATATCTAAAATAGTAATACTATTTAGTAACGCTAATAGTAAAATAGTACAGTGGTAGTATTTTAACCAAAAACTCTTTTGAATTCTAGAAGACCCCCTTGGAATACAAGAGATTTTTTTGTTTGTTTTTTGGGTTTTTTTTTTTTTATAAATGTTAGGCTAACAAAGACTTAAATCAGAGGAAGTAAAGTAGATAGATCAGGTGGTATAACTGTAAATCTCTGATAAAATTATGATTGATAATAAATTTAATAGAGCATTTTACTTTTATGAACCTATCACTGGTACTGATTTTTTTCTATTGTTTTTTATGTCCATGCTAAAATTTATTATTTAAATTTAGTAAAGATCTACAACTTAAGATATTTATACTAGATAGAAGTTTTTCTACAAAGTAAGGAAATATTCAAACTTAGGAATGTTCTAGAAACTAAGTTAGTTAGAAGAAATCATGGAAAATCTCAGTGTATATGGTCCCTAAATTATCTTAAACTTTTCTTGTCAGGATCCATATTTAGAGATGAGAGTACTGAATGCCATCAGTGAAAACATCTCCCTTTAAGAAGGTATTGCTTTGTGTGTGTGTGTGTGTGTGGTACGCGGGCCTCTCACTGTTGTGGCCTCTCCCGTTGCGGAGCACAGGCTCCGGACGCGCAGGCTCAGCGGCCATGGCTCACGGGCCCAGCCGCTCCGCAGCATATGGGATCTTCCCAGACCGGGGCACGAACCCACGTCCCCTGCATCGGCAGGCTGACTCTCAACCACTGCGCCACCAGGGAAGCCCCAGGTATTGCTTTTTAATAGTCTACTTTTATATTTATAAGCTATATCTATATATTCTATAATAAGCAGTCTAGTCCACTGGTCATTTCTCCTATAATTGTTAAATATGTCTATTATTCGATAGAGATGAGAATTAGAATAAGTCAGTAAGTTGATTTCTAGTGACTGGGCAGCCATTGGAATATAAGAAGGAGCTACATATTCTTAGTGTAGCAAATAACTTGTTTTGGACCTTGAATTATGAGTTTAGCATGTAACAACAACAATAAAACAATGATAAATATTTTTGATAGCAAATAAATAATCACAGTAAATCCCAAAATCCAAATATATCTACTCATTTCACAATATACTGGGAATATATATATATATATACACACACACATACACACACACACATATATACACATATACATATGCACACACATACTAAAATAGTACAATATGATATAGTATCTTCAAAGCTGCCACTTTCAGAGCTACAGCTGAAAGTTCTTTGGAGACTTTCTATTAAAAGACAAAACCTATTGCCTTAGTCCCAGAGGTCAGAGTGTTTTAAACTGAAAGGCAGATTGGGAAAACTTTCCAAAGCATCTGAGAAGCAGCCCTTTTTTGGTGAGAAGCAACACATAATTCAGACAGGTCCTTAACTGGGACTTGTCTCTAAATGCCACTCAGGTACAGAGGCACCTGCTCTGACTGGGCCATATAGAGCTGTGGGGCTGTGATATTGTGATTCAGAAGGAGAAATTTATATTTGGTCTTTATCCCATTAATGACACAGAGTTTCTAAAGCCTTCTGAATTTCCTGAGTGACTAGCGTGATAAAGGAGTCTTTTGTTATGTGAATGAGGTGACTTCTGAACCCCATCTAAGGATAGGGGCTCGTTGCCAGGGGAACCAACCCTGCCAGTGATGAGAAGGCTGGAATTTTCAGTCTTACCCCCATGGGCTCTGGTAGGGGAGAGGGTCTGGAGGTTGAATGGATCACTGATGCCCATGATTTAATCAGTCCTGCCTATGCAATGAAGCCTCCATAAAAGTCCAAAAGGAGAAGGTTCCAGGAGAATCTAGGCTGGTGAACAGGTGGAGGTGCTGGGCTAATGGTGCCTTTGGTCTCATGGGTTCCACACCCTTTCCCCATACCTTGCCATGTGCATCTCTTCCATCTGGCTGTTTCTGAGTTATGTCCTTTTATAATAAGCTGGTGATCTAGTAAGTAAAATGTTTCTCTAAGTTCTGTGAACCACTCTAGCAAATTAATTGAGCCCAAGGAGGAGGTCATTAGGAACCTCTGGTTTATAGCCAGTTGGTCAGAAGCACAGGTAACAACCTGGGCTCGTGACTGGCATCTGAAGTGGACGGACAGGGAGACAGTCTTGCAGGACTGAACCCTTAACCTGTAGAATTTGATGCTGTCTCCAGGCAGATAGATAGGTGTCAGAATCGAGTTGAATTGTAAGGACACCCATTGATGTCCAGAGAAATGCTGGTGGTGTGGGAAATCACCTTCACACACACGCATTGGAATTAGGTGCAGGAACCCAAAAGAGCTGCTCTAACTTCTAGAGGATGATGAAGTCCGACGGTTATATGCCTAACTCGGAATCTAGTGAGCTCAGGTCAGTGTGATTGTATGTAAATAAATCAGTAGATATTGGTACAGGTAGGGGATGTGTGTGTGTAAGAGAGTCTGTATTCTATCATCTCCCATCAGGATCTTTAAACAATTGAATTTACACTGTCTACATTCTAACCTAGGTTACCCAGAGATATTTAGACATAACTACAGAGCATGCACATACACTCTTCCGTTTAGATGAATCTTCTTAGCTAAGCCTCTATGTCCTGTTAGAAAACAAAATTCAGCTGAGTAAATTTAAAGATCTAATTGGTTTTACTAAATGATTCATGAATCAAGCAACATTCCATCTAGCAGATAGGAGCTCCAAGGAGCTGAACAAAATAAAAGGCTTTATAGGCAGAAGCAGAGGAAAAAGGAAATTTCTAGCAAAGAGTGGATTGTTTCAGGCAAGGTTGTCTTCCTTTGGAGGAAGTTGGGGTCTTTTAGGCAGATTATCTTACTAGTGCTGACCAAGTAATTCAGACTGACTTGTTAAATGTGTGTGGCTTAGCACAAGAGACTCCATTTTGGGCCTGTTTCTTGTTTTTTGCTGTTGTTGTCTTCTTTTTTTTTTTTAATTTTATTTATTTATTTATTTATTTATGGCTGTGTTGGGTCTTCGTTTCTGTGCCAGGGCTTTCTGTAGTTGGGGCAAGCGGGGGCCACTCCTCATCGCGGTGCGCGGGCCTCTCACTATTGCGGCCTCTCTTGTTGCGGAGCACAGGCTCCAGACGCGCAGGCTCAGTAATTGTGGCTCACGGGGCTAGTTGCTCCGCGGCATGCGGGATCTTCCCAGACCAAGGCTCGAACCTGTGTCCCCTGCATTGGCAGGCAGATTCTCAACCACTGCGCCACCAGGGAAGCCCTGTTGTCTTCTTTAAGAATAGTTTTAAATCTCTTGATGAACAGCACAGTCATAAAATCTGTTTGATTTATAATCCCTCTAATTTATTGTTCTGTTATACACATTGCTACAAATTTTATTTTATAAAAAATATATTTATCCTTTTTATTGTAACCCAAAGCTTTACTACCCTTAAAAGGACTGTTCATGAGGTTTCATTTGCTGAGATTTTTTTTTACCTGGAACATTTCACCAACTAGGAATCTATTTAAGAAAATGTTTTAAAGATTAATACAGTCTATATAGCTTCAATATTAAGTTTCAGTGCTGGTTGATTTTATTGGATTGAATTTTTGTGGTTCCTCTTGCAAAGAGAAAATTTCTCCAAAGGCTGGATCATGACGTAAAAAATAATCAGTGTTTCTTTGATCTAAGCATTGTTTCCAGGGGCATCCTTTGGGTCCCACAGTGCATTGGGTACTTTATCAGCGAACGTGTGGCTATTTCTTTAAGGTTATTTCCAGTTGAATGTGAGTTCAGGAGGTGCCTTGGTTTGGAAGATGTAGTTGCAGATAAAGTAAATGTCCCCTTTAATCCTCTTCCCCCCAAACACATACATATTGTATAGATGTGGGATTTTTTTGTTTTTATTAAGAACTAGTTCACATACCATAAAATTAACCCTTTGAAAGTATGTAATTCACTCATTGTTAGTACATTCATCACTACTTTCTAACCCTAGAGTATTTTTATCATTTCCATTCCCCTCTCCCCTCAGACCCTGGCAACCACTAACCCACTGTCTGTCTGCATTGTTTATCTTTAACCTTAACAAGATTATCTGATTATCCTTTAAATAGTCTGTCTCTTGTTTTTTCACTTAATGATATAGCTTAACATTTTTCTATATGTGTTCTTACAGATCAGCCTCCTATTTTTTAATTCTCCATAGTATTTTTTGGTTTACCATTTGTATATTGATAGATATTTGGTTTCTATTTTTTTCACTTTTGTTCATAGTGCCCTTATGTATAGTCTTGTATTTAGTGGATACTCTTTTGTGCGTATTTTTGACAAGTTCTCTAGGACGTGTACCTAGCAATGTAATCTCTGGGTCAAAGAGTATCGGCATTTTAATAGATACTGTAGATTCAAGAACATTCTATTAGCCTGGACCTAAACATCAGAGGTCAGCAAGTGTTTTACTGCCACTGACTGAGCAAATAGAACTGGCTTCTCCTTAGCTTGTAAATATCACTGAAATCTATTGCTTACTCTGGTGAGTAGTGGTGACTTAACACTGTTAATTAACAGTTACAAGTGTTTGCCTCACTTAAAAAAAAACAAAAAAATAGAGACTCTTATATACAGCATTATAGAAGAATACGTCTCATCTGAGTGCTAGGATTTCCCTGTGCTGATAGGTGTCTCTCCTGCTTTGTGTAAAAGGAGTCTTCTAGTAGGTGTCATTTCATGAAAATGACTTGGGGTTGGGGCCTCTTTTAGGTCCAAAATGGCATTTGGTCATATCAGTGCACCACTGAAAAACAGGAACGCTTTCCGGGGGCCTAAAGACCCTTCAGAGTCTGGCCCCTGCCTATGCCTTTAGCCCAATCTATAATCCTGTCCACACTCTTCCCTTCAGTTTTTATAGCAGTTTCCTAAACATGCATATTCTGGTGCTCATGGCTTTGCATACTTTATTCTGTATGTCTTCCTTTCTCATCCATTATGCTCACTCTTGCACTTTTATTTTTTTTTAATGAGACTGGACTCATGCCGTCCATCTTTAGGAATCTTGACCTGGTCCCTCAGGCTAGGAAAGTCTCCATCCTCCTTGTACTCACAGTAAACTGGGCTTCCCCCCATTATAGCATGGAACATGTCACACTATGTCCTTATAAAATACACACACACACACAGACATACACACAACTCCTCCACTGGTCAATGACTTCATGAAGACAGATCATGTTATATCTTCTCAACTTCTCTAGGTGGGCAAACTCTTTAGAACCTGGTTAGTTATATGGCATAGCATGGTAGTCAGATGCATGAGCTTCAGAGCCAGACAGATTTGGATCCTATCTCTATCCATTCACTAGTTCTGTAAACTTGGGCTCTCTGTGGAAATGTTCTGGGTCTACTTTCCTGTTCTTAAAATGGGCCTGCCTTATAAGGTTGCTGTGAAGATAATCAAGAAGTGCTTAGACTTACTAAGGGCTTAATGAATGAAGTTTTATAGGAAATAGAGAATGGCAGTACTCTTGAAGATTCCTTAAATACCCTGCAGCAAATGGGAAGAGAGAAACCCCATGAAGAAGGCCTCTTTTCCTGTGTGGGATGCATGTCTGCATGCTCTGTGACTATCTGACCTGTTTCTCGTCCAGGGTCTTGCTTTCCCACATCCAGATGAGCTCTGTGCAAACATGGAAGGTTTTATGTGCCTGTTGAAAGCTCTTAGTACCAATACTTTGGGGTTGATATTCCTTCCTGGAGTAAAATAATGACTACACTGGAAAGTACTTGAATAATACTCATGGTTTTGATTTTGTTCTTTG
This sequence comes from Hyperoodon ampullatus, assembly GCF_949752795.1. Classification (NCBI taxonomy): domain Eukaryota; kingdom Metazoa; phylum Chordata; class Mammalia; order Artiodactyla; family Ziphiidae; genus Hyperoodon; species Hyperoodon ampullatus. Next base: position 68,827,455 of record NC_136926.1, read on the forward strand.
ATGATATCAGAACACAACATCTCTTAATTGTCACTTAGCAAAAATCTAAAGTAAAGTTTGTCGTGGAACCTTGAAGAGCTTTCTCTGGACCAGCAAACTTCGGGACCCTTCTTTCTCCTTCTGGGAGGGCATATGAACTGCAGACTGACTCGTTACCCTCACTGGTCTTTAACCTTTCATAAAAGTAAATGATCATTAGAGATATAAGAATATTACTTGGGTTAAGAGATTCTTCTTAATGATATGACTTGTATTCACAGTTGTGTTTTCATATAAATCTTGATTATTTGTAACTGACTTAGAAAACTATTCCCCATTTTATGTTTGTTGTCTACTTATATTTCGAAATGCAAGCAGTCATCTTATTTTGCCAGAGGTTTGGAATTTGTTTCCTCCAAATACTAAGCTATCATTTCGAAGTCTTTTTCCCTCAGAATTTGTGTACTAGACAAATGCTTCTCTTTAAAAAAGGCTTTTTGAAACACTCGTGGAAATTATTTAAGTGATCGGCATCATTTATGTTGCCTTTGTAGCTACGTAAATCATTTCAACCCTTTCCCCATCAGAACTCTCACAACTTAACATGCCTTCAGCAGGTGTGAATAAGATTACACGATAATGCTGCCCCAATATGCATTTCAGTGCTTTGGAAAGGAAATGTGAGCGCAAAGCTGAGAATATGTGTGTTCAGCCTGGTAACAATAAAAAGGATATTTATCAGTGAAATAGCACCACAAAGGGTGCCACACTTTGGAGGAGGAAAGCAATTTGGTGAAGTGAAGGATGTTAAATGTTTTGATTTTCTCCTATGCCAGTAAAATCTTGTAAAACAAGGTGACATATTAAATTTTCTATACTATAGCGGCTCCAAGAGCCTGTCAACATTTTCATTATAAACTCTACTTTCAGCGCTTTATAACTCGGCTTTAAGAATTCACTCTGGCCTGACATTTGGAGTGCAAGGTCTTACCTGGGGAACATGTGTTTCACATGTTTTAAAAATTATAAGTTTATCCACTTCTCAGCTTATAATGAGTAACCTTTTCATACTTTTGCACTTGGCCTTCTGTACCTCATAAATCAGAGGCAGAAGACTTACAAGTGGTAGGTCACCGATGGGGGAAACATATCTACAAATGTCGTCAACACAGGTCAGGGCTGCTGATTTTCATTACTAAGACTCAGCTGTCATACTAGTCACTCAGTCCATCATATACAAAGCAGAAAGAGCTCTATCACATTGCCCTCACCATTTTAGACTCTGCCAGATCTCTACAGAGAAGACTCTGATTGGAGAATTCTTAGTCCCCAGTCTGTTTATTTCAATATTTGTATTAGTTTGTGGATGATGTTAACACCTTTTCTTAAAGCTTCCCAACATTCCTTCTAATCTTGTTGGTTTGCTTTTAAGTCTTCTTTGTGGTTGTGTGTGTGTTTTCCCTTTCTATCATATTTAGCACTCAGTAGGGTTTCAGTTAATATATAATAATACAGATACCATTTTTACACTTTGGAATATCTGCAGTTAAATCTCCTAAAGAATTGCTGTTTGGAAGGTAACTCGAAAAGAGGGAGGGAAGAAAGGACAAGGAAGCAGTGGAAGAGAAAAAGACATGTTGTCATTTGGTATCTGGCTTTGACATGTCTTGAGGACTGACGACTTAGTATGGCTTCCCCAAAAGAACAAACACGGGCCATCTAGAAAAATGTGGAGTGCCTTCCATATAAGGCATGGTACCAAGACTTCAGTTCTATGTGGTTTTAGGAGATTTCTAGGAAATCACACTTCCCGACATATGTTAGCATTATTCCACTCACCTAATTGCAGTATATTTTCATACAGCTGTCAAATTCAGGTTAAAATGTGACAAGCACCCGGGGTATAATCCCAACACTTGTTTCCATTGTATGAGGACCAACTTTTGTGCCAGTTTCCTGAAAATATTTATATTCCTCACAACCACTCACTATGAATGTCCCTCAGGAGGCGACTAAGAGACAGATGGTCTAAATAATTTGCCCCACAACTAATGAATGTCCAAGGCTGGTTTAGAACCCAGGTCTTGCAGACCCCAAAACCATATTCTTTTCTCTAACTCATCATGCCTTTCTTTATGTGTACAAAGACATCTGTTTCTATTTGCATTTTTCTATCAGAATCATGCTATGCCTAACCCTATAAATGACTTACATTTTCCAGTGAAAAATGTTAAGATATGAAGCCTGGACCTCCAAATCTAAAAGAAAAAGAAAAAAATGAAGGATCAAATGACTCTTCAGTGATCAAAGTTTAAACCAGGAATCCTCTTTGCTCTACAATTTCTCTCTTATCTCACAGTTAACTTTGTCCTGTTCTTCTCTTTAGTCCCATTGCACTGGATGGACCTGCATCCATCGAGTCATCTAAGATGGAAATCTGGGTGATGTAATTTCTCTCTCTCTCACCTACAACATTCTTGTCCAATAACTAGTCATGTCCAGTCTCAAAGAAACTTTTTTTTTTCTTTTGAATAGACTTACTTTTAAGGGCACTTTTAAGTTTATAGCAAGATTGAGCAGAAGGTACAGAGAGTTCCCATTACCCCCATTTCTCCTCACACACATAGCCTCCCCCACTATTAACATCCCACATCAGAGCAGCACGTTTGTTACAATTGATGAGACTACACTGACACATCATTATTACCCCAAACCCATAGTTTACCTTGGAGTTTGCTCTTGGTATTGTACATTCTGTTGGTTTTGACAAATGTATAGTGAAATGTATAACCCCTGACAACCACTCATCTCTTATAGTCTCCTTAGTTTTGCTTTTTCCAGAATAGTGTAGTTGGAATTATATAGTATGTAGCCTTTTCAGATTGGCTTCTTTCACTTATTATGCATCTAAGTTTCCTCCATGTCTTTTCATGACTTAATAGCTGTTCCTTTTTAGCACTGAATGATACTCCATTGTCTGGATGTACCACAGGTTATTTATCCATTCACCTACTAAAGGACATCTTGGTTGCTTCCAAGTTTTAGCAATTATGAATAAAACTGCTATAAACATCCATGTGCAGGTTTTTGGGTGTACATGAATTTTCAATTTATTTGGTTAAATACCAAAGAATGTGATTGCTAGACTGTATGGTAAATGTATATTTAGTTTTGTGGGAACCTACCAGACTATCTTCCCAAGTGATTGTACCATTTTGCATTCCCACCAGCAATGAACGAGTTTCCTTTTGCTCCACATCCTTGTTGACATTTGGTGTGGTCAGTTTTCTCGATTTTGGCTAGTCTAATAGGTGTGTAGTGGCATCTCATTGTTGTTTTAATTTGCAATTACCTAATGATATATGATGCTGAACATCTTTCATGTGGCTATTTGCCATCTGTTTATCATCTTTGGTGAGGTGTCTGTTTATATTTTTTAACTGGGTTGTTCTTTTCCTTATTGTTGAGTTTCCAGAGTTCTTTATGCATTTTGGATACCAGTCCTTTATCAAATTAGTGTTTTGCAAACATTTTCTCCCAGTTTGTGGTCTTCTCATTCTCTTGACAATGGCTTTCACAGAGTAGTTTTTAACTTTAATGAAGCCCAGCTTATCAGTTATTCCCTTCATGGATCATTCCTTTAGGGTTGTATCTAAAAAGTCATCACCATATTCAAGGTCATTTAGATTTTCTCCTATGTTATTATCCAGGGGTTTTATAATTTCGTGTTTGACTTTTAGGTCTATGATCTATTTTGAGTGGATTTTTGTGAAGGGTGTAAGATAGGTGTAGATTCTTTTATTTTTATTTTTTTTGTAATGTAGATATGCAGTGTGTTCCAGCACCATTTGTTAAAAAGACAATGATTTCTCCATAATTTTGCCTTTACACCTTTCTCAAAGATCCGTTGACTCAATCTACAACTGTTTATTTTTTGTTGGGTTTATTTCTTTCCATGTCTACTGGAACCATCCAAACAGAAGCTTCCGTCATCTCTTGACTGCATCTCCTACAAAAGTTTATTAATTAGCTTTTAATCTATTTTATACACAGAGGCCAAAGTTGTCTTTAAAAGGTATTTGAAGTTGTTCAGTGTATCCCACTGTTTTTTTTTTTTAGGACCCAATCTAAAGTTCTCAATGACCTAAAAGTCCTGCCTAATCTGACTTCTTCCTTCCATCCCTTTATCCCCTTTCCCTCTCCTTCCCTCACAGCCAACTCCATTCCCATCAGTGTCCTTGGGATGCTCCCAGCCACACCAGTCATTCTCACTTCCTTGAGCAAACCACTCCCCCTCCCACATCAAGACTTGAAACATGGCATAATCTCCTTCAAACCCTTATCCCAGTTCCTTCCAGTTAGCTCGTTTCTATTCATTCTTCAGAACCTTGTTTGGATGTCACTTTTTCTGGGATATCTGTTGATTTTTTAGGCCTTAGTGTTAGCTGCTATCCCAGCACCATGCCTTAAATCTCCTCCATAACAATTGCTGATTATACTTTTATTATTATTTCTTAGCACCTGCCTGTCCCACTACAATGGAAGCTTCCTGACCGAAGTGGGCACCATGTCTGTCATCTTCCCTGATGTATTCACAGTGGGCACAGGGTTACAGTGTCTTAGTGTCCTACCAGGGCTGTGGGCGGTACTGAACTGAAATAGTAATGGGTGTGAACAGAACTGCAGGGGAGGGGAAATAAGGGTTAAACCTCTGATTACTGGAACCTAGGACGTTTCTGTTTATCTGGGAGTCAAGTAATCAAATCACGAGTCAAAAGACTTTAGTTACCAGTGTATAGGAACAACCCAGAGAGTGGGAATTTGGAGAGTCACAGGATCTTGGATTTGCAAAAGATAAAGGTCTGCACGTAGTAGTCAAGCCTTTTTATAATGATCTTAAATCCAGAGGATTAAAGGATTCAGGTTCATCTTCCCTCCACATCTTTCAAGGCCCCATAGTCCAGAGATCATTTTGGTTCCTGACATGGCAAGACGATAGGACAGTTACTGTTCTTGGCCTCTCCTCCCACTGAGCCAACACAGAGAAAAATTGTGGCTTTTATCTTTTTTATTTTTAAGTAATAACTTGGTTTCCCTTTCAGAAAGCAGTTTTCAAATGCTTCCCAGTTCACTTTCACACCTCAGTCAGCCTGATTTATTCAGTGTCATTTGGGAGGAACTGAACCCTGGGGTGGGCCAGCATCAGAGCACAGACCTCACATGCAAACCTCGAAGCAGGCGTGAGGTGGAGACTATAGGTTTTTTAAAATGCAGTAAAGAAACATTCTCATTCACATAAAATGAATTCAATACTTAAAGTATATGAAGAAACTGATCATTATTTTTCAGTTCTATTCAATTTTTAAATTATTTTATTCAAATGAAATAGGAATATGCCCAAGCCCCTTATTAGCTGCTTTCTCGAAGCACTTTCTCCCTTAGAAAGCCACTAGGCTCCTAACAGAAAAAGTGACCATAGTCTCACTTTTCTATCCTGTACTCCAGGGGTGGACACAGAAGCTGGAAACTTTTTCTGCATAGAAACCTAGTGAGTCAGTGTCCAGAACCCAAGGACATTTTGGGGCATTACTTTCTCACTTATATGGGGATATAAATGGAGACACTGTATCAGAGAGATCTCTTAACAAAGTTTTCTCTGTGCTCTTTTATCTGTTTGAGGGAGGTAGGAATTTCTTCAATATCAAAAGCCTTCTGTAGTGTTGAATTCTCTCTTCTTACCTCTCTCCTATTTTAATTAACCCCTAAGTGCAGTGCTTCTCAAATTTGCTTTGTATCAGAATCTTCTGGAGGAAACTGGTAAAAAATATCAGGCTCAGCCAGGCCTTATTCTAGTTCAATGAGGCTCTTTTCTTTATTAGCTCCCCAGGTGATTCTGATATAGAGCTAAGTTTAATATGTATAATGGGTTCAAGTTTATGTAGAATGGCACCATACTTTGTTACTCTATGAACCCCCCTTTTATTTTAGAGTGTAGTTATTTACTCGGTGATACCTTCTTTTTGCTTACTATAGTTGAATCCTTATTAATTATTAGAAGCTATTAACTATCATATCCTCTCTATTAGATGATATTGTAATGACATACACTTAGGTAGATGGTAATTTTGTCAATTCATGCTGAACACATCTTGGTTAAGGAACTTTACGTTAACAGTTATCCTTTCAAGAATATTCCATTGTACCACGATTTTAAAAAGTCAGTAAACCATGAATATCAGAAGAATAATAGCAAGAGGTTTATAAGTGTGCATTGTAGGGCACCAGCAGTTTATTGTTGAGAGAATCTGATTAAATGCCTCTCTGTGGATTACCAAGGTTTATGGCATAAGCGATGTGATGATTTGTGTTAGAGGTTTAATAAGTTTAGAGTTGAAAGTGTTTTCTACTTTTATTTCCTTCCCTCTGGCTGATAGTTAATGTCTAAGGTACTTCATCAGAGAAACTACCATGGGATGTCCTAATAAGAATACTGTAATGCAAAAGGTAAAAACACATTTCTAGGGTCAATGTCAGAGCTGGCTGTATTCCCTGTTTATAGAGATAAGAGCTCAGAGTACACAAAACCCTTCCTTCAGGGAGGTGTTAGTCCAGTAGAACATATGATCCATAATGGTGGTTTTGTTTTGGGGGGTTTTTATGGTTTTACTTTTGCTTCTTTGTTTTTCCTTCGTGGTAAAGACTCAGTGGAAGCTGAAACTCCCCAAGAAGTGATTTGACATCTTATCTCTAATTTCTTGCCTCTAAAGTTTAAATCATTATAATAGAGTATACATCTATCTCTGTCTTGCTTCTCCTGGAGATTTCCTGCTTCAGTAGACAACCAAGTGTATGCAAATATTCTCATTGCCAAGAAAATAAACTTTGCAAATTGGTCAGTTGTCTGATATCAAGGTGCTATCGGCATAACACCTCAAAGGTGGATCGATTTATTGCTATGAAGATCATGTCATGATACCTCAAACCTTTTATGCTCTCGGGATAGCATCCCCACCACATCCCCCGGGGGCTGCTGGAAAGAATAATAGCAACTGGGAAGATTTTGGCAAAAAGAAATTATAATTTCAGTAGTAAACCTTGGATTTAAGGGCATTAGATTCCAGAAAACTATAACTTCTGTATCAAAGTTTATGCTTTCAGTTAGTCAGACATTTGAAACTAGGATCCTGGCCTTTCAACTTCTAATATTGAAGAGTTTCACCTCACCTGATGAAGATATACCCATTTTGTGACCTGAGCATCAGTTAAATTGGTAGCCAAAGGGAAGGGATCTTCCTTGCATTTTATATCCGTAACTATGAGTTCCATTTCAAGATGATTTATTCACCAAATATGCTTATTTGTCTCCCCAACATCACTTCAGGCAGGGATAGAAAAAGTTTATAAGAATCGAAAACCACAACCCAAATATAATGAAGAAAAAAAGGTGGAGTATGTGTGGACAACAGATTGCAACAGTTTGTAGGAAACAGAAGTCAGATGCAGGGGGAAAGAGATGAAACAAGACTGAAAAGTCTGCAGCCACATAAGGTGCCCTGATGATCATCTCCAGGGGTTAAATGTAATAATTTGTAATCATCAAGTTGCTGTGGGTTCTGGGAGACTGTTCTGGAATAAGAGCCCCAGGTGTTTGTAACATTTAGTCGAGTTAGGTCAGCTGTGAGTACTGGTTTTCAAAGAGGGTGGGCCCTAACGAGCTACATAAGCGTCACCTGGGGAGCTTGTTAGAAATTCACTTTACTGAGCCTTACCCCAGAGTCCCTGACAGAGGCTCTGTGGGCGGGGCCCAGCTATCTGTGTTTTAACAAGCCCTCCATGTGATTCTGATGCTCATTTAAGTTTAGATCTGGCATCACGCACATCTAGAGAGACCGCAGCTCGGGATGGCGCTGCTCTCCCAGGCAGAGTCTTTTTTTTGCGATACGCGGGCCTCTCACAGTTGCGGCCTCTCCCGTTGCGGAGCACAGGCTCCAGACACGCAGGCTCAGCGGCCATGGCTCACGGGCCCAGCCGCTCCGCGGCATGTGGGATCCTCCCGGACCAGGGCACGAACCCGTGTCCCCTGAATCGGCAGGCGTACTCTCAACCACTGCACCACCAGGGAAGCCCCCAGGCAGAATCTTGAAGAAGTTTGAACACCAACGAAAACCCCAAGGTAGGAAAGAGGGGACAAAAAGGGTGGTGGTGGTGGAAATATTAACAAATTATCCTACCTTTTTCTCTATTTTTGCAGAATACCTAATAAATAGTCATTTCCTAGCTCAAAAAAGGAAGGCTCTTTTTTTTTTTTTTTTTTTTTAAATCATGAGTGGACTGTTTGGGGAGCTCTAGAACAGCACAGGGCTCAGGAATTATATATCTCATACCTTTCCTAGGAAGTTACTTGTAGCCAAGGAGCAAAGAAAAAGGAAAGTCAGTGACCAGCAACAGGCGTGGAACTCGGGGGAGCTGTGCCATGCAAGTTCAGGCTTGGATACTCCTTTAAAGAAAAAAAAAAATGATGTTTTGTTCATCATGGATTTTTTTTTTTTGCCTTCATTTTGATTTTTAAAAAATATTGCATTATAAAATATTAACTTCAAATTGAGTTTTCTGGTTCCCCGTTAACGTTTGTGCCCAAGGCACCTGCCTCACTAACCTCAGCAGCCCTGGCCTTGATTAGTGTATCAGTTTCCTGTGTTTGCTATAACCTAGTACCATAAACTGGAGGGCTTAAACCAACAGAAATGTATTCTCTTAAGGTTCTGGAGGCCTGAAGTCTGAAATCATGGTGTCAGCAGGGTTGCATTGTTCTCTGAAGGCTCTAGGGGAGAATCTGTTTTTTTGCCTCTTCCAGTTTGTGTCGGTTCCAGGCGTGGCTGTATCACTCCAATCTCTGCCTTTGTGGTCACATGGCCTCTTCATTCTGGCTGTCTGCTTCTCTGTATGAGGTCTATCTCAAAACACTCTCTACCTTTGTGTTATAAGGACACTTGTCATTGCATTTAGGGCCTTCCTGGATAATCTGAGGATGATCTCATCTCAAGACTCTTAATTATGTCTACAAAGACCTTATCCATATTTTAAAAAAAGGTAGCATTCACAGGTTCTGGAGATTAGGACATGGCTGTATCATTTTTGAGGGTGGATTAGGGGAGAATTAAGCCCACTACATAGCAAAGAGTGAATGCAAAGTAAGGAAAAAAAAGAAATAACAGTGAAGGAACATCCCAGGTGGAAACCTGTTGCAGCTGATCTAGAGATCAGCCAGGGCAGACTAGAGTAGAAGAGGGTCTAGGAGGCAGATATCCAGGGAAAAGAGACTTGGTAGATTTGGTGGAAGATTTGAAGGAGAAAATGAGATATAAATACAATTTTTTTAAAAAAGAAGGAAGGAATGTAAATGCCTAGAAAATTAAAAGGTAGAGCAAACTAGTTTGTAAAAGGAATTGTTATACACTACTTGGCCCATCAGCAAGCAGTATTTACATAATTTTGAAAATGTAAACAGTGTTGAATTACTTTTGGCCTTTTTGAATCTACCTATAGACAATGCACAACACACTACTGAATCTGTCCTGAAAAGGTAAACATATCTATGGCAGAAGGTAGATGATAAAATGGAAAAGAGCGCTAAAAAGCAGTGGTAAAGATAGTAATAGTCTCTTCTTTACAAACTATGAAATCAAGAAGTATCGTCTATCATTGAAAGAAGAAGAAATAAAGAGTCATGAGTATTATGTTACTTAAAAGTTTCAGTGGTAACCAATATAGGTAGTCCCAATAACAATATATGTGAGGAGGAGGTGGTGGCGTAAGTGAGCTTAAGTACTCATCCATCATTGTGAGAAGTCAATAAATATTGTCTAATGCTGATAAATCCAGGACCAACCACACTATTTAGAGCTGTGAAAGAAGTTGCAAGTAGAGGTTTTAAAAGTTCCCAATGGGGAATAAGACTATTGATTTTAATATTAAGCCTTTTCTTTGTTGTTTTAAATGTGCATTTATTACATCAAAAAATGATAAAATAACCTATAATGTTTTCTTTTATTCTGTGGTTTCAAAGTGTCTTTAATCATTAGTTAACTTTTAATGAATAGAATTTTTAAAAAATTATTAATTTTAATCTTAGATTGCTTATTTTACTACTTCTCAAACTGTGGATCATTTTTTTCCCCCAGTCATTATTTTTTTTTCCTTGACAGGCTGATACTTTATTAAAATGCAATATAATGATTTAGGAAAAATAAAGACATTATAAATACAAACAATTTTTAAATTCGACTCAATAGACATAACATTTCTATATCAAAGTTTGATAGAAGTTTCTAAAAGCTTCCTCTCAGTATGTCTACTTGACAAGTTGCATACTGGTAACAAAATGTTTGCAGACTAGGAGAATTTCAAGAGGCATAATTTGAGCAATGACCTAGTTTTATCTTTTTTGTTGTTCTTTTTTCCTTTCTTTAAAAAAAAAAAAAGAAAGAAAGAAAACTTAGTAGTGTTGCTTGTTTCCTGTCTTGCATAAGAAATTCTTCCCTAGGTTGTCGAGATATTCTGTTTTATTATCTTCTAAATGTTTCATAACTTCCACACTTAGACATTCAATACACTTGACTTGTATATGGTGGAAGATAGAGTTTTGATTTAATTTCTCCTTATCAATATCCCTTTCATTTTTTTCCCTTATCAGTTGTCTTTTGCCCATCAGTTGATTGGATTAAACTTTTCCTACTGCTTTGCAGTGCCATATAACATATGCCCTGTCAAGTATCAGGGGTCCACTGATGTAGGTTATGATTCTGGACTCTGTATTCTGTGTCACTGTTCTGTTTGTCTATTCTTGCATCAGTAACATGTCGGTTTGATTACTATAGCTTCCTGTTTTGTTCTTTGTTCAAGTGTGTCTTGGCTTTTGTTGGGCCTTTACATTTCTTTAAAATTTTAGTTGACTTTGAAGGTTTCCCCAAGAAAGCTGTTGGGATTTTGATCATAATTGCATTAAATTATAAATGTTTTAGAAAGGAATCATCTTTACAGTTTACATTTTTACAATTCTGGCCCTTCCAATATTTTAATATTATGTATTTCTCTTTTCATTTTGGTCTTTAAAACTCTGTTTTGAAGTCTATTTAATTATAGAAGTCTTTTGAATCTTTCTGTAGATTTATTCCTAGTACACCATGTATTATTGCTAATATTTTAAATAGTTTGTTTAATTTTATTTTTTATCTGTTTTTAAATAGGACTCCCTCCCTAGGTAGATAAAATAGATTAGATAGGTAGAAACAATCCAAGAACCTAGCTCAATTCTTTGTAATTCTAATAACTTAGCTTGACATTCTTTTGAACTTTAGAATTAGAAAATTAATAAAATTCATGGTCATTTGTAAAAATATTATTAAAGCAGATTGGTAGATAATATCTTTCAAAATATATGGTCTAGGGCTTCCCTGGTGGCGCAGTGGTTGAGAGTCCGCCTGCCGATGCAGGGGACACGGGTTCGTGCCCCGGTCCGGGAGGATCCCGCGTGCCGCGGAGCGGCTGGGCCCGTGGGCCATGGCCGCTGAGCCTGCGCGTCCGGAGCCTGTGCTCCGCAGCGGGAGAGGCCACAGCAGTGAGAGGCCCGCGTACCGCAAAAAAAAAAAAAAAAAAAAAAAAATATATGGTCTATAGAGAGAAATATAAGGAAAGAAGACCCAGCTGATTGAAAGGCTGGGATACACCAGACTCTGCTATCTTATCTTGATAAATGTAAGTCATTGTAGAGAATTGAATCTTACAGTCGATATTTACTGAATACCTGCTGTATGTAAGTACCGTAGTAACCACTGTAAGGGGGTGCCTTCCTTCAAGGAACTCGCATTGTAGCAGGAGGAATGGAAGGAGTGTCTCTAACATTGTATTTATGCAGAAGCCACACCAATTTTATAGTCCACCATTCATTTGTCCTCCAAGCTCCAATATTTTTTCCTCCATTATTGCTCATTTTCTCAGTGTTATGCAAATTTTATTTCATTGGCCTCTAATGAAGTTCAATAAACATAGGTCTTTGAGAAGAAGGCTTTGTCTCTGCTTGAAATGCAGTCTGCATTTTTAGCTTTCAGGGCATTGAATTTTATGGATATTCATTTTTTATAAAGCCCTCATCAATTTGAGACTGATGTTATCCATCTATTTATATGTGAAAATAGCACAGAATGCTTGCATTACTTTGTTCTTTAAATACTACCAGGACATAATTAAAAAGCTGGTTAGTTGAAGAGAATGACTTCTCTTATTATTGATTGAATACACAAGGAGAAACTTCAGCAATAAGAAACAATGGATGATTTTTTAAAGGAAATAATTTCTGAAGGATGAAAAGGACCATTTTCCCATGAAGACAGTCAAGATAAAATACAATGCAGTAGGGCTTCCCTGGTGGCACAGTGGTTGAGAGTCTGCCTGCCAATGCAGGGGACACGGGTTCGTGCCCCGGTCCGGGAAGATCCCACATGCCGCGGAGCGGCTGGGCCCGTGAGCCATGGCCGCTGGGCCTGCGCGTCCAGAGCCTGTGCTCCGCAACGGGAGAGGCCACAACAGTGAGAGGCCCGCGTACCGCAAAAAAAAAAAAAATACAATGCAGTAGAAGTAGGAAAGTAAAAGGACCTCTTCAGTGAATACATTTCCAGAACTAAACACAGGGTGCTTCCTAAACAAAAGGACCTTTATAAATGAGGGTACACACGTTAGAATCTTTTCAAAGGATCCATATTTAGTTTAACAGCCTCCTTCAGATGCAGTGCATTTTAAAGGCTTGGAAAGTAATTAGACTCTAGAGACCCAGAGAGGAGGCTGTTTAGTATTATTTTGGAAGTTTTGGTAACACAGGTTAGTTCGTAGCATCTGCTTTGAACTAACCTTGCATGATTCTGTTAGTATTTAGAAATCACGAGGAGAAATTTGAGCTTCTAATTTTTGCTTCCCCCTTTCCTTTGGTTTCAAAGAATTCTCATATCAGCCCTACCCCAAGACTGCTTCTGACTCTGGATGCTCTGGTGTTCCACATCTATTCTTAACACTCTGCTTTGATCCTAACTTGTGGAACTATACCCTCACCCTTTTTTGGCCAAGTACTTTCATTAAATCCCACATATACAGACTAAAGCCTGGAGGACAGGGCCCTGAAGGCATAGGTCTTTCTCTGTGTATGTTCTCCACTGCAGCTTCCTGGCTTGCTGACCTCTGGATCTGACCTCTCATAAATGTGAATTCCTAGACCTGGACTACTAACTCTCTTCTGCCTGGCTTTATTTGAGCCTCCTGACTCCCCTCTAAGTTACCGTATGAGGGAAACAAACATTGGAAAAATTTTGATTTTATCCCCAATACTCTGTGAAGAGAGAAGTAAATTTCAGAACAGTTTAGGGGAATTTATGCCCCATTATGCTCTCCTATAAACATTTTGATTTTAAAACCTGACACTCTACCTAGAAGAATTGCGTGACGGGATTGCCTAGGAAGGTAAAGCATCACTATTTTATTACATCACATGATACTGGTGAAAGGCTTAAATGTCTTTGGACAGATGGTACCCTGTGATTTTCAAGGAAGCTAGAAACAAGACCATACTGATTCCCAGTGTTCAGATGTTTCTAAAAATATGTTGCATGTCAGAATGAAAATAGACCTACACTACAGATACTTTCAGAGAATAAGCATAGCTTTAGAGTCTATTTTACATTTAAGTGAAGAATGAAAGTTATGCAGGAAATTCCATTTATATAGCTTGTTAATTTACATGAGTTGGACATCCCTGCTTGTCCCTCTGAAACTGCCCTAGAAAGTAGTTTTACACCTCTTTAAACTCTTTGAGTATAATAAGCATGTGTTTATCCAGAGCCCCAAATAATTTTTCACTCTGCTTCTACTTTTACGACACAAAGTACATAAAAATGCTGTTACTTCTCCCAGGGCAGCTTTGTTTTAGTCTCAGTATCCTCAGGCATATATGATAAAAAATGACTGTTAATAATGTGACTTGAGGCCTGACAGGATCCTATAATCTTTTCTGAATCTTCATAAAAAGTAAGTTGTGTGCAGTGTCATTTGAAAGTGTATTTTATTGTATTATCAGTAAAAGGCACACTCGCGTTCAAAAGATGTTCTTGATACAAACCTGACGCTCAGTCAGTAAACAGTCACTTAACTCTAGTCCTCTAAATACAGGACTTTACTGAAATTCATTATAGATTCTATTTAACTTTACCTTCTAGGGTAATGCAGTTTTTTGGTTTGTTTGTTTTTTAAGTAAATTAGTATCGGGCTGTGGCAAAGACTTGGCTAATTTTTCTCTCCTGGCTGGAGGAAGTAGCAGGCTAGGGTTTGGCTGGTTCAGAGAGCTCTCAGAAGCACTTTGTAAGGACAGTGAGCAGTGCTGTCTTTTGAAGAAATTCCAAATCCCTTCTGAATTGGAAGGAAGCTACTCTAGTTGGTCAAGCGTTTATGTGAGTCCTTGAGCCTTTTTATGCTGGGAGAAAAAAATGAAGCAGGTGAGGAATAGCGAGGGAAGATAAAAGAAAAGAGGAGGCAGTGAGGAGAAAAGGCTTTTTTAAAGTCAAAAACCACGGATATGGAGTTTTTTGTTAATGTTTGAAATAAAACAGGAATGGCTATTACAAACGCATATGAAATGACCTTGTGTGTTGTGAAGCTTAATAAATGCAGACAAATTTCTAAAGCTCTTGAAATCAGAAACCCACTGCCCCGTGCCTACTTGGTACCTAAACTAATCTGTAAACATTCAGCAGAACACAGGTCCTCGATCTTAGAATCTATGTGGTAGGTTATGCTTCTCTACATTACACTGCAACAGATAGTAGTGGTTTGATATGTGGAAAAACTTAGAGCAGTAAACTCCTCACTTTATAGAAAAAGAAAATCTGAAACTTGATTAAAGGTAAAATAGTACTTTTTTTTTTGTGGCATGGTGTATTTTTGTTCCTGGGCGTACATGTAACAAGAAAGCATGGAGATGAGAAGGCAAAGGAAAGGGACTTGCTCATGTGACTTGCTCAGTCTTGCACAGCTACCAATTGGGCAAAATTAGAATTTTAACCTACGTCAGTCTCACGTCGAGACACGTGCTTATAACCACAGTAGGCTCTATCCAGTAATTTTAACAATTTTATTCAATACCTAAAGTTAACCCCACTTTCAGAATATTCCTGGGGATCCCAAGTGGTACCCACTGATCAATATTTGAGAAGCCATTTCAAATACCCTGATGTCCAAGTAACAGGATGGCTATTACAAGGAGTGTAGCATTATATTCATTTTTTTTTTTTTAACAGTGGACACCAAAAAGCCCTCCAGGTTGTTGATACAACTTAATTCCTGGCACTTTGGGATAGTGTTCTTCATTTTGAATCATTAATGGCTACAAATTTCCAAGACATAGTAATTGTCAGTTAACATCTGTTGAATTACCTTAAATAATATTCCTGGGTTATACTTTTTTTACAATATGTGCTAATAATATTCATTTTCCATTAGTGTTCAGCGAGTTAATAAAATTAGTGTTGCAGAGTTCCTGATGAGAAAAGGCATTCATGGGTCCTACTCAATATGTACCTTTAGTAATATTTATTATGAAAGCCTAAGTGTTCCCTAGCTAATACTCTCATCCTAATGCCTGCAGGCTCCTATGCAATATGACACGTGATGTTTTAATGAGTCATTAAACAAAAGTGTATGCCAATATTTTGATTTTTTTTGTGCAGTCTTTAAGGACAATGGTGGAGTAAAAGATAGTGTTCTATTTTTTTAAGTGAAAAATACTGGGAGATGCTCTACAAAAATGGCATTCCCAGTGGTGTTTGAGCAGCATCTTATCTTTTAACTGTATCCTTTATTCCTCGACTCAAAGTATCATTCTGAAGGTGTATAGATGGATATAAAAATGATACTGTGTTGATACATAGATTGCTGTCCTTCTCAGTTGAAAATGGTGCTGATGATATGATTAGATGCATACATAAATAAGTTTGAAAAAACAATCTTGCTTGATAGCATTTTCAACCCCAGACAGAAATGTATTTTACAGACCAGTCACTGCTAATAAATAGCAAAACATACATTGTATTAATATATCACATTGTATTCAGAAGTAGGTTTTGTTTCTGAGAGACTGCAGAGTAGACTAGAGTAAAAGCACCAGAGCTGTTTTTTGAATTTATTTATTTTTGGTTGCAATGGGTCTTCGTTGCTGCGCGCAGGCTTTCTCTAATTGTGGCTAGCGGGGGCTACTCTTCGTTGCAGTGCACAAGCTTCTCATTGCAGTGACTTGCTGCGGAGCATGGGCTCTAAGGCTTAGTTGCTCCGCGGCATGTGGGATCTTCTCGGACCAGGACTTGAACCCGTGTCCCCTGCACTGGCAGGTGGATTCTTAACCACTGTGTCACCAGGGAAGCCCCCAGAGTTGATTTTTTTTTTTTTTTCCCTAATGTATCAGTTAGCTTTTGCTGTATAGCAAACCACCTCAGAACTGAGTGGCTTAAAACAAAGACTGTTTATTGCATGATTCATTAGATTAGCTGGGCGGTTTTCCTGGTCTGAGCCAGCTGGATTGGTCTTACTCATGTACTTGCAATCAGCTATTGTATTGGTGGGGACGGCTTGCTTGTGATGGCCTTGGTTGGAAAGGTGGGAACTTCTCTCTAGGTCTCATCCTCCAGCAGGCCAGCTTGGGTTGTTCCCCTGGAGATCTCAGGGCTCTAAGAGTAAGGGTTCAATACTACAAGGTCTGTTTTCTGAGCCATAGCCTAGAACTCACAATGCAGCTTCTGCCACATTCTGTTGGTCAAAACTCATCACAAAATCACCCAAGATTCAAGGAGTAGCGGAATATACTCCTTACTTTGAGAGGGGAAGAGACCAGGACCATTTTTACGATTTACCACAGCTACAATTGCCATTCTCACTCCAGCCTCCTCAAGAAGTAATGTCTTTTGATCATAATCATAACCATAACTGCTAACACCTATGGAAGATTCACTGTGTGCTTTCTGTGGATTAACTCGATGAATTTTCACAGTAACAATATAGGGTGGCTATTATTTTTCCCCACTTTAGGTAAGGAAACTTCGTCTTGGAGGAGTTAACTATTTTATAAGATAGAAAAGTTCTTCAAAATGACATTTCTCTTGTTAAATAAATTTTGCAAATGCAAGGTTAAACCATGATGAAGAGTCTGTCTCTCCATCCATTCATCCTGTGGGACTTCTTAAAATTTTGAATGTAATAATGTGCATTGTGAATCTTACAGAAGGGAAGACTGTAAGCCTCATTTTCCAAACTTGGAACCTAGGAACCCTTCTTACGTAACATCTATTAATATCTTACAGGACAGTAGCATTCTGTGAAATCCAGTTTGGAAAATGATGTAATATTTATCGTACTCAGGCTTCAAACTGGAAACCAGATCACCCCGATTTTACAGCAAATGTAGCTGTCATTGAGTATATTAAGATGTATGCAAATTACCTTATTTTTTCTTCTAAGTTTGCTGGTTTGTTCAAAAACCATGGACCCTATAGACATGTGAAAATTAAGCCAGTATTAGCCCTGAATCCCCTCAAGTGTTTTGAACCAAGTTTATTTGCTTTGTAATGTTCTATCCCCTCCCTCTTCTCTTTTAAACCATCCCCTTCTTTTTGTACTGACATCCCCCTGAGCAGTAAGTCAGTGTTAACTGTTACTGACAGTTGGCAAATAGTACTATAGCATGGCAATAAGATACTGAATGAAATTATACCTTTGTCAAATTGCTTCTGAATCATTTACTTCAAGATAGTCAGATGAGAAAGGATCACCAGCACCACACACACACCCCTCCAGCCATACAGATGAGGCAGGAGCTTGGGGAAAGTTATCTCTAGCTCTTCAGTGTTTAGTATCTGCTACTTAATACTGCTCTTGTCAGAGAAATAGCCTTGAGGAGGGAGTTCTGGAATCAAGATTAGGTTATATATGGGTTTATATACAGGTAGGGGAGGTAAGATCTTAGCATGGAAAGCCTCATCTAAAAAAATGTGCCTGGTCCTTTGTAACTGGCTTCTTTCACTGACCGTAATGTTTTCAGGGTTCATACATGTTGCGTGTGTCCATGCTTCATTCCGTTTTATGACCGAATAATATTCTGTTGTGTGAACATAGGAAGGCCAGATTTTTATCTCCTCTTCCTGTTGGGGAAATCCTAACCCCAGCCCCACCCCAAGTGTGGAAGACATGCCCAAGAACCTGATGAGCTGATGAACCTAGTGAAGGAAGGCTGGGTTTGCTTCTCTAAGAGCCAGACTGATGTTCTCCCCAGCAACATACTTTCATACGTTTTCCTATATTAATTATTGTTACCAAAATGTTCATCTTTCATATGCAGATCCAGAGCTTTATACTGTGTACTAATATCTCTGTTCTTCTGAAGCACTGGAGAAACAAGAAAAGATCTGTTTTTTTCATTTAGGTTTATTCTGTATTTCTATAAACAGTGAATACTTTTGAAGACTTAGATCATTGATTAGGAGAATATCTGAGTGTGGCCCAGTTAAAGATTGATAAATGATATTATAACATCTATCTGGGAGGTCATCCGGATTCTTCAAGAAGTACTACAGACACAAGAAACTAAACTCGATCAACTAGGGAGAGACCAGATGATTGGGACTCAGGTCTACAAAGCAGCACACATTAGGAGACAGGAGTTAAGCCTTTATGAAAACCATAAATGATGATAAGACTGAAATCACTTATATTTGAATATGCTTTAAAGCTAATTAAAGTAGGGATGACACTGCTTATCTCCCTGCATTATGCAAGGGACTAAGCTTCACCTCCTAGGAGAGTGAGATGTGGGAGAGAACTCCTCCCAACCAAAACAAAGTAGCTAATTGAATTGGTGAGAGCCCAAGTTCCACAGGGCCACATGTTTACCAGGTAATAAGAACCATATCAACAAAAGGTCATGTAGATGCTTCCCTGAGTCTCCATTTTGCTGGTACCTGGGTCTGTGGACCGGGTCTGTAAGTCTCCACATAAATGCCCTAGTACCCCAAATCTACTTTCCAAACCAAGTTTTCATGGGGGGCAAGGGAGAAGAGGGAGAGTTTCACGGTTTAGGCTTGGGATGGGAGTTAGCACAGCTACTGAGCTCGCCAGCACCTCTCTGCCATTCCCATTTGGTGTTTTCATTAACGATTTGAAAGGACCTTGGTGAAGGCAGTGTTACCATATTGCACAACTCCAAGCGTCACATTTCATATCTGAGACCATGTGAATAACATGAAGGTACACCCTGCATGGTCATACATGGCAGTCTGGGTTGAAGAGAAGGGGCGAGCAGTTGGGACCCCCAGTACTTCCAAAATGTTACAATTTAACAACAGTAACCATTGTTAAATTTATTCATATCTCACCATATGTCAGAGCCTAACCATATGTTAAGCACTTTATATTCTTTGTCTTGTTTAGGTCATACAACTTTAGAAGTTTGTACTCATTATTTCTGTTTAACATGTGAAGAAACTGAGGCTTAGAGAGGTGCATCACTTGAACAGGGTCACACCGTTTGTAAGTGACAGATGCATCATGATTTAAACCCAGGCCACCTGTAGCTAAAACTTGATCTCTTCTTCTATGAACAAAGCTGTCTCCCACTTACAAAATGCTTTCATACACGTTAACTAATCCTTACAACAACTCAGCTGGATCAGAAGGGTCAGAGCTTTATTGACAAGAAAGATGAGAATCAGAGATGTTTGGTCATTTCCCCCAAGGTCCTATAACTACAGTTGCTTAGCTAGAACTTGGAATCTTTTCTTTTTTAATTAAAGTCTGGTGTGTTTCTTCCAGTGGTCCATGTTTCTTTGACAATAGATGCAATACACAGACCTTTTTAAAATCGGCATAGGACTTTCCAAATCTAGCCTCTGCTACTAAACGAATGTGTAATTTTAAGCAAATGACTTAACCTCTCGGAGCCTCTGTTTCATTTCCAAAATGAGGATAGCAGTACAGCTGCCTCATAGATCTATTGCAAGATTTACCCGAAACCATAAGCACGCTTGCTAGCCAAGGGCCCGACATGTTTTAGTTACTAAATGTATAATCTCTTGCTTTCCTTCCGTCCCCCCATTTCCACTCAAATGGGGTAGTTTCAGGACAAAGTACAACTTACATAACCAAGTAAAAGATGTATAATCTTTATAGCTGGCAGCAAAATTCATCTTTGGAAGTAAACTGTTGGTCAAAATCTTCAGTGTTTGTGGAAGGTATGATTCCGAGGGCATAGGTGTCAGCAGGAAACCCAGCTGTAAAAAGAGATGTGGTTAGGTTTTTCTGGATAAGAAACTTATAGGAATGTATGTTTTGCTACCAAAAAGGGAGGAGAGAAGAGAAGAATGGAGAAGGTGGGAAGGAGAGAGGAGCTGGAGAACTAGGGGGAGGTAAGGACCCAGGAGCCGGGCAGCCAAGGACTAGTGTCCCATGGAAAGTCGTAGAAGGGCCTTTTAAAAATGGGAAGTGTATTGCTCAATTTAAAACTGTTTATATTAATTTGGTCTAAACTCTACCAAAAAATCAAATTTCAGTAAAATTTTCCACGCTTGTGAAGATATTTTCTGTCCCATCTGGATTACCATGAGGAAGAACAGAAATACATGGTTGAAAGTCAAAGAGACCCTAAGAATGTAAGCCACCTTGGCGGTCTCGGAAATCTGGAACCTTGAGGGCCCAAGAAAATTTGGGGGAGATTTCAAGAGATAGTCCCCGGGGGCATATGGGTTACACAGTTGAAGTCCAGTTAAAGTCAGTGAACCAAGAGATGCTTCTGATTTCAGCATGATTTAGATACATTAGGAGGGGACAAACTGAAGACATTAAGATGCAGGTTATAAAGAAATTTTAGGTATATTTGAAACATACCTCTAAACTGTCGACATTGATATAGAATGAGATAAGAAATTTCCTCCTTTAGATGGTTTTGACTTGAATAGACCAGGAGTTTGCTCTGGTGGCTCATGTCTGAATCTCCTTTATTTACATATTTACTTATTTGATAGACTTCATTTTTTAAAGCAGTTTTAGTTTCACAGCAAAACTGAGCAGAGAGTTACCAAATGCCCCCAGTCTCCCCCTACACACACCCTCCCCTACTATCAGCATTTTCTACCAAAGTGGTACATTTGTTTTAATAGATGAACCTGCATTGACGCATCATCATCCAAAGTCCATAGTGTACCTTAGGTTTCACTCTTGGTGAATCTCCTTTATTTCTAGTCTACAAATTTCTATCACATTACTGGGTAGTATGGAGAGATACCGTATCTCACCCATGTCTGGCTAGGTTGCTGATGACCAAGCATAAAATACAGTCATCTGCCAGCAGGTGACCTGACTCAGCTGTGATATTCATACATTCATTCATATTATACATTTTGTCAAAGAGAAAGTTGTGTATATAAATACAGACATACGTACTTGATTATTGTAAAATAATGACAGCAATATCCAGAGCACAGCTATTAGTTTAGTAATGGATCACAGGAAGAGGATGCTGGAGGCTCTAAAGGAAGGAGAAACATTATCACAGCATTGTCCTCAGGATCTGGCTTTTCATTAAATATCAGCCTGAAATAAACCAATTCCATCATACTCTTCTTTTTTGCCCTGGGCTGGTTTTTACAAGATCCATAATAATCTCATAACACTTGATATATTTACTGACTCTACTGCAAACAGGTATTTATCCTCCTTGCAAAATGCTGCTTTAACATAGCTGCAGATCTGGGAGTTTAATGTGATTTTGTGTTTTCCTGTTCTGAGTGAGGAATATCTGATTACACACCTCCTTTCTCAGTCTTCCCTGGGAATGTATGGGA
Organism: Hyperoodon ampullatus; assembly: GCF_949752795.1. NCBI lineage: Eukaryota > Metazoa > Chordata > Mammalia > Artiodactyla > Ziphiidae > Hyperoodon > Hyperoodon ampullatus. The sequence continues at coordinate 68,849,351 of NC_136926.1, forward strand.
AATATTTCATTCACTGGTGGTTTAGTCCAGGCCACAGAGACGCATCCCAATCCCCTTTCATGTGTTAACTCTGACTGATGCCACATTAAATGGTTGTGGGAGGTTGGGGGGTGTGGCTCTGCTCTAGCTATGACCACTCATGTTTGTGTTGCTGAAACCCACACTTGCCTTCAGTTCTGAGGTGGTCATGCAGTTATTCCCTAGCAAACTTCCCTTTATATATGGGATTTCCGAAGCTTAGATGCCTAAATGAGACGTGGTAGAAAAACACACACACACACACACACACACACACACAGTTAAGAAGGTCTGCTTTTAGGCACTCTCCACCCAAATGTGTCACTGTGCCTAAAACGTCTCAGTCTGGATTTTTAAATCAGAATATTAGTTTGATGTTGATCTTGTCTCTTCATGGTGGCCTTTTACCAAATGGTGTGGTTTGACATTTACCTAAACCATCAGGAAGCACTTCATGGGTAATATTCTAGTGGAAAGTCTGTATTTCTTTTTGTTTTTTTTTTTTTTTTTTTTTTTTTTGTTGTTGTTGTTGTTTTTTTTTTTTTTGCGGTACGCGGGCTTCTCACTGCTGTGGCCTCTCCCGTTGCGGAGCACAGGCTCCGGACGCGCAGGCTCAGCGGCCATGGCTCACGGGCCCAGCCGCTCCGCGGCATGTGGGATCTTCCCAGACCGGGGCACGAACCCGCATCCCCTGCATCGGCAGGCGGACTCGCAACCACTGCGCCACCAGGGAAGCCCGAAAGTCTGTATTTCTGAGTGACTGACTGAAACAGTCAAGAAAACTTGGTGTTTTTTGCACTCCCCCCAAGATGACTCAAAAGCCTAGATTGAGCTATTTGTCAAGAAAAACAAAATGCAAAACAGAAAACAAGTCCATAAATTATTTCATATCATACTTTAAAATGGTACTTCATATTATTATTTTAAAAACGAAAAAAAAAAAAAAACCCAGCATGGTCAGAGAAAGGTATAAACAAAAATTCCCTTTTTGGAAAGGACAAGGAAGAAGAACACTATTATTCCAAAATCTATAAAGCCAAAGGAATATTACCAAAGGTATATCTACTGCCACCTACTGGTGGCAGCCAAAAAGGTCACGCTGTTGTGTGGATACTTTGCTTTAATTGTACTGTGAAAATTCTTAAGATTCTGCTGATTAAATGAGGTGTACTTAAATTTGAGGTTGTTTTTACTTACCCCCTCCTTTCTTTTGATTGCTAGTTTCCTCTCCTTGTTGGTTTCCTCTTATTTTCTGAATTTTTTTCCTGGCTGGTTTGGACCCGTGAGATTTTAGAGCTTCTCAACTGACTCACTGACCAATTAGAGCTCTTCTTTAAGCTGTAGGCCTTTGGCAGGATGATCTTGACTTAAAATGCTTCCACTTCTTTCAGTTTTATGTTTGCATCTACAAAAACTTAAGCCTGGATAATCCTGGTTTCTAGTGGATGCCACATGTAGAGCAATCGGTAATTGTACTTCTGTTGGTATCATTGACGAATTACCCCATATCCCACTGGTTTGAATACAGCAAGATCCAGAAGGAGCTGCCAAAAATGAGGACTAAAAATTTGATGGCATTCTTGGGACATTCAAAACGTGGCATTTCAGTAAAAATAATTATTATTATTAATAAAAATGTATAACCATCATCTTTTAATTTTGCCAGAGAAGAATGAGAAAATACAGTTAAACAAAATAAATCAGAACTACTGCATATTATCATATCTCTTCATGAGAAAAAGGGCTTTTTAATAATCAAAAAAAGAATATATTCTCAAGAAGGGAAGTTCACTTTAATTAAAAATAACACAAATTGGGCTTCCCTGGTGGCGCAGTGGTTGAGAGTCCGCCTGCCGATGCAGGGGACACGGGTTCGTGCTCCGGTCCAGGAAGATCCCACATGCCGCGGAGCGGCTGGGCCCGTGAGCCATGGCCGTTGAGCCTGCGCGTCCGGAGCCTGTGCTCCGCAATGGGAGAGGCCACAACAGTGAGAAGCCCGCATACCGCAAAAAAAAAAAAAAGAAAAAGAAAAAAAAATAAAATAAATAACACAAATTGGACATTACAAACTGGATTATAAAAATCACCAAATTTTCTTAAATTTTTAACAATATTAGAACCTAGTGAAAGCACCACCATGGACCCACTTCTGAAGACTAAAGGAGACATAACAGGTGCATGGGATGTAGATAGAAAGGTCTAAAGTAGGAAGGGGATCCAAACCAGTGGGCAAATGGGAAACCTTCAGGTGAATGGGTGCCGAATCAGACAAGTGGCGTGCAGAGGCAAGCTGATTTAACATCTGAAATGGAAGGTGGATGGGCAACTAGAAAGACAAACCAGCAGGAGGCTCTAATCTCAAGTGGCAGCACAGTGAGTGGTATAGAGGAAGCGACATATAAATGACTGATCAATTTTAAAATGTGGAAGTCATAGAATTCAGAGTGAGGTCTTCATTTGGAGGGGGGAAAAAAAACAAAACTGTTGACCTTCTCCCCTCAAGGGATCAGTTCATACCATACAGATACACGTGGAAACTGGCAAATTGTCATCATCTGTTAGTTTTTTTGCAGGTTTTATGAATCAAAATGTTAACCTGTGAATAATGTGATAAGATTATTTTTGCATTTTATCTATATTTACATAATAACTTTTTTCCTTATCACGTTTGATGGTATTGAGTATGTGATGTAAAGACCAAATTAGGTTTTATGGGTGATATTTATAGGTGTGTTGGGTTAATAACTACATGGATGAGCTAAATAATTTTAAAGAAAGCAGTCATGAAGTGATTCAAGAGAAAATGCTTGTACTCAACAGCATTGGTTTAGTTAAAATTACTAAAAATGGGTAAACAACTTTTCTTACAGAAATTAATGTTGGAAAATGAAATCATTTTATATTGGGGAGGTGCTGATAACTTACTAAAATCACCAAGGAAAACTAATGTTTTTCTTTTTTTTTTTCCACGGTACGCGGGCCTCTCACTGTTGTGGCCTCTCCTGTTGCGGAGCACAGGCTCCGGATGCGCAGGCTCAGCAGCCATGGCTCACGGGCCCAGCCGCTCTGCGGCATGTGGGATCTTCCCGGACTGGGGCATGAACCCGTGTCCCCTGCATCGGCAGGCAGACTCTCAACCACTGCGCCACCAGGGAAGCCCAAAACGAATGTTTTTATTTAGGTTGCAGATAAGTTTTTTTTCATACATTAAACTGTATACCTAGTAGATTTCTTTTTTTTTCTACATTAGAAAAGAAGTAAACAATCTTAGCACTGCCAACAAAATCACAATGTTATTAAACATTAAAGAAAAGGAATCAGTATGGTAAATTACAACAAGAGAACATGTTTCTTTATAGTTTTTCATTATTTTTATCTAAGATCTGAATAGACAGATTTTCTTTTTAAAAGATGTTTTTGCTGCAATTCTAGCTCAGCTCTCTTATGTAATTTACATCAATCACACTTTCAGTTATTTTTATGTTATCAACAAGAGACATTTGGTGAATCTGAGGAAAGAAAAGAAAAAAGTGAATGCCAACCAAAATTCCAAATTAATCCATTGTGAGTATTCTTTTTGAAATCTTAATTTATGTTTTGTATTTTTATAAATAATCAAACGCAAAATTCAAACAGCAACTTTTCAGAATCTACCATTAGTAAATTGGATTAGGATTCAGGACCAACAAGGTCTATGAAAGTGGTTTGAGAAGAAAAATAATCTGGTTATCATAAATAGAAGGCTTATTGAGTTAGGAGGAATTCACTCAGTATTTTCCAGATTGACTGAAAATGATTGAGTTAGATTTAGAGCATTTTTCTTTTCAATATGTAGTATTATAAAATGGAGTGTTTATAGCTCACCTCAGTTACCCTTCCTGATGTTATTTTTATTATATATGTTATGTGTATTTCACTTAATGTTTTCATAAGATATCTTTTTTTAATATTTATCCTTCCCAATGATCAATGTGTGTGTGTACACTATATATATATGTATAAAATACACACATTTCTGTAAATTAAAGTTGACAAGTTAATTGTTATTTCAGGCAAGAGGGAAGACAGGTACCTCTAGAACAACTAGTAGTTCTCTTTATATTAATGTTTGTCTTCAAGGAGAACATAAGGAATACACCAGAAAGGCGGAAATTTACATATTGTGTTCACCTAAAATCTTAAATCCCAGAGAAGCGGGTAATTGGCAGGAAAGTATCATCCAAGTGCAGTCCTTTCATCTTAAAAAAAATAATGGTTTAGTTGGATGGCCAAAACCTGTGTAGAACCGGAGATCACGTTTATTTTGAAAGCCTAAGGGCATGCATTTCTAGAAAACTCAGAGGCTTAAATAGTGTTTAAAAGTTTCCATTTAATTAAAGTGAGTGCAGATAATCCGGGTCTCGGGCTGAGGTGTCTTGCACTGTGTACTTACTTGCTGGTCTTGTGCTCCAAGGCAAAGCTCTATTAAAATTCAACAGATATTAACGACTGCTGAACACCTTTGGGCTGAGAGTGGGATGGTGTACCAGGTCAGGAGCTTAAGCCTTTGGATAAAGACAGGCCAGAATTCTGTAGGTGTTAGCAATAATCACCAGGAGTGAGCAGGCAGAAAGTCTAGTCTCCTGAAATTACACAGCATGGAGGGTCTACACTGAGCTACTCCACTGGGTCTTTCCAGAGAACAGAACCATATAATTTATGAAACCCCAGTGTAGATAATAAATAGGCCTAAGATACATATGTTTAAGAAAATATTATAAGCCTACCTTGGTTCTCTATGATGAAGTTGAACTTAATGGCCTCTAAAGATCTTTCCCTGTAAAGTGACACATGATTCCAGGATAGCTTTCCTACCTAGCCTTAAAGTTTTCTGTACAATTAGGCACTGATGTCTAATTTTGATGGCTGTTGCCTTTCAGCGGAGATTGAGCTGTACAGGGGAGGAAGATGTTTTCCTTGAACCACTTAGGGTTCCTGGCTCGGTCTGAAAATCAAATTGACAAAGACAGTTGAACAGGAGAAAAGCATACACATTTTATTGAATTTGTACGTGTATATGGGAGACTTCACAAGAGAATGAAGACCTGAAGGAGTGACCAGAGCAGGAAGCTTTTATACATTTTAGATAAAGAAACAATAAATTTGTGGAGAATCAACAAGACAAAGGGTTTGGGCTCTGGGTAGTAAATAGTGAAGAAGTGTTACCGAGTGAATTTGCCTCTGGTCCCCCACTATGCAACAAAGCCAATTTACTGACACCAGATAGTGGTGAAAGAAAGTACAGTATTTATTGTACTGGATAGCTCATGCTCAAAAGACCCAAACTGAACGCTCCGAAGGGTTTCAGGGAAGGGTTTTGAAAGGCAACATTTGGGGTGAGGGTTGCAGCCTGTGGACGGACTTTCCTCTGACTGGGTGGTGGGGAGGTAACGGAGTGATGTTTCAGGAATCTTAATCACCAGCCTGGTTCCAACCAGTCTTGGGGCTTGTAGTCAGTTTGCAGAACAGTTCAAAGATGTACTGTCAGATTGTTATGTATATCCCTTGAGGAGGAACTGGGACTCTGCTTTATTGCTGAACTGTTGTTTAAGCTATCAGTACTTTTCTTGCTTGACTGCTTTTCCTGTTTCTGAATTCCCTCACTTCCCTAATTAGTAACTGCTTGGGTCTGCTCTTTGGAACTCAGGGAAGGCCTAGGAGACAAAGGCCTTTTATACAAACAAGAAGCAGGGAACACGGAGGGGCTTTTGTAACTGTGCGGGGGGGGGGGGGGGGGGGGGGGGAGGCACAAGGTTCTACTTGGTTTCAGACATAACAGGAAGATAAGGATTAGTTTAACAAGGTTTGTTTGTACAGAGTATTTGCCCATATTCCCTGTTGCAGGTGATAAGAATGTCTTCCCTGGTACAGGGAACACACCTTTCAAATGGGAGTTTTAGGACCTGTTTCAGGGAAGAAGGGTGAAGAGGGAGAGAATAGAGTGATCTTTTTGCTTCTGCCATTTTCTCAAACTTCTCCAACTTAAGCTATTTAATATGGAAGGTACTATATTTTAGGGTAGTGTGTCCTGAACCCCATCAACTGCTTAATCTTGAAAAACATGTAATGCCATTTGAATATGAATGCAAACTTCTGGAAGGAATTTGGTAGCATTTGCAGATGTTGTAGGTGTAGTGACTGTCTCCTCAACAGCAAAAATCATCTAGTCCAGAGAACTCTTTTGATGAAAATATATCAAGAAAGAATCTGTTCACTCACAATGAGATACAAAAGGCCTCTGGACAAAGGATGTGTTTGAGAGAAAATAAGGTAGAAGGTATTGTCTGAAAATCTACTACTTATAGCTGTGCTAGCAAAGAAAAACACTTTTTTAAAGGGGTTGAAATATAAAAGCACTCAGAGCCTTTAAGCACCTCCTTTATGTAATTAAACAAGAAATAGTGCTCTAAGTTAATGAATTGCTAAAGGGGATGGTAAGTAATATTAATCCAGTTGCATTTAATTGCAGGGACTATTACTATACATATCATTTGCATGTCAAAGTTGAGGAAACTGAGCATGGAGAGTTTGGACAAAATTGAACTTTACAAGTTGAGTATCTATGGACAGTGTTAAGGATGTTCAGTGAAGATTTTTCCAGAATCGATCATATAAAAGCAGTGGTTTTCTGTGAACAGCATATTCTGGTTGCTATTTAATATCTAACACCAAACCAAAGAAGCATCATGGAAAGCCTATTTGAGACCTGGACCCAAAAGGATTTGTAGCAGAGCAAGAAGAAAGATTTAATATGGATACTGAGTTGAAGATAGGAAAAGGTAATTGGCCTAGATGCTGTAAAGAATCTTAGTAATTGTGTGATAATGTTTGTTGTGTATAAAGAAATAAATTAATACTGCTTTCTTTTAAAGACATATAAATCATGGAGCAATTATTTAAAAATTCCAGAAAGAAGCAGGTCAACAACTGCTGTGAAAACATCAGTTGAAGTAAGAATGCATTAGGGTAAATAAAGGGCAGGAGGATGATAGATAGCAGGAAATAGAGGCAGTATGATGAATATGACCTCTGTGCAAGGTGAGTCCGACCTGGGTCACCAAGTGTCAGGAACCAGGGATCAGAATGGATTCCACAGCATCACACAGCAGGGTTAGGGGAAATACTTCGTAGGGATCAGTAAGAGGAAAAGAAGGCACAGTGTGATGGTTAATTTTATGTGTCAACGTGACTGGGCCACAGAGTGCCCAGCTATCTGGCCAAACATTATTCTGCATGTGTCTGTGAGGATGTTTTTGGATGACATCAACATTTGACTGGGTAGACATAGGAAAGCAGATGCCCTCCCTAATGTGGGTGGGCCTCATCCAATCAACTGAAGATCTGAATAGAACAAAAGGTTGAGTAAGAGGAAACTGTCTGCTTGACTGATTTAACTGGGACATTGGCCTTTACTGGTCTTCCAACTCAGACTGAGATATTTGCTATCTTTGGGTCTCAAGGCAGCCAGATATTGGACTGCAACTACACATCAGCATTCCTGGGTCTCCAGCTTGCCAACTGCAGATCTTTGTACTTCTCATTCCCCATAATTACAGGAGCTAATTCTTTATAATGAATATATCTGTCTCTATATCCCTATCTATCTATCTATCTATCTATACTATTGGTGCTGTTTTCCTGGATAACCCTAATATACACGTGATACCTGTGTTCCCCATTCCTTCATTCTCCTAGAAGTACGCCACAGTAAGGACATCATGGGTTTGTATGTTAAAGCAGGAATCCAGCCTGTCACACCTATCCTAGCCCCATGAGGCAAGTGTGAGGACACATTTATCAGTGGAGGGACAAACTCCTTGGGTGCCAGCCAGTCTGAATTAGCATAGGACCTTTATATAAAATTTTTCTGGGATGCTAGTAACCCAGCTCATAGAGACTTGGTGGCCCCTGGGAAGTTGCCATCCATTATACTATGGGGAGGAAGCCACAGGAAGCTGAGCTTGGGTACAGCCTTCCCCCTGAAAGAAGGAGACCTCTGGTCCCAGCCACCTTATTTTCCATGCAACACAAAGTGAGCATCAGGGCCCCCTGTATGCGATCTTGATCCCTGAGTCATGCATTGCTGGATTAGATTCGATGATCTTCTATTTAATGACACCATGAAAAATGCAGTCTTGCTGGGGAGTTGCTTCATGCAAGAAAAAGTCAGTATAGAAAATAAAGATTAGTAGGTAATAGTAGGTTAAAAAAATACTCGAATATTTCCTCTGGACTCCTAATACCATTCCCCCCAATTTTATAATTTATGGAAGATATGTGTTGAAAAGTAGTTGGAAACATGAACTAATTAGAATTCAAAGGCTTTGGAATACCAAGGAGACTTTTGTTAACTCAATATGATGAACATATTGGGAAATGCAGACTTTTTAGCAAGTAATAAAGATAAGATTCTATTAGAAAAAGTAATTGACTATACATTATCCTCTGGAGGGAGGATAACACAGGCAAGAAGACTGGTTGGGATGCTGGTACAGTGATCCATCAAGTGATTAGGGCCCTGGAGTGGGGTGGTGACAGGGTTAATAAAATTAAAGGAATGTCACTGAGTTGCTTCAACGGATGGGGTCAATAAAATGTTGTGACTCATTGGAAATGGATGATAGAGGAGAGAGGTCAACAGTAACTTCAAAATTGTAAGACTAGGCAACTAGAAAAAAATGTGGTTTCAGTTAGGGACAGCACATCTGTTGTGGGTCAAGGAAGATTAGTGACTGTGCAAAGAGGCTGATACCCAAATAAAACTAAAGACAGGCTTAAAAATTATAATGAAACATGGGACTGGTTAGCAGTTGGCTGAGACTGAGTAGAAATTTGGTCATTGCTAAAGACTGAATTGTGCCCCGCCTCCTCCAAATTCATATGTTGAAGCCCTAACCTATAAGGAAGTGATAAAATTAAATGAAATCATAAGGGTGAGTCCCTAATCCAGTAGTGCTAGTGTCCTTATAAAAAGAGGAAGAAACACCAGAATTCTGTCTCTTTCCATGATGTGAGGGCACAGTGAAAAGGTAGTCATCTGCAAGCCAGGGAGAGAGCTCTCACCAGACACTGAATCAGCTGGCACTTGACCCTGGACTTTCAAGTCTTCAGAGCTTTGAGAACATACATTTCTGTTAAGACACTCAGTCTGTGGTATTTTGTTATGGCAGCCTGTACTGTAATTTTCATGCTTAGAAAATAAAGTAATTATGGTTTACTTTGCCTAATTAATTATTGTAACAAGAAGGTAAACATCAGGAAACTAAAAGTAATGAGTGATTTATTATTAGATAATTGTATGATGCCTCCAAGAATATATGAAGATGCATAATGTAAATATCTTGGAAAAGACATTGACAACTTCAGCTAGGTTTGCCTTCAAAATGTTTAGCTTCAGATCATATAGAACCAATTTATTAGAGTACTGATAGCAAAAAGAGGAGGGTAAACCAAACAATTGGTGAATAATAATAGTAATAATAATAATAAAATAATAATGGCAACTAATAGTTATTGAGCCCTTGTATTTTTTGACTTTTTAAAATTTTATTTATTTTATTGAATATAGTTGATGTATAATATATGTTATAGGTGTATAATATAGTGATTCACAATTTTTAAAGATTATACTCCATTTATAGTTATTATAAAATATTCACTATATTCCCTATGTTGTACAAAATATCCTTGTAGATTGAGCACTTACATTGTGCTGAGTATTTTCTGAGCACCTCGTGTATATTCATTTAAATAGTCTTTGTACAACCTAGTAGGAGGTACTATTATTAATCTCATTCTACAGATGAGGGAGCTGAAGCAGAGTGAGAATCAGTAAGTTGTTACAGTCACAGAGCTGTAAAGGAAATGAGGAGAAATAGTGAAGGAGAAGAATCAATGGCAGTTTTCAAGTCTCCAATGTAGTCATTCTTGGGGGGAAAAATATTGCTCAATTTGTATGAACTTTGGTTGAAAAATTGTCCTGAACCAAGGGATCTTGGGGAAGAAAGGGGCTTGGGGTGCAACATAGCCTAATTCTCCATTGGATGACAACAGTTCTTTTATCAGCTGCTCTGGCAGGCCACCCAGGCTCAGTGCATATTCCTAGCAAGAGAGTAGCTCTCTGCTTCCCAAAGAAGCCCTTTCCAAGGTGGCAGGGCACCCAGTGTTTGAGAATTCCTCAGTATATTGAGCTCAGATCTGTCTCTGTACTCTATGCACTTTTGTTTTCCTTTCTTAAAGCTAGCATTCTTTGAACTCCTGCTGTGTTTCCTTCTGGGTAACTGAGCATTTTACAGCATTTTCATATCCAGTCACACCAGTGGGTGTTACGACTCCCATTTTACAGATAAGGAATGTGAGGTTGAGAAAGTTGAAACAACATAACTGAGGTGGTTTATAACTCAAAGGGTATGGGTTAACCACACACTACATGGGTATTCAGTGGCCAATGCAGCACCCATTTCATCTAGTTGTGCTTCCCTAAATTCTCTAGTTAAGCTACATTGGAAATATTAGCTAAAATTGTGTAGAATATCCCAGATGTTGCACTACATTGAACCCTTATCTCACTGGATCCAGATAGTATATTTTTATAAGTATTAAGTATGACATTAATTATTAAAAATAAACTTTTTATATTAAAAAATCAATATGTGCTCATTATATAATACTGTTAGAATGTAAGAAAATAGTAATGACATAAATTGTTCAGTATTCCTGATTAGGGTCAATCATTTCAATCTTTTTTTAGTATTAATGTATCTTTTTTATTTATTTATTTTTGATGAACATTTAATTTTACAATAGCTATATCTGCACTGCATTGATTGTTGTGAATCCTGCTTTTCTTCCTCAGCATTGATAACATCAACATTTTATAGATACTCATAAACTCTTTGTAAACATGATTTTAATGACTATATGATATTCCATTATTGGCCAGCTTCACTTTGCCAGTCCTTTAGTTTTCATCTTTATGGAAAAATTCTAAACTAATTATAAATAGTTTGGTGATTAGAATCTTTGTAAATATTTTATTTTTTTCCCCTATATTTTAAATTACTTATGAAGAAAAAAGTATTTCAAAAGTGGGATTACTGACTTGAAAAGTATTTGAAAACTATAAAAAATTTTGTCTCTCCTTTTCTCTCTCCCTTCTTCCCTGCCTCCACACACACACACACACACACACACACTCACACACACACATTTATTTGTAGTTATTTTTATTATTATTATTTTTTTAATTAATGAATTTATTTATTTTTGGCTGTGTTGGGTTTCTGTGCCAGGGCTTTGTCTAGTTGCGGCGAGCGGGGGCCACTCTTCATCGCGGTGCGCGGGGCTCTCACTATGGCGGCCTCTCGTTGTGGAGAACAGGCTCCAGACGTGCAGGCTCAGTAGTTGTGGCTCACGGGCCCAGGTGCTCCGCGGCATGTGGGATCCTCCCAGACCAGGGCTCGAACCGTGTCTCCTGCATTGGCAGGCAGACTCTCAACCACTGCACCACCAGGGAAGCCCTATAGTTATTTTTAAATTTGGTAACTCTCTTACCAAAAGGATTTTTTGTTTGCTTGTTTGTTTGTTTCATTGGGTCTTCATTGTGGTGCGTGTGCTTCTCATTGTGGTGGCTTCTCTTGTTGTGGAGCACGAACTCCACATAAGTGAAGTTAAATTGTCCAAGTATGATGATGTCCATTTTTATCTTAGCTGTCATTAGGGTCAGGTGGTAAGATATTCATCTAATGCATAAAATGACTAGGTTGAATTAAAGACTAGTCTGATTAGATTTTTTAAAATATTTGGATAATTTAACCATTTCCCCATCAGTTACCTAGAAATATAGGTGTGAACTCCTCACAAGTGAGGAAACATGGCTTTACATTTGGGCCAGCTTTTCTTTTGCCACACAAAGCTGTGTATTAGAGTGTCTGGTACTCAATATGGTTTCTGAGTTTTCTCATTGTGAAGTAACAGATTCAAGAGTGAATCTACAGTGAGGTCACTGTACTGGTTAAGACACCTTAGTTCTAGTTGCAGTGCTGGAATAAGTTGATAATGGCCTTTAGATCTGTTATGTACTCTAAAGTGAAGGAGGTATCATAGCCCATCACTGAAGTCTCTCTAATCTCCAACATTGTAGACATCTGTAAATTTGTGAAATGCCTCCAGGGAGGCAGGGTGTAAATTATTTATGCTATTGATTCATTTGGCAAGTGGAAAGGCTAAGCTCAGAAATGAAAAAGAAATTTCTCCTATTATAGATCCATAGGCTGAAGGAACCACACCACTCAGATCTCAAGAAGTGCTTGGTAGCGGTTAAAGTGACACTTCAAAAAGCACATGAGAATTTTCCTCACATGTGTATATATCTAGATATCTACACATTCAAACATTCACTCATCAAAAAGTATTGTGCATGTTCTTTGGCCAGATACTGTTCTAGATGCTGGGCATATGGTAGGGAATACCACAGGCAGACTCTGCCTTTATGAGCTTACACTGAGCTTACATTTTACAATGATGTAAAATGTACTGTGTGTTAAATAAGATGATGAGGTAAAGATTATATTAAAGCTATGGTATAAAGTAGCAAATTAATGTGGAGGATCTAGGGAAGATAATTTCACTAGATAATTCCACAATATTGTGTCCAATGAGCTGCCCACTGAGAAGATGACATTTGAGTGAAGATCTGCAGGAAGTAGGGTGCAAGTTGTAAAGCTGTCTGAGGAGGGATGCCTCAGGCAGAGCCAGCAGCAAGTGCAAAGGCCCGGTGGTGGAAGCTTGCTTCCTGAGTCTGACAAATGGTAAATAGACCAGGGTGGAGGGAGCTGAGTGAGCCAGGGAGAGAGGAAAATGAGGTCAGGATATAACTGGAAGCAAATCTCCTAAGATTGTGTTGGCCATTTTAAGGACTTTAGCTTTTATGCTGAGTGAGCAACATTAGGTGACTTGCTATTTAATAGGATCCCTGTGGCTGCTGGATTGAGAATAGTTTGGGGGCAGGGGTGAAAGCATCAGTCCTGTTACAAAGCCATTGGATAATATTCCACAGATATTATCTTCCCTTATGAACTAGTTTCTATTACAGAAAATATCCTACATTATCTATAGCCTGGTGTCGTACTATTGAATTTATTCACTTACTTATAGCTGTACTGTAATTGACTGGTATAAAATGCAGTAGTTGTTGCACTAGATTAAAGTTATATAATTTTGGCTGTTAAAGTATATGCAACTGTAGATGCCTGTTTCCTCTACACTTATGGATCCAGGACAGTACGATTCAATTAAACAAAGGTTTACTGAGCACATACTTTGTGTTAGGCACTGTTCCAGTTACTTGGAATTCCATGGTCCACAAATGAGTCTAGGACTTCCCTGGTGGTGCAGTGGTTAAGAATCCGCCTGCCAATGCAGGGGACACGGGTTCTAGCCCTGGACCGGCAAGACCCCACATGCCGCAGAGCAACTAAGCTTGTGCACCACAACTACTGAGCCCATGTGCTGCATCTACTGAAGGCCGCGTGCCTAGAGCCCATGCACTACAACTAGAGAAGCCACCGCAATGAGAAGCCTGCACACCACAGCAAAAGGTAGCCCCCGCGCGCCGTAACTAGAGAAAGCCCGCGCGCAGCAACGAAGACCCAACACAGCCAAAAATAATAAATAAAAATAAATTAAAAATTTAAAAAGAAACAAATGAGTCCGCTATCCCTGCCCTCATGGAGTTAACATTTTAAAGGAGAGCGAACAAAGAAAAGTAATACCAAAGTGGAGGACACAATAAGTAATTGATCAAGTTTATTAGAGGATCATAAGTGAAACTGAAAAAAGAAAACACAGGCCAAACTAAGGGCATAGGATAAGTCTTGGCGTTAATCAGATATTCTAGTCAGGAGTTTTCAGAAAATAAGATTTAAGCAAAACTTGAAAGAGATCAGAAAGTTAGCCGTGGAGATTTCTGGGTGAAGAATGTTCCAGGCAGAGGAAACAAGGAGTGGCAAACAACAGGCAGTGCGAAAGCTCCAAGGCAGAAACACGGCTGTCATGTTTCTAGACACACTCAATCAGTATGATAGTGCGGAGTGAGCAGTGGAGAATTAGTAGGGCACAAGCTATGAGTCGAAGTGAGAGCCTGACCGTGTAGTCGTGTGAAAGCTCTTGTAAGGACTTTGGATTTTACTTTGTATGAAATGAAAAGTCAGGGGAGGAAGAAGCATGATCTGATTTAAGCTATCGTCCCGGCCACTGTGCTGTACTAGGCTGTAGCAGGCAGGCATGAAAGTAGGGAAGCCAGGTAAGCAGCTATCACAACAGCACAGGTTAGAGATGATGAAGGCTCAGACAAGGATGGTGACAGTAGAGGTGGTGAGAAGTGATCACATTTCGGTTATATTTTGAAGATAGATTCAGATAGAAGGTAGATTGGAGATGGGTCTGAGACAAAGAGAGGGGACTATATGACAGTAACATTTGGTGAGGCCTGAGACTAGAAGGATGGAATTGCTGTCACCAAAGATGGGAGAGATTCTAGCTGAAGAGAATTTAAGGCAACATCAGTGGTCTTGCTTTGGACAGGACGCATTTGGACATATAAGTGGAGATGCTGCATAGGCAGTTACTATACAAGTCTGGAGTAGGAAGGATGGTGTGGATTGAAGATATAAATGGGAGTCAGCAGCTTACAGTAGTTTTTAAGACCATGAGACAGCAGGCGATCTCCAAAGGAGTGTCCGAGGACAGAACAAAGAAGGCCAAAGACTGAGCCCTGCATCCTCTCATATTAGATGATTTGGGAGAGAAAAAAAGAACTCAGCTAGCTCAGAGTTGGACTTGTTAACTTCTGGTCTATCAGTAAAGATCTGTTATTGAAAGTGTTTAAACTCATTTCAGATTGAAACTATCCTTTTAACTACCTTTGTAGCATAATCCTTTTTGGATGTACTCAAAGCATAGACTTTCCAAAAAAAGAAAAGTAAGTGTGACTTTCCTTGACAACTCCAGTCACTTGGTAGTGACCACTTGGAATGCTGTGCCACAGAAGTTATGAAGGCCAGACATGGGTTTCATGGGGGAAAGAGCCCCGCGATGGCATAGTTAGTCCTTCCAAGGGAGCAAGATGGGCAAAGGGTAGCTTGCAGGCCATGAGTTCCTTACCTCAGGCTGTGCAAATCTCATTGGAAGTTCTTACTCTTGGGCTCAAACTCTCCTTTAAGAATTTGATAAGATTACAAAGACTGCTTACCAAGAAATCTGCATTCACTTGTGTACTCTCAAATAAGAAACAATTCTGTGTACCCCAAAATGTATGTACACAATTTTAGTCAGACATCTGGGGGTCATCTATGTGCTTTTTTTTTTTTTTAAAGATCCCTTCTCAACTAACTCCAAAACAGACTTATTAGTTGAACAAGTTTTCTTTCAAAACTTTGTCAGCTACTATATTTGTTAATTTTAAGTTTGGTATACTCTGTCTACTATTTAACATGAGTAGCAAACAGAAATGAGGTACTGTTATTTCACTATTATCATTGTTATACTCACTTCATAAAGACACTTGCCAAGAGTTAATAAATGTTATTTGCAAATTCATTGCCCTTTTATTGGCCATTGACTTTGCAAACAGAAACTAGCTCTAGCCAACTGGCATGTTTCATAGAATTTCCTATTTCTGGTGTACTTTATAAAATCTTTGGTTACCAATAGTGAGCAGGGCTAACTGAATCGGTGCCCCGAAAGACAGATGGAAATTCCAAACGTTACTAAACAGGGCTATACTTCTTTACTAAAATTTTTAATTTATACATGAATGAAACTACTCTTAGATTAGCCATATGCATAGCCTTCTTCCATAGCAAAAAGAAAATAAATAGCCTCTTGTTTAATAATTGTATGATTTTGCCATTAAGAACGAGGAGAGGTTTGAATAGAAAGAACAGTTTGGAATCTAGGTACTGCCACAAAATCCGTCTCAGCTTTAATTTCACTAAGACAAAGCTCATTGCCATGTGGCTTTCACATGCACTTAGTTCACATTCATTACCTCCATATGGTAAGCCCACATCTCTGGATACTTGGGACACATTTTCTAAACAAATCCCTCCTGGTTATTAAACTGATAAGTGCCATGATCCTTAAACCCAAAAATCCAATAAAGGTCTAATGAGGCTCTTTTTAGAGCCTTGGAGGATGATTTGTAGCCAGCGGTTTTGAAAATTCCAAACTAAGACATTTCTGCCACACTTTATAGAAGAGTTCTAAACTCATGGATCTCCTGGATTGAGGCAATGAAATGTGTGATTGATGAGTGTTGAGCATACACCCCTCCAATGGCGTTGAATACCTTTATACCCATGAGCATAACAGGCAGGTCAGGTCTGCCAAGCTCCATCCTAGAGCTCTCGGGGTCCATGTGCTTGAGCAGATACAAAGCACCTTCTGCAGAAAATAGGTTTCAAACCTGTAGCTTACTACTGGGTGGAGAATGCTGGGCTTCTACACAGGTAGGAACACATCAGGCTTTGCAATGTTCATAATCAGAGATTAGCCTGCATGCCCTCTTTTCGTTATAGCATGTAGATCCACCTTCCATCAGCATCTCAGAACATGAACTCTTGAGCCCTTCTCAGAAATAAAGTTTTTAAATAGTTTGAAGTCCAGTTCACTTGATAACCCCAGTTAAAAAATGTGACATTTAAGGAAGTTTGTAGCTTTGGTTCTCAAAGTGCAGTGCCAGACCAGAAACACTGGTATTATTGGGGAGCTTGATAGAAGTGCCCATTACTGAATCAGACACTGCTGGGACCTAGCAATCTGTGTTTCGCAGGTCCTCTAGGTGAGTCTAATGTTCACTGAAGTTTCAGAACCACTGGTGTCAGGCATTGTTTCTCAAATTTTAGTATGCATAAGAATTTCCTTCAGAGCTTGTCTGGGGTGTGACTAAGCATCTTTATTCATGACACTTATAACTTGTACCCAAGCTGGTGTGTCTCTTCTAAACTGACATATTGGTGAAAAATAGGTTTATGTATCTTTATTTTCTTTTATGAAATAATTTAGTTCTTTGAATCAAACCTCACCAAAACCCTTGTTTGAGAAATTAGAAAAGAAATATGTTTCTAAGTGACACCATTTTTTCCTTCTTACCCTGTAAGTATGGTTAGATACAATACTGAATCATAATTGTCCAGTGAATTGAACAGACTTTAGAGAGGCAAAAGAAAAAGAGGTTTTTATTGGAGAAAAGTGACATACAATTGATTATATATATATATACATATATATATACACACATACAGTATATATATACATATATACATGTGTGTATGTGTATGTATATATATACATATACATACATGTCTCACACACACACATATAATTGGGTGTTCCTTTCTTGCTTCTGCCCAGTGCTTAAACATTTCTTCCTTTGTAAATTTTATGAAGCTGAATAATTTGCATTAAGTTTCTTAAGTTTCTTCATTTAAATTTTTTCATGGGCAAATAAGCCCTGTAAGCATACTTTAATTGCCAAATGATTCATTGGCATAGATGACTGAATTTAGGTCATTTAACATTCTATGGTTGTTTTATAATTAATAAAGTTGGAGTAGTGGGTTATTTAATACCATATCATGTATGGCCAAGGAAGAACTGGCTGTTTTCATAAAGCCTGAAAGAAACACAATTTATATTACAGTCCTTTTTGTTTCCAAAACAGGCAAATAACTTAGTTGTAAAGCACCACTGAGAACACTGTGCTATTTCAAAGTGATTTACTTTCCAGTTTGCCCCTGACTTCCAAACTTGTTTTCTTTTAATTTCAAAATGTGGATTTTAAGTAGGGAAAATGTTGCTGATAGACATTTGTTTCATTCAGAGGTTAAAGTAAACTACACCTGATTTCACTGCACTGGAAATGTATAAGGTGATTTCTTGTGTCTGAATATTTTTGGGAGGCAGATTTTGTTTTGATTTCGGTTGTGACATCACACGATCCTATTCCAAGCCTATAATTTTTACTCTGGAACTGAAATTATGGCTTTGCCAGTCTTTTCAGGCTACTATAACAAAGTACCACAGACTGGGAGACTCATAAACAATAGAAGTTTATTTCTCACAGTTCTGGAGGCTGCGAAGTCCAAGATCAAGGCACTGGCAGATTCAGTGACAGTTAGGGATCTTCTTTCTGGTTCATAGATGACTGTCTTTTTGCTATGTTCTCACATGGCAGAGGGACTAGAGAGCTCTCTGAGATCTCTTATAAGGGCATCCCATCCACTAGCACTCCCCCATCATGACCAATCACCTACCAAAGCCCCCACCTCCAAACACAGTCATATTGGGAATTAGATTTCAAGGTCTGAATTTTAGAGAGACACAAACATTCAGTCCATAATTAGAAAGTCTTTAACAAATTGAAATGTTTTCAGAGTAAATTTATTCAAAAATTAACCATTTTTCTATCTATCCATCTACTCCTTAAAATTAAATACATTCAAAACTGACTTTTAAAAAATGGACCTTCTTCCACTGCAATGAGAAGCCCGTGCACCACAACAAAGAGTAGCCCCTGCTCGACGCAACTAGAGAAAGCCCATGCGCAGCAACAGAGACCCAACACAGCCAAAAATTAAAATTAAAAAAAATTTAAAAAAGGGTTTGCATGCCACAACTAAGACCCAGTGCAACCCAGTAAATAAATATATTTTTTTAAAAATGGACCTTCTTTAAAAGTCACATTTAATGACTCAAGTTAAACATCTTTATGATATGATTCTTATTGCTAAAAAAATCTTTCTACCTTGGTGTAATATTTAAATTTTCAAATAGGATTCAGATAGACACCATGGGAAAGAATAAAATGAACTCTGCATTTCTTTGTTTTTGAAAATTTTGGATGAGCACTCTCTATTTATCCTTATCTTTTTTTTTTTTTTTAAGTCTTTTTCCATCCCCTCACTTTCAGTCTGTATGTGTCCATAGGTCTGAAGTGGGTCTCTTGTAGACAGCATGTATATGGGTCTTGTTTTTGTATCCATTCAGCGAGCCTGTGTCTTTTGGTTGGAGCATTTAATCCATTCACATTTAAGGTAATTATTGATATGTATGTTCCTATGACCACTTTCTTAATTGTTTTGGGTTTCTGGGACCCCTATAATGTGAATGTTGTTGTGTTTAATGTTGTCCCAGAGGTCTCTTAGGCTGTCTTCATTTCTTTTCATTGTTTTTTCTTTATTCTGTTCCACGGCAGTGAATTCCAGGTCACTTATCTGTTCTTCTGCCTCAGTTATTCTGCTATTGATTCCTTCTAGTGTATTTTTCATTTCAGTTATTGTATTGTTCATCTCTTTGTTTGTTCTTTAATTCTTCTAGGTCTTTGTTCTTTAATTCTTTTAGGTCTTTGTTAAACATTTCTTGTATCTTCTTGATCTTTGCCTCCATTCTTTTTCTGAGGTCCTGGATCATCTTCACTATCATTATTCTGAATTCTTTTTCTGGAAGGTTGCCTATATCCACTTTATTTAGTTGTTTTTCTGGGGTTTTATCTTGTTCCTTCATCTGGTACATAGCCCTCTGCCTTTTCATCTTGTCTATCTTTCTGTGAATGTGGTTTTTGTTCCGCAGGCTGTGGGATTGTAGTTCTTCTTGCTTCTGCTGTTTGCCCTCTCTATTTGTCCTTATCTTTAAATTATATGAAATTTTCATTCATTTGAAGTTTTAGGGGATATTGTATTTTAATATAGAGAATTTTTTTCTGATCCAAGAGGAATATCTTTTCACTGACATTTTTATTGAAGAAATAATTTAAAAATATGATTCTACTTTTTTGTTGTAGAAAGTGAGGTTTACTAAATGCTTTTGAATTCCTTTCTGGTGACTGATGGGTTTTTGGAATTGTTTAAGATAATACTTACCTGTATTAGTAAGAAAAATAAAGTTATGACATTGTACACAATGTCAGTCATAGTGTTGGCTATGTCATTCAAGGAAAAAAAAAGGTGACCACTTTCATGGTAAGGCATGGATTGTTATTATTTTGCTAACAGTTTGTTTTAAAGCCTCACATACACTAATTTAATAAGTGTTTATTTAATTCTTACTGTGAACCAGATGTTGTTCAGAGCATAGGAATGAAGCATAAGACTTAGGCTCTAACCTAAAAGATCTTTACATTTAGAGAGTTGATCATATGTCAAGATTATGTAATAATTCAAAGTAGTATATTTTATGAATGACAAATGAGCCATAAAAGCAGTAAGTTATATAAGAATTCAGAAAATGGAAAGATCAACTAAAATAGTTCATCAGCACTTTGGGAGAAAGTGGGACTTGAGTTAGAATTTTAAGAAAATCTTAGAAGATAGAAATGTAATGAGTGTATTAAAAGGGAAATAGCTTGAGTAAAGATGGAAATGAACTTTATTTAGCTGAAAGTGACAAGATTACCTTGGCTGGGTCAAGGGACACGTGAAGAAATCTGCAGGAAAACATATATTGGCTGTGTAGAGTTAGGCCACATTGAGGCGTTGAATGGCAGAATGAGTTGGAAACCCCCTTAACCATATTACAGTTCCTGTAAAAAAAAAAAAGAAAACAAAAACAAACAAACAAAACCCCCTTTTATTTAGTAGGAGAAAAAGTGCAAGTAAATCCAAATATCCCTTAATACGTAAAATGACGTTTTTGTTTTTTCATTTGTTTTTTTTTAAATTTTTATTGAAATATAGTTGATTTACAGTGTTGTGTTAGTTTCAGGTGTGCAGCAAAGTTATTCAGTTATGCATATATATATTCTTTTTTACATTCTCTTCCATAATAGGGTATTACAAGATATTGAGTATATTTCCCTGTGCTATACAGTAGGTCCTTGTTAGTTATCTGTTTTATATATAGTAGTATATATGTGTTAATCCCAATCTCCTAATTTATCCCTCTCCCCTTTGGTAACCATAAATTTGTTTTCTATGTCTGTGAGTCTGTTTCTCTTTTGTAAATAAGTTCACTTGTAACCTTTGTTTCTAATTGATGCAAAGTTTCTATCTAATTTGGTGATGAAGTGCGTGCATGTGTATCCGTGTATGCTGAGGCATGTGTGTTTGCATGTGAATGTTGGAGTTGTCATTTATCACAATAAAAGTTTGCAGCTACCCAAGCAATTAGGCGTGAGGAGAGCAAAGACCGGGTAAGGTGAGCTTTGTCTCACTTTGCTCCTGAGAGACCTTCGTCTCCTGTACTAATCATGTTAAGTCATTGTGAGTGACAATTACAGACCTCTCATTAGAGGAAATGACTGCACAACTAGGCAGATTGATGAGTTGATTGGTGTTTCTTCAGAAACTGAGCTCCCCCCCTCAAGCCCGCTTCTGACAACATTGTAGAATATTATCAAATATGTATCTAAGGCAATTCAGGTACAGAGTCTTCACTTGGCAGAACACATTATGATTGCTGAGAAATGTATGCTGAGAGCTAAATCTAACATATCTCTGTGAATTGTAATAATACCCATCATTCTGAAAACAGTCTGCTTTTCTGGAGTGCTTTCTACCTTCCTTTTGTGCCACAGTGTCTGTGATGTTGGGGGTCAAGTTTTAGATTTTGTGTTTACATGGAAAATAAGATAGGTAGACAGAATGTTTCGCTGAGGACTGTCTGCTTAATTTAAAGCAGAATGTCAGACTCTAATTTCATCCAAAACCTTATACTTCCAATTGCAGGTACTTTTAACCAAAATGTAGTTCACCTCTTCCCACCACCAGTGGATCGACCCTAGCTCTGCAAAAGGGGTTCTCAAACTTCTGTGAGAGTCATCAGAATCACCTGCAGGGTATGTTAAAGTACAAAGCACTGGGCCCTACACCCAGAGTTGTTCATTCAGATGGTCTGGAGTCAGCCAAATTGATTTACAGTTCTAAAAAGTCCCCAGTTAATGCTAAGTTGATACTGGTGCTACTAATATGGAGATCAAGAGCCACTTCTTTAGAAGAAAGACTTTAAAAGAAATCCTGCCTGAAAAGGTGACTTATTGTTGGTTACGGTACATTGACCAGATATTCGACTACTGTATGTTCCCCTGAAAGTTTTTCTAAATCCCAATCCCACATGATTCGGAAAACCGGTTGGGCACAGTTTGCTCATGTACCTAAATAAATGTTTTATTGATTGCTTTGCTTTGGCTTTCTAGCCATGGCCTCATGGTCTGTCTCCATGAGGCCATGCAATGCTCTAAGTAGAGAAATGCTACCATTTGCATTTTCTAAGACTGAATTTCTGGTTTGCTAATATTCAGGCACTGATGCAATCACATTGTACCTAAATTCTCAGTGGCACCAATATTTGTAGAACCATTCTTAATGTAACTGGTCAAACTAATCAGCTCAGTCTGTCTTTTTGATGGATGGTCCAGCTGTCAAAATGCAGATATATTCATTGCCCTAGAGAAACCGTCTTAGATATGAACTATGCTGATTTGACATGATCAGATTGATTCCTGGGATCTTTCTTAGCCAAACTGACCACGTATGACCTCAAAAAAAATAACTAAAATACTGAGCTACCGTCAGTAGAACAATTGAGAGCTAAGAAGTAAGATATCATCCTAATTCAATACATGTGCATCATTCATCTATGCATTCAAAAGTGTTTATTCAACTCCTACTATGTGCTAAACACACTTCCAGGTGCTTGAGGCACCTGAGGCAGAGTAGTGAACTGGAAAACAAAGTCTGCCCACATAGAGCTCATATTCTCATGGGGGAAGACATGATAACAAGGAAATTGATTTTTTAAAAAACAGTTAACTTCAGATAGTTGAGGTGCTTTGAATAAACTGAAGCGGGGTGCCACGAGACCGTGACTGGGGACGTCGAGCTATTTTAGGTAGAAAGGTCTGTTCAGATCTTTTTGAGGAGGAGGCAACTGGGCTGAAGCCTGAATGATATGAAGTGTTCATTCATCTGTATCTCTCTGTGGTCATGGTGAGGTTTGGAGTGAAAGTAGAACAGAGCTTTCAGGAAGAGGAAATGGGAAGTTGCAAATATATGAAAAACCTGAGGCCTTGTTGGCCAGAGAAGGAAGTTTGATTTCCTTTTAAGAACACTGGAGAATCGTGGAAAAGTGATGAGATCTGCTTTACATTAATATATATATATATATATATGTCACTCTGACTGATGCATGGAGAATGCATTGTAGGAGAGTAAGACTGAGTCCAGCTGAGACCTGATTTCATCAGGCCTTTGTTTCAGACATCGACCTTGAACTTGCAGTTGCAGCTTCTTTACCTGGAAGGTCGCTAAGTTATTTCCACCTGCATATCCTAGATTGACTATATCAGGAAGTTGGCTCTGACCCTAGATGAAACACTGTAGAAAGGAATTGCCATCTGCTGAGAATTGAGAGTGAACTGGGTGTTATCCGTGTATATAGTGAGAAGTGGTTACACTCAGTACCTATTTCTGGAGGTGGATCTGAAAAGCTTGCTGAAACATGGATTGAAGGAGTGTATCTGGACAGTGTATCTCTGGATACACTGGCTGGAGAGTCATCCTCTACCTTTTGGAACTGTTGGCTCCCAAGTGCTTATGTTTACCTCTCCATGAATTACTCATTTCCTTCTGAGACCACATTTTTGCTTTCCCCCACCCTCCATCCACCTTTCATTACCTTCATTCCTTTGAGCAATGGTTATCAAAGTATGGTCTTGGAAAAAGTAACATCAGCATCACCTGGGAACATGTTAGAATGATAACTTCTCAGATATCGCTCCAGACTTACTTAATTAGAAATTCTGGAGATGGAGTCCAGGATTCTGTGCTTTTCCAAGCCTTGCAGGAGATTCTTATGCACGCTTAAGTTGAGAACCACTGAAACAAAGCTGTCCCCGGTCACTCACTTGAATGAGAATCTCCTTTCATGTTCCACTGCTAAGGAATGAAACCAAAGACAGAGAATGAAGGAAAAACAAGAACTGATGGTGATTCCTAGGTTTTTGCCTTTAGTATCTAGTTGACTTATTGTTTGTTTAGCTAAGGTGGGAAAGACTTGGGGAGGAGCAAGGTTGGAGAAAGCAAGCATTCTGTTTTGAACTTGGTTAAGATTGAGGTGCTTATTAGATACCCCAGTGGAGATGTCAGGTAGGTACTCAATACACAAGTCTGGAACTCGTGTAAAGTCAAGACTTGAGTTATCAATTTCAGAGCCTTCGCTATGTGGATAATAAGATCTTTGAAGAGATCCTAGAGAGATCAAAGAGGGTAGCAAGAACCTCTAATTTTTGCATGTATTTGGAGCTATACAGAGTATGGCTCTGTGACTTCTTTCTCTAAGTTTATATAAAATATTCATATTGATTCAAAAATGCCCATATATAGAATAGAACAAATAATAGCTGAATGAATAAAGAATATGATTATTTGCCCTGTGTCTGCACAAAGGACTCAGCAGATTTTGCCAATTACTAATTAAAAAATTCAAGGTTGTGTTTGGCTTTAAAGATGTATGAGGGTTTTTTTTTCACCTTTCGTAGCTGCTAAGTAGAGAGGGCTTCTTATGGAACATGACATATATATATATGTGTGTGTGTGTGTGTGTGTGTGTACACACACACACACACACACACACATATACACATTTAGATGCCAGAAAAGCAGAACTTGGTGAAATGTCAGCAAGGTAGGTCTGATTCCTGCATCCAAAAGTGAAGCAGAAGGGTATCCTAGAAATGACAATTTTTGCACAAACATTTATAAAGATGCAACTTTTTTTTAACACCTTTATTGGAGTATAATTGCTTTACAATGAAGTGTTAGTTTCTGCTGTATAACAAAATGAATAAGCTATACATATACATATATCCCCATATCTCCTCCCTCTTGCGTCTCCCTCCCACCCTCCCTATACCACCCCTCTAGGTGGTCACAGAGCACCGCACTGAGCTGATCTTCCTGTGCTATGTGGCTGCTTCCCACTAGCTATCTATTTTACATTTGGTAGTGTATATATGTCCATGACACTCTCTCAATTCGTCTCAGCTTACCCGTCCCCCTCCCCATGTCCTCAAGTCCATTCTCTATGTCTGCATCTTTATTCCTGTCCTGCCCCTAGGTTCGTCAGAACCATTTTTTTTAGATTCTATATATATGTGTTAGCATACAGTATTTGTTTTTCTCTTTCTGACTTACTTCACTCTGTATGACAGACTCTAGGTCCATCCACCTCACTACAAATAACTCAATTTTGTTTCTTTTTATGGCTGGGTAATATTCCATTGTATACATGTGCCACATCTTCTTAATGATATTAAAGAAATTTTTATAATTTTTTACACAGTCAAATTATTAAAAGTTCAATTTTGGTGCATGTAATAACTCTGTGAATGCCTTAAACATCATTGCTTTCTTTCTAATATCATTTTGAATTTTTCTTTTAGTCATAAATTCAGTAAGAGAAAGCCAATATCACATGATTTTTTAAAAATAAACATACATTTTATATATATATGTATATGTATATATATATATTACCCAGTGCCTATTAAAATACCACCTTTGTTGTATACATGCTAACCTTAGTTGTGTCAATTGCTTATGATGCAAAACTTAACCCAGTTTCCAGAAGCAAGTTGCTGGAACAGGACTTAAGTATTTTTCTACTATTTAGAGACAAACACAGGTGAGGCAGAAGAGGAAACATATAGGAACCATTTGGGGCTGACTTATTTTCCAAAAGTGATTTTTCTGTAGGCAACTTATATCCTTTTTAGAACACCATTAGCATGGTATAACATGGTGGGGCTTGCAAGCATGGCTTCTGAAGTCACGTGTAATGACTTTGGTCCCACCACCTATCAACTTTGTGACTGTTCTTGTCTATAGCATTGCAGGGTTATTGTGAGTGTTAAACAGTATAACAGAGGTAAAGCCCTTAGAACATTGCTTGGAATATAGGAAGTCCTCAGTAACAGTCTTAACTCCATACCCACTGCCCCCAACCTCTGAGCCATTATAGGAATACCCAGTTAGGCAAATGTATCATTAGATGAACATCTGTCTATCCACAAGAAGGACAAACTTCTGTTAAGACTTGGTGTGCTGTTAAGTGGAATAATATAGTATTTGTTTTAAGTAAAGGGAATCTTGTCATATGTGTCTTTTTTGTAACAAGCATCCAAGCTATCTATACCATTTTTCTTCACTCTTTCATGCTTAAAATAATCTGATTTCTGTTTCTACTGAAATGGTAGCAATAAGTGAGTCAAGAAGCTACATTCTTCCTAACCAGGTGATGAATAGAACTGGAAATCATCATTTACCGATTATTCATTATATGATTCTGTTTTATAATAATTCATGTTAAAGCATAAAATGGCAAAGTAGCTTTATAGAGAGGCTATGTGGTATACTGGGATGAGCTGTGAATTCGTAATTAGGAAATGTGTATTCTGGGTTTCATCTACTATACATTCATCCATCTATTTATTCAGCAAATATTTATTGAGTGCCCTAAGATACATGGGTCACTGTTCTAGATGATGTAGTAGTAAACAAAACACAAATATCTATCTGATGGAGCTAGTGTTCTAATTATCAGTATAGAGAAAATTAACAAATGAACAAATACAATATCTTACGTAGTGATTTAATGCTAAAAAATTCAAATTGGCTAAGATTTATGGGGAGGTTTTTTTTTTAATAAATAAATAATAAATGGTTATTTGACCTTACCCATGCTGTTCCATCTTCCAGGGTTTTAGCTTCCCCAATTATGTGTTTTGGTGGAAGAAGTGGATATAAAATCTAGGATTCCTAAAGACCTTTCAGGTGTCACTTGGTACTAACACAAGGCACTGTGTAATCACTCAGTATAGGAGTCATTATCCATTTAAGAGAAGTCATCTTCATCTTCCTTTGGTTAATGTATGATCCCCTCATATTTTTTTCTGCACACATATAGTAATTTGCTTCCTAACTCTAGCATTTTTGTGTTGTATATTCCAAAGCAGTTTGCAATCATTTCCTCACAATAACTCACCATTTTATTCATTGATTCCTTCATTTATCTAATATGTATTGAGGTTATACCATCTTCCAAGAACCATGCTGCAAGATTTAAATTGGTATTATTATCCCTGTGTCAAAAAAAAGGATAAGTGGAACAAATAAATATGAACTAGTTCAAAGGCAAAGATCAGATCCATGTAGAGTTAAAGCTAAAGTTCATTCTTCTCTGAAGACATACTATGTTGCTTCTTTTATTCATGTCCAGTCCTTGCGAACTGAAAGAAAGGCAGGGCTCTTTCCTGGTGTTTGTCTCCCAGTGATGTCTATAGGAGAAGATCTGATTTGGGCCATCAAAATCTCTGAACAAGAGGTTCTGAACGAATGGTTCAGTATTTGTGCTTTATGAGTAGTGTATTCCATGAAGTAACTACAGAAAATATTCTTTGGTCAAAGAAAGAGAAGAATTTTCCATTAAAGAAAGCCAGTTTTCTGCCTAACACAATGAAAAGACCTCTCCAAGAGGTATTCATCTGTGCTAACATCCATCCTCTTTCTTGACAAGATGTCAGTGAAAAATGAACTCACTGAGAAGCATCCCAGTTCCCTTGGGGAAAGAAAGACAGAGAAGACACAGAATAAGCTTAAAAGCAGGCCCTAGGAGAAGTCTGAGAGCAATTTCCAACAATATTACCCCTGTGTTACCAGGAAAAGGCAACACATCGCAAAGAACACTGAGCTACCAAATCAGCTTACATTTCTTCACTGAACCATTCCCTGTGATCTGTAGGTGCTCTGTAAGACAGTTGTATATTGACACTTGTTTTTAAGTGTGAAAGACAGTAAAAGGTAATGCAATCACTATGGATGATCTCCTTGACCAAATAGAAAAAAGCTATCATATACAATGCAACAACAGGCCAAATGCAGCACTGTGATAATGTTATGATTCCAAGAGCAGTCCACCCCCAATACCCAAGGAAGGAAGATCCTGCAAAACTCTAGAGTAAATGGTCAGAGGCTGCAAGCCTGGCTCCAGCATTAGGTAAGACACAACTTCCTGAAAGCATAGCGAGGTCTCAGTTAACATGTTCAAGTTCCATGTAAAAATGCTGGCCTTCCACTATAGGGCATAGTGCATAGCCACCACAATAAACCCTTAAATAGAAGCAAGAACAAATGGCAAAATAAACCCTTAAATATAAATTAATGACATTCATTTCAGTTGTCCTTTCCAGAGATTTGATTGATTTCCAGCATATAATAAATGCCTTACTTCTCTAACAGGAAGCATGCATTGAAGAAAAGTACCACTAGATTTCTTTATGAACTATAGTGCTATGGAAGGGAAAGAGTTTAACGATGAGGTTCTGAGCTGTAAATAGTTAAGCTTTAACTGTTCCCTGCTCCCCAACACACATACAGTGGTAGATGTTTTTCAATCTCACATGCAAAGTTTGAGAGCTTTTAGAAGGAGTGTACCTGGTCTGAGCCTATTCTTCTAGTGTGGAGAGCTAGAAGTAGGAAAATGCTGATAGTTGAGCCTCAACTGGAATAAGCACTGGTGGAGGGAGGCCTCCAATGGGAGTTTAATAATTGTTGAGATTGAAAATATATGTGGTGGGTACTCAGCAGATATCTATGCAAAAAGTGGGTGGCTGAGATTGGAGATGGACACATAGATCTGTCAGAGGGTATAAATGTAGGGAATATCATCATGGATTCTGACCTACCTGCAGTCAGAAGTCAGCCTGTTGTATCTCTTTAGCACACAAGTATCATGTTTAGAGTCCTGGCATTATAGGTAACAGGTGTGCATTTTTATATGAAACATTTTCTACTGAGATGATCTTTCATTCTCCTCATCTATCACTTGTATGAAATCCCCTCCTATAACATGCATATAAAAATATGTTTCATGTTCTCAATTTAGACTTGGTTTGAAAATCTTGCTACCAAGCCATTCTCTTCCTGAATAGAACTCTGGGTTTTATACTTACCTTTGAACTTATATACCCAGAAATATGGTCAAAAATATTTAACATTCTGGAGCAGAAGCAAGAAGAAATACAGAAGCAAGAAGACAGCAGAAGTAAGAAGAACTACAGTCCTGCAGCCTGTGGAACAAAAAGCACATTCACAGAAAGATAGACAAGATGAAAAGGCAGGGGGCTGTGTACCAGATGAAGGAACAAGATAAAACCCCAGAAAAACAAATAAATGCAGTGGAGATAGGCAACCTTCCAGAAAAAGAATTCAGAATAATGATAGTAAAGATGATCCAGGACCTTGGAAAAAGAACCTAGAAGAATTAAAGAACAAACAGAGATGAACAATACAATAACTGAAATGAAAAATACACTAGAAGGAATCAATAGCAGAATAACTGAGGCAGAAGAACGGATAAGTGACCTGGAAGACAGAATGGTGGAATTCACTGCTGTGGAACAGAATAAAGAAAAAGAATGAAAAGAAATGAAGACAGCCTAAGAGGCCTCTGGGACAACATTAAACACAACAACATTCACATTATAGGGGTACCAGAAGGAGAGGAGAGAGAGAAAGGACCCCAGAAAATATTTGAAGAGATTATAGTCAAAAACTTCCCTAACATGGGAAAGGAAATAGCCACACAAGTCCAGGAAGCTCAGAGAGTCCCAGGCAGCATAAAGCCAAGGAGAAACACACCGAGACACATAGTAATCAAATTGACAACATTTCTTACCACAAAGCTATGAGATTAGAAATCAATTACAGGGAAAAAAAACGTAAAAAGCACAAACACATGGACGCTAAACAATATGTTAATAAATAACCAAGAGATCACTGAAGAAATCAAAGAGGAAATCAAAAAATACATAGAGACAAATGATAACGAAAACACAACAATCCAAAACCTACGGGATGCAGCAAAAGCAGTTCTAAGAGGGAAGTTCATAGCTGTACAAGCCTACCTCAAGAAACATGAAAAATCTCAAACTATTTAACCTTATACCTAAAGGAACTAGAGAAAGACGAACAAACAAAACCCAAAGTTAGCAGAAGGAAAGAAATCATACAGATCAGAGCAGAAATAAATGAAATAGAAACAAAGAAAACAATAGCAAAGATCAATAAAACTAAAAGCTGGTTCTTTGAGAAGATAAACAAAATTAATAAACCATTAGCCAGACTCATCAAGAAAAAGAAGGAGAGGACTCCAATCAATAAAATTAGAAATGAAAAAGGAGAAGTTACCACAGACACTGCAGAAATACAAAGCATCCTAAGAGACTACTACAGGGAACGCTATGCCAATAAAATGGACAACCTGGAAGAAATGGACAAATTCTTAGAAAGGTATAACCTTCCAAGAGTGAACCAGGAAGAAATAGAAAATATGAACAGACCGATCACAAGTAATGAAATTGAAACTGTGATTAAAAATCTTCAAACAGGGCTTCCCTGGTGGTGCAGTGGTTGAGAGTCTGCCTGCCAATGCAGGAGACATGGGTTCGTGCCCCGGTCCGGGAAGATCCCACATGCCACGGAGTGGCTGGGCCCGTGAGCCACGGCCGCTGAGCCTGCATGTCTGGAGCCTGTGCTCCACAACGGGAGAGGCCACAACAGTGAGAGGCCCGAGTACTGCAAAAAAACAAAAAAAAAAACAAAAAAAATCTTCCAACAAACAGAAGCCCAGGACCAGATGGCTTCACAGGAGAATTCAATCAAATATTTAGAGTAGAGCTAACACCCATACTTCTCAAACTCTTGCAAAAAATTGCAGAGGAAGGAAAACTCCCAAATTCGTTCTATGAGGCCACCATCACCCTGATACCAAAACCAGACAAAGATACTACAAAAAAAAATTACAGAC
Organism: Hyperoodon ampullatus; assembly: GCF_949752795.1. Classification (NCBI taxonomy): domain Eukaryota; kingdom Metazoa; phylum Chordata; class Mammalia; order Artiodactyla; family Ziphiidae; genus Hyperoodon; species Hyperoodon ampullatus. Next base: position 68,880,266 of record NC_136926.1, read on the forward strand.
CAATATCACTGATGAATATAGATGTAAAAATCCTCAACAAAATACTAGCAAACAGAATCCAACAACACATTAAAAGGATCATACACTGTGATCAAGTGGAATTTATCCCAGGGATGCAAGGATTCTTCAGCATACACATATCAATCAATGTGATATACCATATTAACAAGCTGAAGGAGAAAAAACATATGATCATCTCAATAGATGCAGATAAAGCTTTTGACAAAATTCAACACCCATTTATGATAAAAACTCTCCAGAAAGTGGGAATAGAGGGAATCTACCTCAACGTAATAAAGGCCCTATATGACAAACCCACAGCAAACATCATTCTCAATGGTGAAAAACTGAAAGCATTTCCTCTAAGATCAGGAATGAGACAAGGACATCCACTCTCACCACTATTATTCAACATAGTTTTGGAAGTCCTAGCCACAGCAATCAGAGAAGAGCAAATAAAAGGAATACAAATGGGAAAAGAGGAAATAAAACTGTCACTGTTTGCAGATGACATGATACTATACATAGAGAACCCTAAAAATGCCACCAGAAAACTACTAGAGCTAATCAATGAATTTGGTAAAGTTGCAGGATACAAAATTAATGCACAGAAATCTCTTTCATTCCTGTACACTAATGATGAAAAATCTAAAGGAGAAATTAAGGAAACTCTCCCATTTACCACTGCAACAAAAGGAATAAAATACCTAGGAATAAACCTACCTAGGGAGACAAAAAGACCTGCATGCAGAAAACTAAAAGACACTGATGAAAGAAATTAAAGATAATACCAACAGATGGAGAGATATACCATGTTCTTGGATTGGAAGAATTAATATTGTGAAAATGACTATACTACCCAAAGCAATCTACAGATTCAATGCAATCCCTATCAGATAACAATGGCATTTTTTTTACAGAACTACAACAAAAAAATCTTAAAATTTGTATGGAGACACAGAAGACCTCAAATAGCCAAAGCAGTCTTGAGGGAAAAAAACAGAGCTGGAGGAATCAGACTCCCTGACTTCAGACTGTAATACAAAGCTACAGTAATCAAGAGAATATGGTACTGGCACAAAAAAACAAATATAGATCAATGGAACAAGATAGAAAGCCCAGAGATAAACCCATGCACCTATGGTCAAGTAATCTATGACAAAGGAGGCAAGGATATACAATGGAGAAAAGACAGTCTCTTCAATAAGTGGTGCTGGGAAAACTGGACAGCTACATGTAAAAGAATGAAATTAGAACACTCCCTAACACCATACATAAAAGTAAACTCAAAATGGACTAGAAATCTAAATGTAAGACCTGGCACTGTAAAACTCTTAGAGGAAAACATAGGAAGAACACTCTTTGACATAAATCACAGCAAGATCTTTTTTGATCCACCTCCTAGAGTAATGGAAATAAAAACAAAAATAAACAAATGGGACCTAATGAAACTTCAAAGTTTTTACACAGCATAGGAAACTGTAATCCAGACGAAAAGACAGCCTTCAGAATGGGAGAAAATACTTGCAAACTAATCAACGGACAAAGGATTAATCTCCAAAATATATAAACAGCTCATGCAGCTCAATATTAAAAAAAGAAACAACCCAATCAAAAAATGGGCAGAAGACTTAAATAGACATTTCTCCAAAGAAGACATACGGATGGCCAAGAAGCACATGAAGAGCTGCTCAACATCACTAATTATTAGAGAAATGCAAATCAAAACTACATTGAGGTATCACTTCCCACCAGTTAGAATGAACAGCATCCGAAAATCTCCTAACAACAAATGCTGGAGAGGGTGTGGAGAAAAGGGTACCCTCTTGCACTGTTGGTGGGAATGTAAATTGATACAGCCACTATGGAGAACAGTATGAAGATTCCTTAAAAAACTAAAAATAGAATTACCATATGACACGGCAATCCCACTACTGGGCATATACCCAGAGAAACCCATAATTCCGAAAGACACATGCACCCCAATATTCTTTGCAGCACTATTTACAATAGGTCATGGAAGCAGGCTAAATGCCCGTCGACAGACGATTAGATGAAGAGGATGTGGTACATATATACAATGGATTATTACTCAGCCATAAAAAGGAACGAAATTGGGTCATTTGTGGAGACGTGGATGGATCTAGAGACAGTCATACAGAGTGAAGTAAGTCAGAAAGAGACAAACAAATATCGTATATTAACGCATGTATGTGGAACCTAGAAAAATGGTACAGATGAACTGGTTTTCAGCGCAGAAGTTGAGACACAGATGTACAGAACAAACATATGGACACCAAGGGGGGAAAGCGGCGGGGTGGGGTGGGGGTGGGGGTGTGATGAATTGGGAGATTGGGATTGACATGTATACACTGATGTGTATAAAATTGATGACTAATAAGAACCTACTGTATAAAAAAATAAAATTCAAAAAAAAATGTTTAAGGTTCTCTAAGGCACAAACACTGACCAATCAGAATCAAGATGAATGTTATGCTACAGTAGAATCTGGAAACTCCCTGCTCAAATCCCCTTGACTCATTAGTTGCTGAACATTGAGATATTCCATGCAGGGGTTGGGGTATGTGGGCCTCATAGCACTTGAGCGCTTAAACTAGTAGCTATTTGATTTTCAGAGCAGAAAGATTTCGATATATTTGTAAACAGTACAGTTTAGCCATAATGGTGCATTACTACTAGTTCTTCAGTTGCAAATTATAAACCCGTCAAACTTTGCATCTAACTATTAGCGAAATGACATTCCTATGAATATACAAAGAGCCTGTCATCATTCATCTCTGTGACCCTTCCCTCTTCCTTTAATACACATGCACCTAATTGAGGAAATTCTTCAGGCAAAACTAAAAATACAGGGTTAAAAGTAAGTTAAAAGAAATAGGAACAATAGTCCAATGATGAACCTAATGATAATCTATCTATAACTTTAGAGTAATAACAAGAGAGGAGGAAAGGAAGAAGAGGAATAAGAATGCATAAATGTGAAGGCTGTTTCAGCTTGACTTGAAAAAAATTTGACCAGCAAAAGAGACAGCAGTGCTTCTTGTCCTGTCTTCCTGCAATCTTAGATGGGCAGAGTATAATGAATATAAAATTGTCAATGAAAATAATCAATAAACAGTCTATAATAGGAAGAGAAAAGAGTTTTATATGAGCCAAACTGAGGACTAAAGCCTGGAAGATAGCCAGGTCTCAGATAACTCTGAGAAGCTGCTCCAGAGAAGCATGGTTTTCAGCACAGTTTTATATCTTGTCAGAACCAAGAACATCAAACAAGCCAGGGATACATTCCTTCAAAGTTTCAAAAAAACAGATCAGCACGTACACAGGGAGTCAGTATAACCTTGGCATCAGGGAAGCGAATCATCATCAACGTAGTACCAGCATTGGTGTCCAAGGAAGGGAGGTATTTAATCTTTATTTTTGACTTGGACATTCTTTACTTCTGGTCACTGTTCCATTTTCTTTTCTAGTTAAAGCAGATGTGCAGTGTTTATTTGATAGGCTACAAACAGGCTGTTTTATTTAACATAAGATTCAAGTTAACTTATGTGTAAGCCAGAATGACTCCCCCACTCCTCAATATGTGATAATTTCTTTCATGAAAAGAATGGTGAAATTGAGCTAGGACGAGTGTTATCCCATGTATAGCTTGTGGAAAAGGCACATGATATGTATATGTTTGGGATATTTAAGCACTCAGTCAAAAAATATTTCTTGAGGTTTTGCCTTTCTAGATGTGTAGAATTGTATACAAAGTCTTATTTCTTTTCAGGTGGTTTACAAGTTATTTGAGCCAAGCAAACCAAATACACATGAAACCATTTAGAGATCATTTCACTAGCAGGTATAATAAAATTATACATTTGTGGTCCCAACTATAAATGACTCAGTAGTTTACAAGAAGAAGATCAGTGAGGACAAGTTGTTCAGGGATATCTTTATCCAGAAGACTAGATGCAAACAGTGCTCTGAACATGGCTTGTGTTGGAATAGGCATAGGGAAGGCCATTGAGCTTCCTATCCTCAAGATATGGAACTGATTTCTTTGGTACATCTGGGAAGTGTGAGGGATTGACATTGGACTTGCCATGGTCATGTTCAGCTAGTATCCAAGAAACTTACTGTGCATAGGCTTCTATTAAGAGGTAGAGTTTGGAATAAGACTCAGATCCAGGTTCCCCTACTCACTAGTGGTGACTTTGAATATGTGTCTCCATTTTCTCATAGGAATATAATGATGGACAGCACTTTACTGAATAGGTTGATGTATATAAAGTATATACGGGGCTCTGGTTTGTAGAAAAATCTTGAAACATGCTGTTGTTAATAATTTCCCTGGTTAAACTATTGGATCAAGGTATATTACTCTAACTACAAACCAGTTCCCACTGCTTTGCTTTGCTAGCGTGAGGCGATCTGTAACAGCAGAAATATCCCACGTGAGTGATGTAAACATTAATTTTGTGACTTTGAGCGGGTCACTTGCCATGTTTTCTCATCTATAGAACGTGAGTAGGATGCAGTGATGTCCAAGATTCCTCCAGCTTTGATATTTTAAATCTAGCTGTATGAGTTGACACGAATTAGTTGCTACTGCTTATCCTGACCCATAAATTAGCTGGACACGATAAAGCAGAGGAAGTCAGCTTTTATACTGTATTTGGGAGGAGAAACAGGGAAACGTTTTCATTTCTAAATCAACTTACATCAATAGGTAGATATTTTGGGGGGAGGGACACATATCTTGGTAGCTTAAAATAATTCATTTTGGAATTATAGAAACATTTTTGATATTTTTCAACAAAAAACTTTAAAATGTTTACTATTTTCTTTAATGGCTTTGGAATCTTGTGTAATAGCTGGAATAGCTTTCTCCATTTCAAGATTACACAAGAATTCTTGGTTTATTCTAGTAGGTTTTTTTTTTTTAATTGGAGTATAGTTGATTAACACTGTGTTAGTTTCAGGTGTACAGCAAAGTGTTTCAGTTATACATATACATGTATCTATTCTTTTTCAAATTCTCTTCCCATTCCGATTATTACAGAGTACTGAGCAGAGTTCCCTGTGCTATACAGTAGATCCCTGTTGGTTATCTATTTTAAATACAGCAGTGTGTACATGTCAATCCCAAACTCCCAATCTGTCCCTCACCTCCACCCATCCCCCCTGGTAACCATAAGTTGGTTCTCTAAGTCTGTGAGTCTGTTTCAGTTTGGTAAATAAGTTCATTTGTATCATTTTTTTGAATTCCCCATATAAGTGATATCATATGATATCTCTCTTTTCTCTGACTTACTGCACTTAGTATGATCATCTCCAGGTCCATCCATATTGCTGCAAATGGCATTATTTCATTCTTTTTAATAGCTGAGTAATATTCCATTGTATATAGATAGCACATCTTTTTTATCCATTCATCTGTTGATGGAAATTTAGGTTGCTTCCATGTCTTGGCTCTTGTAAATAGTGCTGCAATGAATATCGGGGTGCATGTATCTTTTCAAATTATGTTTTTCTCCACATGTTTGCCCAAGAGTGGGATTGCAGAATCATATGGTAGCTCTGTTTTTAGTTTTATAAGGAACCTCCATATTGTTCTCCTTAGTGGTTTTACCAATTTACATTCCCACCAGCAGTATAGGAGGGTTCCCTTTTCTCCACACCCTCTTTCAACATTTATTTTTTGTAGATTTTTTGATGATGGCCATTCAGACTAGTGTGAGGTGATATCTCATTGTAGTTTTGATTTGCACTTCTCTAATAATTAGCAATGTTGAGAATCTTTTCATGTGCCTCTATTTCTTTGGAGAAATGTCTGTTTAGGTCTTCTGCCCATTTTTGGACTGGGATATTTGTTTTTTTGATATCGAGTCACATGAAATGTTTGTAAATTTTGGAGACTAATGCCTTGTCAGTCGTATTGTTTGCAAATATTTTCTCCCATTCTGTGGGTTGTCTTTTCATTTTGTCTATGGTTTCCTTTGCTGTGCAAAAGCTTTTGAGTTTAATTAGGTCCCACTTGTTTATTTTTGTTTTTATTTCTATTACTCTAGGAGACGGCTCAAAAAAGGTGTTGCTGCGATTTATGTCAAAGAGCATTCTGCCTCTGTTTTCGTCTAAGAGTTTTATAGTGTCTGGTCTTACATTTAGGTCTTTAATCCATTTGAGTTTATTTTTGTGTATGGTGTTAAAGAATGTTCTAATTTCATTTTTTTACATGTAGCTGTCAAGTTTCCCCACACCTTTTATTTAAGAGACTGTCTTTCCTCCATTGCATAGTCTTGCCTCCTTTGTCATAGATTAATGGAGCATAGGTGCGTGGGTTTATTTCTGGGCTTTCTATCCTGTTCCACTGATGTCTATTTCTGTTTTTGTTCCAGCACCATACTGTTTTGATGACTGTAGCTTTGTAGTATAGTCTGAAGTTAGGGAGCCTGATTCCTCTAGCTCTGTTTTTCTTTCTCAAGATTCCTTTGGCTATTTGGAGTCTTTTGTTTCTCCATACAAATTTTAAGATTTTTTGTTCTAGTTCTGTGAAATATGCCATTGGTAATTTGACAGGGATTGCATTGAATCTGTAGATTGCCTTGGGTAGTATAGTCATTTTGACAATATTGACTCTTCTAATCCAAGAACATGGTATATATTTTTATCTGTGTCATCTTCGATTTCTTTCATCAGCATCTTACAGTTTTTGGAGTACAGGTCTTTTGTCTCCTTAGGTAGGTTTATTCCTAGGTATTTTATTCTTTTTGATGTGATAGAAAATGGGATGTTTTAAAATTTCTCTTTCTGATTTTTGTTGTTAGTGTATAGAAGTGCAACAGATTTCTTTGTATTAATTTTGTATCCTGCAACTTTACCAAATTCATTGATGAGCTCTAGTAGTTTTCTGGTAGCATCTTTAGGATTTTCTATGTATAGTATCATGTCATCTGCAAACAGTGACAGTTTTACTTCTTTTCCAATTTGGAAAAACAGTAGAAAAGATCAATGAAACTAAAAGCTTATTCTAGAAGTTGTTTTATGTACTTACTTACAATTGTATTTATCTCTTTTATCTTTTGGAATTTATCCTGTTTCATTGGTTTTGGTCAGGCTCCAACTTTGTCAGTATTTTTCCAGATGGCTACCCAGTTGTCCCAACAACTTTTAAGTAATTATCCACTCTCCCCTCTGGTTTGAGATTAGGCATATTTCCCATATATATTAAATGAGTTTTTGGACTTTTGAGTCTGCTCCATTTTCTTTCTGTAAATTCACACTCGAATACTTTTTGTGGCAGTTTACAGTGCAGTCCCAGGCATATTCCTTAGCTTGTTTTTGATTAAATTTTCTTATTTTTTAAAAGGAAATAATGATATTATGTACCTCAAAGATACTGCAGGGCTTCCCTGGTGGCGCAGTGGTTGAGAGACCGCCTGCCGATGCAGGGGACGTGGGTTCGTGCCCCAGTCCGGGAGGATCCCACATGCCGCGGAGCGGCTGGGCCCGTGAGCCATGGTCACTGAGCCTGCGCGTCCGGAGCCTGTGCTCCGCAGCGGGAGAGGCCACAACAGTGAGAGGCCCGCGTACCCCCCCCCCCCAAAAAAAAAGATACTGCAAACATGGGATTAAATAATGCTTCAATGAGTTTAGCATAATATTTGGCCCATCCTAAACTCTCAAAAAATATTAGCAACTATTAATAGAATCACAGCATTATTGTATTTTCTTACTGCTGTTAAATTTCATTTATATTTTGCGATCGGTCCCAGTGTCTTCTGTGTGTGTGTGTGTGTGTGTGTGTGTGTGTGTGTGTGTGTGTATTCTGTTAGGTTTTCAGACAAATTAAAGTAGCTTAAACTCATACAGTTTTTGAGAAAGATTTCTCAGTCCCTCATGGTTCTGAGGATTAGTACTGCCCAGCAAGAATCTTTGTTCTAGACAGCATGCTCCCCACTGGGCTGCTGTTGCCATCTGCCCTAGGTCATGCCTGCCCCAGTTAATTATGTATTGCTGTTCCCTCTTGAAAATGCGCATGAGTCTGTCTCTCCTGTTTCAAACAAAGACTGATTCCCAGCCGGTCCCGTTTTCGCAAACTGCCAACAATGGATAGAATTGGCTAGTTTTGTCTCTCTTTCTCTAGTTCTACAGGGAAAACTTTACTCATCATCAAGTATGGGAATAGTGCCCCTAGCTAAGTAGTTGAAATTAAATCCAGTAACTGTAAACCTGGTGTAGAGCATGAAAAGAATGTTGGAAAGATCAGGGCACAAAAATTCACAGGCAACATAGCATCTTTTGTACCTGCTCCCAAAACAGAATCTTAGGATTTTTTTTTTTTTAAATCATCATCAGCAACAGAATATGCCCCCAAGCAGCAAAGCTCATAAAAAGTAGCTTTTATAACTTGATTATTTATTAGACTGTTTTTCCAATTTCTTTTTTTTAGGTCAGAAAATCTAGCATAGAATTTTATAACAGAGGAGCCAAAGGGATATAGATTTCTTAGGTACTAGCCAGTGAACTGAGCTACTGATTTCAGTGTTCACATTTAGGAGGTTTAGCAAAGAGAGCACATGGACTGTTCAACTTTATTTAATTTGGGAGGTAAACAAGAAAAATATCCAAGCCCAGGAATAAAGTCTTATTAAATACCACAACACCCCAGGCCACGAGAGAACTCTATTGCTCTTGGGCAAAATAGAATTGAAAACAAATAGAACTAGAGATTAGAGTACTAAGATAGTTGTTGGGGTTTATTTATTTAGTTTTCTTTTTTTTTTTTTTTTTTGAGTCAAATAAATTTTGAGAGCCCAGAAATAATTCTTTTTCACCATCTTGAAGTATAGAAGATCAGCTGCTAAGTCAGAGATTTATTTCTGAATTTCTACTTATACCCTTTGAAAGCATCTCTACATCTTGTGCCCAAGGGCAAAGCTTTAAGGAATATTTTCCATGGAAATCGAGTCATCAGACAGTCAAAATTTGGAATCATTCCCAGTTCTTCGGAAGTAAAGTTAATTAATCTGGACGCACATCATTTGTGTCTAAGAAATTCAAGAGAAGTGTAATTAGTTCAGCAATTAGTTTTAACTTTTCAGAAACATTTCTCAAAAATAGGCATTAAAATCTTGCCCCCTTCTCCCGGTAACCATATTTTTAACTGGTTTATTACTGCTGGTTGTTAAACATGCTGTCTCCTTGGTTGATCTTGTGGTAGAGGGAAAAATCCATTATTGACTCTTTCTGTGCTGTAAAGTTCTGCTTTATCTACATTCTCAATTGTGACTTATCGTTTGTTCTTAATGAGCATATGACGAGGATGTGCAGTGAACATTGTTTAGCATCTTGAATGGAAAAGGGATATTCATGCTTCCTTGAAAGTTGATTTTTTAATCCATTCCTTAGAAAACACTTCCTCTTGCTGTCCTCTAACTGGAGTCTAACCCTCACCCTTATGCATTTTGCTATGATGATTTTGACAAAAGAACTTAAATAAAAGTTGTTCAGGAAATGAGACTTAAATTATCTTATGTATAAATTTTTGGAGTCCTGTTGTTTTTCCCAAGTTAGAAAATGTGGAGTAATGTCTAGGGTCAGGTTTTATTTTATGTTATCAAACACATTCTAAATCTAGATGGCTGTTTAACCTGTTTTGGTCAGATAAATTAATACCAGCCATAAATGTCTTTAATTACCCTTTTAATCTTTTCTACATTAACAAAATCATGGTGTTTTGTAGCTTCAGTATTCCCTTTTTTTTTTTTTAAACTTCATATGCTTCTAATCACAAATGAACAAGGAATTAAACAGGATTTGTATTCTTATTGTTTCAAAATTGCTAAGTAAGAAAAGTCCACAGGTAGATGATTACAACTAATGATACGTTTATAATCTGTTTACTGTTTTTTTATTCAAAGTGAAGTGACTCTCCCCACCGAATTGTCTATCTCAGTAGGTTAAGAATGGGATTTGAAACTTATCTAGCCCTTTTAAGATTTTGTTGCTTGATTTTTCCTAGTTTCTATCTTTTGTTCATAGATTATCCTCGATGTTTATGTAACTTTAATGAAATATATTAAATACTGTATATATTTTCTTACAGTGTTTAAAAATCAGTGTAGAAATTACCGTGTTTGCCAAGGCAGTAGAGTTCCCAGTTTCCAAGGCAGTAGATTTCCTGAGTGGAGGTGACTGACTCAAGCCACACCATGAACATTCCAGTCAGCCACGGTCTGCATTTCTCCCTTCTCTTTCATATGGAGTTTGTAATCCCTAAACTACAGAAAGACACTTGGTTAAAAACCTAGTCATAAAGATTTATATTATTGTTTTACTTTGGGTTATTCTCATCATTTTCTATAAACCAAAATTCCCTAGACCCTCTTAGCCTGTTCCTCTTCTCCAAATAAATAGCAAATTGAGTTAAGAAGGAACCTGAAAAAGGCCAACATCAAGGCTAATGCTGAAGGTCAGTTGAATCTAAATAGATACCTTAGAATAATAGTGGAAGTTCAACATTCATCCATTCAACACATACTTATTGAGTACCTACTCTGTGCTAGGCCTCATTCCAGCAGCTGGATACTGAAAGAAATGGAGATAATAAACAACAGAGAATAAGGGAAGTATTTAAACAACCTACTTTACTACAATTATAATCTTACAAATTTTTTTAACCAGATTCTTGTAAGTTAAGACAGATCATACTTTACTTACTGTGGATAGAATAATGGGAACATCAGATTATAGCTTTAAAAAATATATTGAAATATAGTTGATTTACAATGTTGTGTTAGTTTCAGGTGTACAGCAAAATGATTCTGTGATTTTGAGATTATATATATATATATATTCTTTTTTAACATTATCTTGCATTATAGGGTTTTACAAGATATTGAGTATAGTTCCCTTTGCTATACAGTAGGTCCTTGTTGGTTATCTATTTTATATATAGTAGTGTTTATATTTTAATCCCAAACTCCTAATTTATCCCCACTACTTCCCCTTTGGTAATCATAAATTTGTCTTCTATGTCTGTGAGTCTAAAATATGCATGCCACTCAAAACACATCCCTTTTTGGCTATTATAGTCAAAATAACTGATTAATTTTACTTTTTAAAAAAATTCAGTAGCAGTCATGGTACCATTGTAACACACTTTAACTGAAAATTGATATTCTATCTCCAGAACAAAAGAGGCTGAATTATAAAAATTAATGTCAAAACTCTTCACTCTATCTTAATATGCTTACAGGCATAACGAGAAGAAAAATCAAAATCATCGTGTTTTGGATCCAGGATTGGTACTAATTCTTACATAGTCATATTGCTTCAGAGTACTCTCTAGCAATAATTTTTACCTTTCCATATTAATTTTTAAAGGTAGACTTTTGACAGGTGAGATGATTGTTATTTATCCTTTATCCATCTGTTTTTTAAAAATTGCATGTGCTCAATAAGCTAAGAGTAACAAGAATTTGAAAGCCTAAAAACAAAACAAAATCTCTGGGCATCTAGTATACTTTATGTAGGGTGATTTTCTAATGTTCTGTGAAAACAGGCAAATCAATACAAAGTAAGTATGTTTTTCTTTATTTCTAGGGATTTTGATTATATATCAAATTCACTTGGTCCACTAACATTAAGTAGATACTTGAGGTACATATAAATTTATTTTAAACAAATAATTCAAGAGGCATCAAGCTTTTATTTTTTTATGTAGTTGCAGTGCTTAGTTGGTCATTTCTTTAACATTTTGTAAGCTCTGTTCTTTTCCTGCAAGTCACATTAATCACAAGCATATGTACATTTAGATAGCAGTTATTATGGATAATAGTTGCTATTATTGAAAAATCAGCATTTATTGAATACTGACTATGGAAATTGTGTATTTATTATCTCATTTGGCCCACACAGCCACCCTACATGGCAGGTATTATTATTATTACTGTCTCCAGCTAATAGGTGAATGATTATAAAAATGAGTCATGGTCATAGTGATTGTTTTCCTGTAGTTAAAAATTCTACCTCTTGAACTACTCTATTTCTCATTTTATTATATCCTTTAGCCTGTTTTTATCCCAGTTTTTTAGTTCCTCTCCTAAGGTCATATTGGCAGGGCTAGGGTAGTAAAACGCTGTGACAAGGAGTCTGGACATAGTCAAAAGTGGAGAAAAAAGCCCCAAGGGAGCAGACTCCAGAGTGGACCAAGGCCACTGCTGATATATTTAGTAGTTTGGGAATCTTATGTTGCTTTCACAGACCAGGCAGCAGATGGTCTGGTTCAGAAGCTCAGTGCCTGGCAGAGAGCTGGGCACAGAATAGGCCTTCTCTAAGCATTTCAAATGAATAAGTGAGTGAACAAAAGAAAATCAGCTAAGACTATCAGGTCTCAAATTAGCTGGAATTCAGGTTCAAGGAGGCAACATTAGTTTCTAGCTGCTTATCACATGCCAATTATTGTACTGGAAAACTACACGCAGTAAATTCCATTTTATAAAACAGTACACCTTCCCAGCATGTAACTAGCTGAGAAACCAGATGTCCAGATTTCAGCAGGAAAACCAAATGCTGTTCTTAACACATAGTAGAGATGGAGTTGGGAAGTTGGGAGTGATGCTGTCACTATTCCTCAGTGCTTTGTTCTTCCGTAGGAACTTGGACAATTGACACAGGAAATAATAGTAAATTGCATGATTTCCAGAGCCTAGAAGCAGAGATTCTAATGTTTCAGTATGTCAGGCTCTTACTGCTCTTGGGTCAGGGACCAAGGCCTCAGATCTTCTGAGAAGATAGGGTAGGTAGAGGCCAACATGCAAAAATGATCAGAAGTGAGTATTGCAGCTTGTGAGTAAGTTGGAGACACACAGATTCAGCCTCCCTAATTCACGGGAAGAAGTCCCAGTCTTCAGGGGTTCTTATGAAAGAGGAGAGACAGGACTTATAGTAAAACTCAAAGCTCTACCGGCAAGGAGTTTGATCTTATTTCCCAATACACAAATCATTAGCTGTCCATTTTTTTGGCAAATAGCCTTCCTTGACCTCAGTTTACTGGTTTTCTCTGCTGTAAAGTAGGAATGCTGAATATTAGGCTATGAGAGAGAAAGAATTTGAATGGATTTCATAAGTAGAGGTGAGGCTGTGTTATGCCTCTAATTTCACGACCCAGTGAAAAGCAGCTAACCCTCCAAATATGCAGGCTGATTAGACTTATTCTGATCCTATTTCGCATCATCAGGGCAAATTATAAGCACTCGTTTATTCAGTGCTCATAAATCTGAATCCAGTGAACTAAGGCAGTTTTTGAAATCCCTCTCTAATTCTTGGAGTGATGGGTGTAATGTTTTGGGTGGGCATGACGGTGGGGCAGGATGGGGAAGGTGGAGGTCGAGGAATTAACATTTCTCAGCCATATTACAATTTTAAAATCGAGACTAAACCTACCTTAATCCACCAATAAGATGTCATGGACTTTTCTCTCTCCATGTTTTACTGTTAGTTTTTGTTTTTTTGTTTTCCCCTCTGTTTTGAAAATAAGTAGGATAAGAGTCAAGTGCTATCACTTAATCATTAACTAGACATTCTGTATCTAGAACAGGTGAATAATCTGGCCAAAGGGTCAGGAGGATGGTGACTAAAAATGATGTTAGAACCTAAATTCTTATGAAGGCTTGCTTTAATAATGAGGGAAGATGATTGTAATCATTCAGCTCAGGACAACAAAAATCGTTAAATGATTTGAGCCAATGTTACAAAATCAGTTGCGTGCCATAAACAATTAATTTAAATATTATTATGTAATATATGTGTGTATGCATATATTGATATATGTGTGTGAAAAACATATATATACATATACATAATTTAATGTCTTCTGTTTATGAAGACATCTTTTTAAGATGTTTATGGAAATTAAGATAATAGAATTATTCTTTTGACAGCAACTAATTTTAAAAGTGACAATATCCATTATGAATGTAGTAAAATGAAATTTGTTTTATTAGTGATAGATAACAGTATCTTTGTGTTCTTGAAAAATAGTTCTGAATGTACTCAGAAAGACACGTTAATAGCCTTGAGCAATAATTGATATGCAGAGTATTGATTCAAAGTTTCCTTCCCATAATTCTAAAGCCTGTGCCACACTTACCCCAGAGTTCCTTGGTCCACAGATTAGATATAACTGCTCTACAAAAATTATATATAAATCAAACGAAATTCTGGTCTTAAGGACCAGTTCTTCCTCTTCAAGCTGTTAACGTGGGTCTTGGCTTTAAGTCAGTGGGTTATGTTCTACATATTTAGGCTGATTCATACTCTCTTCTTTTAATTTTCCTGTTTCATAAGTACTTTGCTGTATAACTGATCCATCACCATTATATGTGGGTTACATTTTTGTTTAGGGGAAGAAAAGGGTAAAGATAATATCATGTATATTCCTTTTTAAACAGATTGGTTACTCTGGTAAAAACAAACACTAAGTCAATGCCTAATGGGGTGAATCTGAGAGGAAAGTGCTTTTAGTAAATTCAGGCTTGTAGACGTGTTAACATTTGGCTATCTTTGCTCTAAAGACGCAGGCTAATGAATGGGCTAGAGTAGCATTTATGAGCTCACTCCATTAAATCAGTTCTTTTTTCTTGTTAAATATCCAAAAGAGAAAGATGGTCCACTTAACTAGGAAAAAAAAGTTTTCATTTTAGTGCCATAGAAGCATGATGCATATTTCCTTTCTAATTTAATTTCTAACCATTAAGAGTCAATTCTATAAATGACCCACTGAAGCACTTGGAGAGATTAGAGAAGTATAAACCGAATGTCGTTTGAACTTGGCTGGCTAGACACCATGATGTTATATAGCATAATTTGAATTTAACATCACATTTTTATGAAGCCACCAAGATGAAGCCCAGTGACTTTCATAAACCATTACTAAGAAGGCCCTCAAATGGAGTATGAAAATCAGTCTCGTCTCTGGTCATTGTTATTATTCAAGGTCACATGGGCCAGGCCTTTCAGTCACTGTGATTTGAACTTTTGTTCAAATAGTCAGTTTCACTCTTGGAAATCAGAAAAAGGTTGTTTGTAGTCTGTGGGCTGAAGGAAAAGGATTATAGCTCTAATGAGCCAGATCTGTGCAAATGAGAAAATAATAATCTCCTCATAATTAGAACTTCCTTTTTAGAATAAATGTTGGCCCTGAGTTTTCAAAAGAAGAAAAATGATTTCATTATTTGGTTAAAAGAATATATGTAAATGAATGCCAAAGAGCTTACTGGAAAGGAGGAATTAAATTGACTTCAGCTTGTTTTCACAAGTATGTACATTGCTGAAATCTCACTCTGATGTTCTAGTCAAAACACTTATTGTTCCTTCCTCTCAATCATTTGGATACCAAGGACTGATATGTCATCTATTTGAGTAGAAGGTGATGTTTACTGCATAAAATGATTACTTTTATTCTTTTTAAAGTTTGTCCTGTAGGAAGCAGGGCTAGCACACCCATTTCACAGATGGAGAAAAAGCATGTGACTTGCTCAAGATTTAAGTGATTTTTTAAATTGGAATTAGAATTTAGGAGTGTCGTCTCCCATGTCCAGTGTGTAGATCATTGTAAGCAACAATAGCAGTGGCAGCACAAATCAGGAGGAGAAAGCATTTTAATAACTGTGGCAGTACCCAGTTTATAAGCATATGTTATTTGGAACTCAAAGAGAAGCGTGTGTACACATGGTTGTGATTGGGTGCTCAGACCGCCACATAAAGTGGCAACATATTACTTAATAGTCATAAAATTCTTCCAGGGTTTCTGGGCTCCTTTTTCTGGTCTCTCCTGGCCCACTGAGGTCTGCTGCGTTCCCTATTCCTTTAAAACCTGACCTGTCTGAGGCTTGAGACCAAGAAAGTTTAGAAGTCAAGTTGGAAGTTAATAGCCATTTGGAGTATCCTGCTGGAGAGGGCAGTGCCAGAGGGGAGTTCAAACTGAAAGAAAAGACAGCGAGCGTAGAGGAAGTGAGCTGTCCTGTGTGGCCCCTGTGGTAGGTCACCTCAGAGGAGAGGAGGGTTCCAGCCAAAGGAAGCGTCACTGTGGGGAGGCCCCTGGAATGGGGCAGCAATGTTTATTCACTTATCGGGGGGTTTGGGGGAAACCAAAGTTCAAAAGCCAGGGACTTTCCATAATTAAAGTATCTCCCTTTCCAGTCTCAAAAGAGCATCACCCTGAATTATCTTGATTTCATCACTATGGGAAACCAGTAAGACAGTCTGTCAAATACACTGTTATTTTCCACATTTTAGAGGTGTTAAAAAATATCCCATAGTGGTGATGTGGCTGCTCCCAAGATCATAAAGCTGGTTGGTGTGAGAGCTTGACTTTCTGTTGCTTTTGCTTGACCCTTTGTTGAGGACTCACTAGGGATTGATCCAAATGCGTAACCACTTTGTAGGAAGGAACAGGAGGCCTGTTCCCTGTCCTTGTTGTTTTATGTGGTCTTATGGTCAATATGATTGATAAAGTTGAACATGTCCAGGAAATGTAATGAAGTAAAAACTTCCACGGCAATGACTTTAGTCATGCGAACAGCTGTTTCTGAGGTAGATAAACAGTGTTAATGCACTGATCTGGTGATTATATATCATGGTAATAGGGGGTTACTGCTCCTGGGGAGAGAGCTTTGATCACTTTTAAGAGCTCAGTGATTATAGGACACTTAAAAAAATATCTTCACCACTCTTTATTAGGTGTTTGGCCTCCTCTGATCACTTCAAGTCCAAAATATAGGTTATAAAAAAAAAGAAACGAACTTTCATGTTTATATAGAAGAACTAATGAAAGAAGGCCTTTGGAAATTTTCCAAATTATCCCAGATAAACTGTGTTAATCCTCCGGATAGCCTGCTTGTGATGTATTAATACCATGAAGTTCAAATCTGACAATTTGGAATCAGTGGCACACAGATTTTTTAATTCCTGAAAAGAATACCTCCATCTTCCCACAAGTCTTAACTAAAGCCATCCCCCTCAAAAGCACACACACACAAAATTTTGATCTAAAGAGAATCAATAAGATGATTATCTTAGTCTTCAAGGGTCAAGTTTCCCTCCAAGATTTCCTCTTTCAACATTTGCTAAATGTACCCTGCTCTCCATCTCACAGTAAAGAGTATACAGAAGGGTGAGACAAAAGCATCTCATTCTTTCAACATAAAGCTATTGAACTCTGGTTATATGCATGGTGGTTATCTCAGTCTTGACAGTGGAGCCACAGTGTGAAATACAGAGACATCAATCAGCAGATGTGTAGACCCGCATGTCACACATGCGGAGGAGTGTAGAATGGAATATTTGAGGTTATTCCTCCACTCCTGAATTCAACCTGGATTAAAGCTTTAGCATTTAAAACTGGCCTTGCTGAAAATATAGCCCTGAATGGGTGAATAAACCTCATGAGCACAAGAGCTATCATCTGTTGAATGAGTTACCAAAATTAAGATACATTGTGTCTGTAGAAGCCCTTTGATTCACCAAGGGGGGAATAGACCAGTCAAGATATTGAATAGGGTTGATTTGGCATGGATTGTTCTTTCAAAACTGCACTGCTATCTCCTGGGTATATGATGATCAAAGTTAATAACATAGCAGTTGGCATAAGTAGATTAGCATTTGCTAGATGGATGGTATTGATATAAGTGATATGAATTTGGAGGAGGAGGGAAGGGAAAGCTTTCCATCAGTAGGATATGAATGTTTGCTCATGAGTGACTGTCCCTCAGTTCAAAATCCTATGAAAGCAAATTGGTGAAATGAAGCCTTTTCCACCTAGGGTATTTTAGAAAGGAAGGTTCATGTAAGGATTTGATCTAAAATTACTTTTATATTTATCCTCTCTTACCAAGGCTTCATTCTACTTTCTCTTTGTTCCCATGATCAAAATCAATGAGTATAGAACTTGGTATTTTCTTTCTTTGTGAGACAAAAACTCATATTTTTCATTGGTTGAGAGACGGAGATGAGGTCCTTACAGATATCCCTGGGATTAAAATGCATATTATGGATTTAATTAAACTAGCTACTATTTTCTCAATGGATCAGCATGCAAATACACTGGTGGAATGAGACTCAAAATACAAGTAAGAGTTAGCAATATTCAACGAGATAAGCTAAATTGTATCTTCTTATAAACGAATTGCTATTAATGACAAGAAAATAAGAACTGTTCCTATGGTTTAAAAAAATCATGAAAGCCCACTCCACTTATTTAAAGTGATACTCAGAACAGCCAAATTTTAGACTGCACAATAATTAAGCCACAGCAGAGATTTCTTTATAATCAAAATTGATCAATGTCAATATTAGTATATTATTAGGTATTTAAATACAAAATAGAAAATTATTTTGAGCTCACAGTCAATTTTTGGTGTGTCATTCCTTATGCCCAACTGTCCATGCTTAGGGCATGATGAATTCCTTTTGACCAAAAGTTTTCAGGTTTAATTTTTTTATTTAGTTCACGACCCAGTCTATATCATCTCTCCTTTATGCGTCCCCATAGCTGCCACACATATCATTTAATTCTTAATGACAACAAAAATACGTTTTCTTTTGGATTTTGAAACTTTTTTTTTTCCTGAAAAAAATCTACTCGCTATTCTTCCTTGCTGGAATCCATACAAATTCCCCTTAAAGGATTTAAAAATTCTCTTAGCAAAGTCATTACTTCAACTTGGCCATTAACACAGCACTGAATGTAACTTTTTTTAGTTTTTACTAAACAAAATTCGGTCTCATTACAATCTGTCCATCCTCTGATAGAGAAAGATGTGAAACACACACATTGAACATAATGTTCTCTGTGCACTCATAAAACACTAAGAAATACATGCAGAAAACATAATAGTGGAGAATCAAAGAAAACTGCAGTCTCAAGCATCGACTTAGCTATTGGTAAAAACGAAAACATAATAGTGGAGAACCAAAGAAAACTGCAGTCTCAAGTATCGACTCAGCTATTGATAAAAACTAAACTTCCAGCCAGGATGCTATGGTCTGAAATATTCACGTTGTGACTGGTGCTGAAAGGACCACTATTTATGTGGAATTGGTAGTAAGGCATTCATAACAATGCTCTGGCGCTCAGTCCTTTTAATCCCTGGGAGACTTCTCTATTTTTCGGGTTTGCGGTTCTGTTGCCATTGATACCAGTTTTTCAAGGAGAAGCAAGCTAAGCCTTGTCAGAGCTGACAGCAGTGTCTTCTGAAGCCTTTCCTTTTAAATTTAAGGTAAAGGCAAAGAAATTAGGCTGCCACACAGAGGTTCGGTGGTGCCCAGCCCTCTGGGATAATCCCTCGTGAAAGATCCTCATTTTCTTCAGTTTGCTCTATTGGAACCCCAGTCCAGGGATGAAGAATTCATAGCCCACAATGGCTGATTTGAAATATCCTAGACCATGTGGGTGAGAGGCTGAAGAAATTAAAATGAAAAGAATGTGTTTTCATCCTTCCTTACATTTCCCTTCTACTCACTGACTGTGTGTCCAGATGAACCTTGAAACGTATTGTTTCTTTTTTCTTTTTATATTTTTTATGCTTTTTATTTATTTATATTTTAAATTTTATTGAAATATAGTTGATGTACAATGCTGTGTTAATTTCTGCTATGCAGCAAAGTGATTCAGTTATACATATATATATATATATACACTCTTTTTTATATTCTTTTCCATTATGTTTTCTTTTTTAAAACATCTTTATTAGAGTATAATTGCTTTACAATGGTATGTCAGTTTCTGCTTTATAACAAAGTAAATCAGTTATACATATACATATGTCCCCATATCTCTTCCCTCTTGCATCTCTCTCCCTCTGACCCTCCCTATCCCACCCCTCTAGGTAATCACAAAGCACCGAGCTGATCTCCCTGTGCTATGCGGCTGCTTCCCACTAGCTATCTATTTTACATTTGGTAGTGTATATATGTCCATACCACTCTCTCACTTTGTCCCAGCTTACCCTTCGCCCTCCCCGTATCCTCAAGTCCATTCTCTAGTAGGTCTGCAACTTTTATTCCCATCTTGCCCCTAGATTCTTTTGACCATTTTCTTTCTTTTTTTTTTTTTAGATTCCATATATATGTGTTATCATACAGTATTTGTTTTTCTCTTTCTGACTTACTTCACTCTGTATGACAGACTCTAGGTCCATCCACCTCACTACAAATAGCTCAATTTCATTCCTTTTTATGGCTGAGTAATATTCCATTGTATATATGTGCCTCATCTTCTTTGTCCATTCATCTGTTGATGGACACTCAGGTTGCTTCCATGTGCTGGCTATTGTAAGTAGAGCTGCAGTGAACATTTTGGTACATGCTCTTCTTGAATTACGGTTTTCTCAGGGTATATGCCCAGTAGTGGGATTGCTGGGTCATATGGTAGTTCTATTTTTGGTTTTTTAAGGAGCCTCCATACTGTTTTCCATAGTGGCTGTATCAATTTACATTGCCACCAACAGTGCAAGAGGGTTCCCTTTTCTCCACACCCTCTCCAGCATTTATGGTTTGTAGATTTTTTGATGATGGCCATTCTGACCGATGTGAGATAATATCTCATTGTAGTTTTGATTTGCATTTCTCTAATGATTGATGATGTTGAGCATTCTTTCATGTGTTTGTTGGCAATCTGTATATCTTCTTTGGAGAAATGTCTATTTAGGTCTTCCGCCCATTTTCGGATTGGGTTGTTGTTTTTTTTTGATACTGAGTTGCATGAGTTGCTTGTATGTTTTGGAGATTAATCCTTTGTCAGTTGCTTCATTTGCAAATATTTTCTCTCATTCTGAGGGTTGTCTTTTCGTCTTGTTTATGGTTTCCTTTGCTGTGCAAAAGTTTTTAAGTTTCATTAGGTCCCATTTGTTTATTTTTGTTCTTCCATTTCTCTAGGAGGGGGGTCAAAAAGGATCTTGCTGTGATTTATGTTATAGAGTGTTCTGCCTATGTTTTCCTCTAAGAGTTTGATGGTGTCTGGCCTTACATTTAGGTCTTTAATCCATTTTGAGTTTATTTTTGTGTATGGTGTTACGGAGTGTTCTAATTTCATTCTTTTACATGTAGCTGTCCAGTTTTCCCAGCACCACTTATTGAAGTGGCTGTCTTTTCTCCATTGGATATTCTTGCCTCATTTGTCAAAGATAAGGTGACCGGGGCTTCCCTGGTGGCGCAGTGGTTGAGAGTCTGCCTGCCGATGCAGGGGACATGGGTTCGTGCCCTGGTCCGGGAAGATCCCACATGCCGCGGAGTGGCTGGGCCCGTGAGCCATTGCTGCTGAGCCTGCGCGTCCGGAGCCTGTGCTCCAGAAAGAGAGAGGCCACAACAGTGAGAGGCCCGTGTACCACAAAAGAAAAATAAATAAATAAAAGATAAGGTGACCATATGTGCGTGGGTTTATCTCTGGGCTTTCTGTCTTGTTCCAGTGATCTATATTTCTGTTTTTGTGCCAGTACCACACTGTCTTGATTACTGTAGCTTTGTAGTATAGTCTGAAGTCAGGGAGCCTGATTCCTCCAGCTCCGTTTTTCGTTCTCAAGATTACTTTGGCTATTCGGGGTCTTTGTGTTTCCATACAAATTGTGAAATTTTTTCTTCTAGTTCTGTGAAAAATGCCAGTGGTAGTTTGATAGGGATTGCATGGAATTTGTAGATTGCTTTGGGTTGTAGAGTCATTTTCATGATATTGATTCTTCTAATCCAAGAACATGGTATATCTCTCCATCTATTTGTATCATCTTTAATTTCTTCCATCAGTGTCTTATAATTTTCTGCATACACATCTTTTATCTCCTTAGGTAGGTTTATTCCTAGATATTTTATTCATTTTTTTGTAGTGGTAAATGGGAGTGTTTTCTTAATTTCACTTTCAGATTTTTCATCATAAGTGTATAAGAATGCCAGAGATTTCTGTGCATTAATTTTGTATCCTGCTACTTTACCAAATTCATTGATTAGTTCTAGTAGTTTTCTGGTAACATCTTTAGGATTCTCTATGTATAGTATCATGTCATCTGCAAACAGTGACAGTTTTACTTCTTCTTTTCCAATTTGAATTCCTTTTATTTCTTTTTCTTCTCTGATTGCTGTGGCTAAAACTTCCAAAACTATGTTGAATAATAGTAGTGACAGTGGGCAACCTTGTCTTGTTCCTGAGCTTAGTGGAAATGGTTTCAGTTTTTCACCATTGAGGATGATGTTGGCTGTGGGTTTGTCATATATGGCCTTTATTATGTTGAGGAAAGTTCCCTCTATGCCTACT
Organism: Hyperoodon ampullatus; assembly: GCF_949752795.1. NCBI lineage: Eukaryota > Metazoa > Chordata > Mammalia > Artiodactyla > Ziphiidae > Hyperoodon > Hyperoodon ampullatus. The sequence continues at coordinate 68,902,578 of NC_136926.1, forward strand.
TTCTGGAGGGTTTTTTTCATAAATGGGTGTTGAATTTTGTCAAAAGCTTTCTCTGCATCTATTGAGATGATCATACGGTTTTTCTCTTTCAATTTGTTAACATGGTGTATCACATTGATTGATTTGGGTATATTGAAGAATCGTATCATTCCTGGGATAAACCCCACTTGATCATAATGTATGATCCTTTTAATGTGCTGTTGGATTCTGTTTACTAGTATTTTGTTGAGGATTTTTGCATCTGTGTTCATCAGTGATATTGGCCTGTAGTTTTCTTTCTTTGTGACATCTTTGTCTGGTTTTGGCATCAGAGTGATGGTGGCCTCATAGAATGAGTTTGGGAGTGTTCCTCCCTCTGCTGTATTTTGGAAGAGTTTGAGAAAGATAGGTGTTAGCTCTTCTCTAAATGTTTGATAGAATTCGCCTGCGAAGCCATTTGGTCCTGGGCTTTTGTTTGTTGGAAGATTTTTCATCACAGTTTCAATTTCAGGGCTTTTGATTGGTCTGTTCATATTTTCTAATTCTTCCTGGTTCAGTCTCGGAAGATTGTGCGTTTCTAAGAATTTGTCCATTTCTTCCAGGTTGTCCATTTTATTGGCATATAGTTGCTTGTAGTAATCTCTCATAATCCTTTGTATTTCTGCAGTGTCAGTTGTTACTTCTCCTTTTTCATTTCTAATTCTATTGATTTGAGTCCTCTCCCTTTTTTTCTTGGTGAGTCTGGCTAATAGTTTATCAATTTTGTTCATCTTCTCAAAGAACCAGCTTTTGGTTTTATTGATCTTTGCTATCGTTTCCTTCATTTCTTTTTCATTTATTTCTGATCTGATCGTTATGATTTCTTTCCTTCTGCTAACTTTGGGGTTGTTTTGTTCTTCTTTCTCTACTTGCTTTAGGTGTAAGTTTAGGTTGTTTATTTGAGGTCTTTCTTGTTTCTTAAAGTAGGCTTGTATAGCTATAAACTTCCCTCTTAGTACTGCTTTTGCTGCATCCTATAGGTTTTGGGTCATTGTGTTTTCATTGTCATTTGTTTCTAGGTATTTTTTGATTTCGTCTTTGATTTCTTCAGTGATCTCTTGGTTGTTAAGTAGTGTGTTGTTTAGCCTCCATGTGTTTGTATTTTTTACAGATTTTTTTCCTGTAATTGATATCTAGTCTCATAGCGTTGTTGTCAGAAAAGATACTTAATACGATTTCAATTTTCTTAAATTTACCAAGGCTTGATTTGTGACCCAAGATATGATCTATCCTGGAGAATGTTCCATGAGCACTTGAGAAGGATGTGTATTTTGTTGTTTTTGGATGGAATGTCCTATAAATATCAATTAAGTCCATCTTGTTTAATGTATCATTTAAAGCTTGTGTTTCCTTATTTATTTTCCTTTTGGATGATCTGTCCATTGGTGAAAGTGGGGTGTTAAAGTCCCCTACTATGATTGTGTTACTGTCGATTTCCCCTTTTATGGCTGTTAGTATTTACCTTAGGTATTGAGGTGCTCCTATGTTGGGTGCATAAATATTTACAATTGTTATATCTTCTTCTTGGATCGATCCCTTGATCATTATGTAGTGTCCTTCTTTGTCTCTTTTAATAGTCTTTGTTTTAAAGTCGTTTTTGTCTGATATGAGAATTGCTGCTCCAGCTTTCTTTTGATTTCCATTTGCATGGAATATCTTTTTCCATCCCCTTACTTTCAATCTGTATGTGTCTCTAGGTCTGAAGTGGGTCTCTTGTAGACAGCATATATATGGGTCTTGTTTTTGTATCCATTCAGCCAGTCTGTGTCTTTTGGCTGGAGCATTTAATCCATTTACATTTAAGATAATTATCGATATGTATGTTCCTGTTACCATTTTCTTAATTGTTTTGGGCTTATTATTGTAGGTCTTTTCCTTCTTTTGTGTTTCCTGCCTAGAGAAGTTCCTTTAGCATTTGTTGTAAAGCTGGTTTGTTGGTGCTGAATTCTCTTAGCTTTTGCTTGTCTATAAAGTTTTTAATTTCTCCGTCAAATCTGAATGAGATCCTTTCTGGATAGAGTAATCTTGGTTGTAGGTTTTTCTGTTTCATCACTTTAAATATGTCCTGCCACTCCCTTCTGGCTTGCAGAGTTTCTGCTGAAAGATCAGCTGTTAACCTTATGGGGATTCCCTTATGTGTTACTTGTTGTTTTTCCCTTGCTTTTTTTTAATATTTGTTCTTTGTATTTAATTATTGATAGTTTGATTAATATGTGTCTTGGCGTGTTTCTCCTTGGATTTATCCTGTATGGGACTTTCTGTGCTTCTTAGACTTCGTTAACTGTTTCCTTTCCCATATCAGGGAAGTTTTCAACTATAATCTCTTCAAATATTTTCTCAGTCCCTTTCTTTTCCTCTTTTTCTTCTGGGACCCCTGTAATTCGAATGTTGGTGCATTTAATATTGTCCCAGAGGTTTCTGAGACTGTCCTCAATTCTTTTCATAGTTTTTTCTTTATTCTGCTCTGCAGTAGTTCTTTCCACTCTTTTATCTTCCAGGTCACTTATCCATTCTTCTGCCTCAGTTATTCTATTGATCCCTTCTAGAGAATTTTTTATTTCATTTATTATGTTGTTCATCTCTGTTTGTTTGCCCTGTAGTTCTTCTAGGTCCTTGTTAAATGTTTCTTGTATTTTCTCCATTCTATTTCCAAGATTTTGGATCATCTTTACTATCATTATTATGAATTCTTTTTCAGGTAGACTGCCTATTTCGTCTTCATTTGTTATGTCTGGTGGGTTTTTACCTTGCTCCTTCATCTGCTGTGTGTTTCTCTGTCTTCTTATTTTGCTTGACTTACTGTGTTTGGGGTCTCCTTTTTTCAGGCTGCAGGTTTATAGTTTTTGTTGTTTTTGGTGTCTGTCCCCAGTGGCTAAGGTTGGTTCAGTGGGTTGTGTAGCCTTCCTGGTGGAGGGGACTAGTGCCTGTGTTCTGGTGCATGAGGCTGTATCTTGTCTTTCTGCTGGGCAGGTTCACGTCTGGTGGTGTGTTTTGGGGTGTCTGCGGCCTTATTATGATTTTAGGTAGCCTCTGTGCTAATTGATGGTGTTGTGTTCCTGTCTTGCTAGTTGTTTGGCATAGGGTGTCCTGCACTGTAGCTTGCTGGTCGTTGAGTGGAGCTGGGTCTTGGCATTGAGAAGGAGATCTCTGGTAGATTTTCGCCGTGGAGCTGGGAGGTCTCTTGTGGACCAGTGTCCTGAACTTGGCTTTCCCACCTCAGTGGCACAGCCCTGATGCCTGGCTGGAGCATCAAGAGTCTGTCATCCACACGGCTCAGAATAAAAGGGAGAATAAAAAGAAAGAAGACGATAAAATAAAATAAAGTTATTAAAATAAAAAATAATTATTAAGAAAAAAAAATTTTAAGTAATAAAAAAAACAACGGACAGACAGAACCCTAGGACAAATGGTAAAAGCAAAGCTATATAGACAAAATCACACACAGAAGCATGTACATACACACTCACAAAAAGTGAAAAAGGGGGAAAAAATATATATCATTGCTCCCAAAGGCCACCTCCTTAGTTCGGGATGATTCGTTGTCTATTCAGGTATTCCACAGATGCAGGGTACATCAAGTTGATTGTGGAGATTTAATCCGCTGCTCCTGAGGCTGCTGGGAGAGATTTCCCTTTCTCTTCTTTGTTTGCCCAGCTCCCGGGGTTCAGCTTTGGATTTGGCCGTGCCTCTGCATGTAGGTCGCCTGAGGGCGTCTGGTCTTCACTCAGACAGGACGGGGTTAAAGGAGCCGCTAATTCGGATGCTCTGGCTCACTCAGGCCGGGGGGAGGGAGGGGTACGTAGGCGGGGCGAGCCTGTGGTGGCAGAGGCCGGCGTGACGTTGCACCAGCCTGAGGCGCGCCGTGCGTGCGTTCTCCCGGGGAAGTTGTCCCTGGGTCACGGGACCCTGGCAGTGGCGGGCTGCACAGGCTCCCGGGAGGGGAGGTGTGGATAGTGACCTGTGCTCGCACACAGGCTTCATGGTGGTGGCAGCAGCAGCCTTAGCATCTCATGCCCGTCTCTGGGGTCTGTGCTGATAGCCGCGGCTCGTGCCCATCTCTGGAGCTCCTTTAAGCGGCGCTCTTAGTCCCCTCTGCTCGTGCACCAGGAAACAAAGAGGGAAGAAAAATTCTCTTGCCTCTTCGGCAGCTCCAGGCTTTTTCCTGGGCTCAGCTCCAGGCTTTTTCCCGGGCTCCCTCCCGGCTAGCTGTGGTGCACTAACCCCCTGCTGTGTTCAGGCCGGCAACCCCAGACCTCTCCTTGGAATTCGACCTCTGAAGCCGGAGCCTCAGCTCCCAGCCCCCACCCGCCCTGGCAGGTGAGCAGACAAGCCTCTCGGTCTGGTGAGTGCTTGTCGGCACCGGTCCTCTGTGCGGGAATCTCTCCTCTTTGCCCTCCGCACCCCTGTTGCTGCGCTCTCCTCTGTGGCCCCGAAGCTTCCCCCTCTGCCACCCGCAGTCTCCGCCCGCGAAGGGGCTTCTAGTGTGTGGAAACCTTTCCTCCTTCACGGCTCCCTCCCACTGGTGCAGGTCCCATCCCTATTCTTTTGTCTCTGTTTTTTCTTTTTTCTTTTGCCGTACCCAGGTATGTGGGGAGTTTCTTTCCCTTTGGGAGGTCTGAGGTCTTCTGCCAGCGTTCAGTAGGTGTTCTGTAGGAGTTGTTCCACATGTAGATGTATTTCTGATGTATTTGTGGGGAGGAAGGTGATTTCCACGTCACTGTTCCACCATCTTGAAGCTCCTGCTCCATTATGGTTTATCACAGGATATTGAATATAGTTCCCTGTGCTACACAGTAGGATCTTGGTGTTTATCCGGCCTATTGTTCCTCAGTCTGATATTCTTAGTAGCTTTTCTTAGGTCCATTTTGGCACTGGTCTACATTCCTTTTCTCAGTGTGAAATGTCATTTAGAGTTGCATTACTAATTTACTAGGGTTTAACGTTAATAACCAGCTTTACCAAATTTAGCCTATAAATACATAAATTCTTAATGAGTACATTATTCAACTATTATGGTATTAAGAAAGTCTTATATGGGATATTAGAGTTTATAAAAAAGATGTATCTCCTCAGGCTGTAGAACTGAGCTTTATGGTGGTAATTTCCATATTATAGACCTTTAATTGCTAGGGTTAATTCTGTGTTTTAATGGCTAACAGAAGGAATAGTCTGGATCATTGCTTCTCAAATTTTAATGTACTTATGAATCCCCTTGGGATCTTTGTAACTGGAGATTCTGAATCAGTAGTGTAGGGTGAGGTCTGTGAGTCAGTTCCTAGTGGTCCCCAAAACAGGGATGTAGGGAGACCTAAACACCTTAGAAATTCAGGACTTTGTTCATCCCCTTTAAAATAGCCTCTGGCCTTCATTTTGGGCTGCCCCTAAAATACTCACCTGCCAGTTTATTATCTGTCTCAGACTCTCCATCTTCTTAGAATATCTTTGCCAGATTCAGCAAAAACAACCCAGGATGCCCAGTTAAATTTTAATATCAGATAAACAATGAACATTTTTTAGTATAATTACATCTACAGTAGTGCATGGGACATGCTTATACCAAAAACTTATTTATTATTTATTTAAACTTAACATTTCACTGGATGTTCTGTATTTGATCCGGCTAACTTCTTCTTGAAACTAGTGCCTTGATGTGGATTGTTCTAGATCAACCTCAGCACTACTGACTTCGGGGCCATATAATTCTGTGCTGTGAGGGGCTGTCCTGGGTGTTGCGGGAGGTTTAGCAGCATCCTTAGCTTTAACCTGCTACATGCCTGTAGCACGTCGTTGTTACAGTGGGAAGTGAGGAGATGGGAGATGTCTATGGACATTACCAGTGTCTCCTGGGGGAGCAAACCCACCCCCAGTTGAGATCCACCTGTCTAGAGGAAGAGATTGTGTGTGTGTCTGTGTTGTGTGTGTGTTTCTGGATGTTTAGGGGCCAAAACTTCAGGAAAGATTTGGTCATCTGTCTTTTTCGGTCAAATATGATATATAATGAAGTTTTCTATAAGGTCAGTGAAAGTTATGAGATTACTGAAAAACTTAGAGGCAAATATTGTTTTCTATTTATCTACCTATGCACCTATTTCCTCATGCCTTATCACCTCAACACATGCACCAATTTAGCATTTAAAAGCTATGTTAATCATAATGTTAATTATACATACAGTTTCCTGAGTATGTTACCCCATGTCTACAGCTGTGGAATATTCATTTGTCCTAAGTGTCTATGGGATTAGACTCCTACTATCTTCCCCAGCATTCGTGGTCTTCCACTAGCTCCCTTCTCCCTCCCCAACTCCTCTCCCCTTTGGTTTTCCACCATAGTCTCTAATGTTTCTCTCTTATCCACTCGATTGTGCAATGCAAACCAGATGTATACCACTCACTGATTACAGTGTTGCCCACGTGTTTTCTGATCATGTGCTTTCCTCGCGTTGCCTTCCTTCTACCCTGCCTCAATAGCCATCCTTTAAAGAAGTCTGTGCAATCCAGTACTCCTCAGGCACAAAAAAATAATGAAATTGTACCATCTGCAACAGCATGGGTGGGCTTGGAGGGTATTATGCTAAATGAAATAAGCCAGAGAGAAAGAAAAATACTATATGATATCACTTATATGTGGAATCTAAAAAATACAATAAATTATAACCCAAAAGAGGAAGACTCACAGATATAGAAAACAAACTAGTGGTTACTATTAGGGAGAGGGAAGGAAGGAGGGGTGATATAGCATTAGGGGAGTAAGAGGTACAAACTGTTATGTATACAATAAACTACAAGGATATATTGTACAATACAGGGAATATAGACAATAATTTATAATAACTATAAATGGAGTATAACCTTTAAAAATTGTGAATCACTATATTGCACACCTGTAACTCATATAATATTGTACATGAACTCTTAACTCAATCAAAAAAAAAAAAACAACCCCCAAAACAGATCAGAGCAAAACAAAAAAGCAGTCTGTAAAATTCAACTCTTCAAGAAACCCTATTCTTATGTTCTGAGCCTGAAAGAATCACCCTTTCTTCTGGCACTTTATAATCTGTCTCTTCTTTATAGCACAGCACACTTTTCCTTTGGATTAGAAACATTTATGGACTTTATCTCTCTTGCACACCTGGAAAGACCTTTAAAGTAGGTTTTGGAATTGATTCAATGTTGCATCCTCCATAGACCATCAATGTGCAGTCCCCCAGGTGCTCCCACCTTAAAGCCTTTGCATGTGTGTTTCCCTCTGCTTGGCACGTTTTGTCTAACATAACCTCATGGCCATACTCCCTCACATCATTGAGATCTTTTCTAGGTAAGGCCCTTCCTGACCTCCCTGTTTAAAACTGCCACAGATCCCAGCTCCAACACACTTAAACCCCTTTCTTGATTTATTTCTTTTCATGATAGTCATCCCCTTCTCTCATGCTTTATTTTTACCAATTTATTTATTATAATTTATAATAAATAACATAAAGTATATAATTTATAATATATATATAATAATTTATAATAAATACATTATAAAGTATATAATTTTTACTCTTATTATTATTTTCTTAATGCCTGGAGTAGTTTCTGGAACATATTAGGTGCTCGGTAAATACCTGTTGACTAATAGATTAATGTACGAGAATACCTGAAAGTACCACCTCCAAAGGAGTTGGTCTTAAAAATTCCAATCCATGGGAATATAAGTAGAATAATTGGCAGAAACAAAACTATTTTAAGGTAGAATTTCTTACACACCCAGACACAAGCTCATCATTTTCTAATCCTATCTTGCATTTATTTCACACAGAAAACTTAGAAAGAAAAGCTAAAAAAAATCATGTTGATTGCAGTTTGGAGGGAATGGTACTGAAAAGGCTCCCTTGCTTAAACTTCTCTAATGCAAGGTTCTGGAAATTCCACCATTCCTGATATAATAAATGCTATATTACTTGTTATTAGCTAAGTAGTTGTAGAAATATGATTGGGCCAAAAAGAAAGTGGAAAAAAAGCTGTTTCATAAACCCTTGCTTCGTTTTCCTTTCATCTCCTTTATTTTTCTTCATAATAGTTGTATTTGAAGTGAGCAAGTGCCCTCTGGGGCTGTGCCTACATGGAATGTTAAGGTATTAATGGGTCATTTTTGTGCGATTTGTTCACATAAGTCAAATATGCCAGATGGGTAGGTTATTCTCCCAACTGCATTGACCAGCTGTACATGAAATTGCCTAGTTAATTTAGAACTCCTGAGTTAACATGACCATGGACAAAGAGTCAAACTTTTTTTTTTTTTTTTCTAAAGGACCAGATAGTAAATACTTCTGGATTTGCAGGTCACATAATCTCTGCCACAACTGCTCAGCTCTTCCACTGTAGCTTTAAAGCAGCCATAGGCAATAGGTCAAGAAATGTACGTGGCTATGTTCCAGTTAAGCTTTGTTTTATAGATCCATATATAACACTTTATAGATAGATCTATAAAGCTTTGTTTTATAGATATTTGAATTTTATGTAATTTTCACATCATGGATTTTTTTTTTTTTTTTTTTTTTTTTGCTCTTGTTCAACCATTCTTAGCTTGTGAGCCCTACAAAAACAGGTGGCAGACCAGATTTGGCCCACAGACTATATGGTTTGCTGACCTTTGCTACAGACTTTCTGCTTCAAGATGATGTTGTCCTTGTAGGCTATCCTAGTTCAAAAGGAGCAGAACTTGCTTGGAATGGAGCAGCCATGTCAAATGTGTGAGACCATGCCTGTGTTAAATAAAAGAAAGACAAGATTTTGAGTCAGACAGCAGTTTGCAGCCAGTATTGCAAGCCAGACTCTTGAGTTTCATCTCCAATTAAGACTTTGTAGATTACTTGTGCTTTTATCTAAATCTTGTTCTCACTCTGCAACGTTTAGGCCTAATTACTGTAGGCTAATTTTTTATGGTACTATCTCTTCTCCTAGCATTTTGGAAAAACTTCATCAGTGTTTTTTTTAAAGTTGGCATTAGTATTTATTTGTAGAAGTGGAGAGTTAAGCATGTTATTTTCTACCCTTTGTGTTGCTTAATGTTTTGTATTGTGTTTTCTCTGCCCATGTGATCTTAGCTGCAGAGAGGTAGTTCCAGCAAAAGGCAGAGATGCTCAGGGTTTAGTACTATGCAGTTAAGATTTAAAGACACTAATTGTATTAACATTTATTTTTAGATCTTGTCCATAATGATCATTTTCTCTCTCATTCATTGACAAGTGTTTGAATAAATTGCTTACAACTTTAATGCTTTTATAATACAACCCTTGTGGATACCAGAGTATATCTTTCCCAAGATATTTTAGGCAATTGTCTCAACTTCCTTTTTTTTTTTTTCTCCCCTCAAGAATGTCAAAAGGTACATTTCATAGCCTCATTGTATAGTTCATCCAACTGTTACTGGTCATCATTCATGTGGTCATGATTTTTCAATCCAGTTTGTCTCATAATTAAACATTTTGCAGCCTCCGTACCAGACCAAAGCATCTGCTCTTAGAAATGTTGGTTTTTCCAAGCAGGAGGCTTTTCTGATGCTTCTCTCTGAAGATGCATAGAGTACTTTCATCTTGGCAGGGGGAGTCTGGGTTTAGCCTTAGAAAAGAAATCTGTTCAGATGCTGATAATTTATTTTCAATCGGTAAAATTAGTATACCACTTAATAAATGAAAAGGGTCTCTTTCTACCCACTTTATATCACAAAGGATTAAGATCTCTTGTCCCTTGTTTTAATCAGAGATTTAAAATATGTTTCCATCTAAATGCATTAGCACTGAGCTCCCCTGCCTCCTCAACTTGCACTCCATTTTGAAAAGCTGATTAAATTGTTTCATTGCTGATTGGCTGTAAGCCCATGCACCTTCCTGGCTACAAGCCATTAACACCCTGGCCACAAGTGCTGACAGGAAGATGAAGAGATTTACACCCTCTGATTTCTGTATTAACAACAAGGACAAAACAGTATGTGGTCCTGTCAGTGGATAATGCAGTTTAAAGATATATTTTCTTTTTCCACAGGTGCATTTTTCTCTGAAAATTAGCAGTTCAGCTTGGTGTGAATAATAAGGTGTCTTCTCTGATAAGTCTGATTCATATTAAAAAAAATCTGTATTATGGACAAGTTCAGGATTTATAAGGCTATTAGCATTTCTCTAAATGATAAAACTGGAGTCAGCTTATTCTTGGGATCTAAGTTTTGATAACCTGAAAAACTTAGTGGAGAGAAACAAGTATGGAAGATGTTACATTTTATAAAGGGAAAATGCATACACATGTAATAATAGTGAAAAAGAACTTTTCTTAATCATTCAGTTATTTAAGATAAAATTACTTTTTAACAACTAGAAACAATGCAGTATGATAATATGATCACTTTACCCAATTAATTCTCCATTTGTTTAATAACCAACTATATATCTTAGTAGGAATATATGTGAAGTAAATGTATGTGTTTGTATACACACATTCACTTGAAATACATGTATATATTTGACTACAGTTGCACATATATAAGTATACATATATGCACATACTCTTATGTATCTGTATCTATATCTATACACACATACATACATAAGCACGTGTATGAATATTTACTAATCATGCCCATATATATGTGTGTGGGTATATGTATGTGTGTGTGTATATATATATATATAGCACATATAGACATATACTCAGATATATACAACCTCTAATATATAAAAATTGGAAAAAATAAATTGAAGATGGGGTAAAGTATTAATTTTGTATATTTAACACATTTTTCCATAAAATGAAATGATTAGATTTGTTTCATCTCTAAGGCCTCTTTCAGCCTTAAGTGATGAACCTAATATTTGTATATCTTCATATTCATTTGAGAATTCTGGAGATGTTTGTAATGATTATTGGAGGATAGAAATACTATAGAAGGAATACAGATGAAAAATCAGGCTTTTAATAATTAATTGCCCAATAACCATTAACCCCATACTACTGCAAAGGCACTGTGCTGGGCAGAAGAGATGATGAAAGAATTGAAGGCTTATTCTTACTTTCAGGTAGCTTACAGGTTACTTTTGGACAAATGTGTAGACTGACATGAAAGCTGTCACTGTAAAGCAGGGATTGATAAGTGGGGTAAAAAATGCAAAACCAAGTCCTACATTTCAGTATCAGGAGAATTCACTTTAAAAAAATGTAGACTGTACTGTAAATCGTGTTTGTCAATTACTTTGCTTACAAAATCTTCTCTTGATAGCTGGCTCAAAGATAGTCCAAATCCTTAGGGTCTAAATTATTAGAAGTTGTAAGTTCTAAATTGCAATAATGAGACTTTCCCATAAATTGAGGCCACCATTAAAATATTCTCAAACTTTAAGATGAAATAAATCAAGTGAAGCTAACTATTTTAGAGTTTTCTTAACAGATGGCCCTTTGAATAAATGGGCAAAACAAAAGTAATTGCTCCTCAATGTGATCCAACTTAAAACAAGGGTATTATTTGATGTTTTCACCATGGGAGACACTGAGCTTTGAATATTCACAGAAACATAGAACAATATTTCTATCCTTGAGCAAAGTAAAATTTAACTGAATAGAAGAGATGCATGAAAATATGATGATACCAATGAATGGTTGAGGATTGCCAAGTGAGTGCCAATGAGAATGTATTTGATGAGATATCAGAGAAGAAAAGGGAAAACAGATTTGACTTGGATCTCAAAGATTGAGTTGGGTTCAGATACTTTACTTGTGCATTCAGCAGATATTTATTGAGTGGCTACTAAGAACCAGGCACCTAGGATAGAACGGTAAACAAATCCAGATAAGGGTCAGCCCTCATAAAGTATGAAAAAGCAAAGGAATCAGATAGGTGGGTGGAGAGCAGAGGGGTGGCAAAGCTGAACAGGTAGATGGGAGAGTATAAAGCCACGTTCAGAAGCTCAGTGAGAAGATCAGTTGTATAATAGGACATATGGTTACTAAAGGAGAATTATAGGAGATAGAGATGGAGAGTGAATGACTTCATAAACCCAAGAAAAAATACTCACTATATCTGATAAGAAATTTGAGAAATAATGCTGTATTCTGAGATTCCCAATAAAATCAGGTTAACCCTTTGTAAGTTTAGTAGTGAGAAATTGCTTTAAAGATGCACCTCACCATACTCATAAGGGACTTAAGATTGATGGACTCCATTGGTATCTTAAGAAATGTTTCTAGATGTAAGACTAAATTCAGTAGAATATTTCCCAAAAGGATGAATAGAGATTACAATAAGCTGTCATCTGTGTCTCAAACACCACTCTTATACAGAAGTAGTATCTTTAAATCACTCTAAAGACTGTCTCAAATCCTCAAATGCTGTGGCCAAGAGGAGAGCAGAATACATAAGAGTTTGCTTCAAAGAAAGCAAAATTTGATTCAAAGTGAATACAAAAATCTTTGCAAAATTTAGGATAAATCTAGCTGTTTTCAACTTGTACTTTTGATCTTCTCTTTGTTGAAAAGCTATATGCCTTAAAAATAACAATAGTTTAGGTAGCCTTTGAGAACAAGAGTTTTATCTACAGAGCCAAAGTAAATTAGAGTGACTAAATTAATGAGAAAGCTCAATAAACAACAAGGTAGCTCACTTGTGATTATAAACAAAGGAATAAGAGTTGTTCATATTAACTTGAGTTGGTCAGTTGTTGCAATACTGGGCAAAGTTATGGGCTCCTCTCTTACCATAAATCTCCAAGCTTGTTTTTAAATCCCTTTTAAGTGTCTCTGTGATAAATGTTGTCTGATGAGCACTGTTATCTCTACTAGACCGGCAGCTCCATTAGGGCAGTGATGGGGAATGTTTTATTTACTTCTGTAAATCCAATGATTCACAGTTTCTATTATATTAGTTTTGTTAAGTGTTGGTGGATGACTGTAAGGTCTGGCCACATATTAAGTTGTTGAAACACAGAGTCACAGGGTTATATAATTTTATAAATGGAAAGAACTTTGACGATTACCTCTAATCCTTTCAACTTTGAGATTCAGAGCTTGAGAGCCAGTAATTTCCTTATCTCTTACTCTTGTTCTAGTTTTAATATCACATCTCTTACTCTAGTGTGTTTTCTTCTTGTTTCCTTCAAACTACCACATATACCCACTTAACCCAAAGCCAAAATACCTTACCCCACAGCCTAAACATTTTATTTGGAAACCAGGGCTCTTTTTTTCTTTTTTAAATTAGCGTTGTTATTTATTTAGAAAAACTCTTATAAAATGTACAAAGATAGAGACTTCAGAAGTAATAATCACATTTGAAATTGTTTATGATGAATTAACACAAGCTCCAGACCAAGTTTTGGCAGCTGTAATCAACAAACTATTGAGAATATAACACTCTTTCCAGAGTCAACATAGGTATTTCTAGTGAATCAGAGAATTGAGGCTCTTCAGGGAAGTAATATGTAGAAGTTGAAGGAGGAGCCATAAACACTATAATCCAGAAACAATTGAATATATAATAATTGAAGAGTAACTACAGTCTATATAATGAGTATATAACTTGACACATTGACAGTACCTTCTTTTCTTTCTTTTTTTTTAAACATCTTTATTGTAATATAATTGCTTTACAATGGTGTGTTAGTTGCTGCTGTATAACAAAGTGAATCAGCTATACATATACATATATCCCCATATCCCCTCCCTCTTGTATCTCCCTATCCCACCCTCCCTATCCCACCCCTCTAGATGGTCACAAAGCACGGAGCTGATCTCCCTGTGCTATGCGACTCCTTCCCACTAGCTATCTATTTTATGTTTGGTAGTGTATATATGTCCATGCCACTCTCTCACTTCGTCCCAGCTTACCCTTCCCCCTCCCCATGTCCTCAAGTCCATTCTCTACATCTGCATCTTTATTCCTGTCCTGTCCTAGGTTCTTCAGAACCATTTTTTTTTTTTAGGTTCCATATATATGTGTTAGCATACAGTATTTGTTTTTCTCTTTTTGACTTACTTCACTCTGTGTGACAGACCCTAGGTCCATCCACCTCACTACAAATAACTCAATTTCATTCCTTTTTATGGCTGAGTAACATTCCGTTGTATATATGTGCCACATCTTCTTTATCCATTCATCTGTCGACGGACACTTAGGTTGCTTCCATGTTGTGGCTATTGTAAATAGAGCTGCAATGAACATTGTGGTACATGACTCTTTTTGAATTACCAGAGCTCATTCTTGATCCATCCCTTTCCCTCACAACCCACACTCAACCTTCAACAGGTCCTATGATTATGCCTCAGAATATATCTAGCATCTCTCTTTTTCTCTGTTCTCACTGTTATCTCACTTTCCCAAGCTGCGGAACAGAGCATTGTGCACCTGTTATCAATCCCAGGGGAGGATTCCAGACCCTTCTGTCCACTGTGTCTTGGTATCAGAATTGCCAAGGAAAACAACACAGCCAAGCACTGGCTGGAACAATGCTTTATTCACATAGAAAAAACAGAGCAAGTTCAGCTCCAGTAGTGGGCAGTGTTCCCCCATGGTCAGAGTGTCCCCGACAAAGTTGATGCAGGGCAATCAGTCTACCTGCACCCCTCTGCACCACAGTAGAAAAAACCCAGAAACCCTGCTGTGGAGTTTGAAATACTGAAGATGGGGGATGTGCCTGAGGGTCAATGACCTACACACCTAATCAGAACAAAGGAACATTCATTGAGTAAGAAATGGAAAGATATCCTCACACAAGGTGATAGGCCAGCACAGGCTATGTGAGCTTTTTATTAATCTAACAATAGATTATTCCTTGGTAAGGAAGTGTTCCAGGCCTAGCGGGGGGAGTCAAAAGAAGGCTAGCACGACACTGTCTTTCCCAAAACAAACCCAGTTCTCTTTCACTTCGACTACCGTTAAGTTTGTGAGATTCCTGCTTTCCCTCTTGCCTTCACCTCTGACCTACCCCCACTAACTATCCTCTACATAGCAACAAGAATGGTCTTCAAAAAATGTATATCCAGTCATGTAATTTCGTGATCAAAATTCCTTAATAACGTCTCAATGTAACTGAAATGAAATACAAACTTACCAAGATGGTATAAGGTGTCTGAATTATCTGTATTATATGACATATCCAGTCTAATCTTTTGCTATGCTTCTCTTTGCCCCCTGCTCTTCAAAGCTCATTTTCTACTTATTGAACCGTGCTTTTTAAGGAATACTTCTTTTTATATTCAACCATCATAAGATCAGGAAAGATCATAAACAAGCTTGGAAGTCATGTTATTCCTCATTCTATAAAAAGTGTGTAAGTACTCTCATACTTGAGACTAATGCTATCCTGAAAGAGTATTTTACTTCCTACCACACATACCTGTACCCCATGCCTGGTCCCTTAGGAGCAGGGAAGAAAATCTATCTCTGACTGCCCACGCATGCCCTTTTCCCACCTTGTTCTCAGTCTAAGTATCAGATGATACAACTGGGCCCATGAAAATGACTCCACAACTGAAAGATTTTCAGGAAGGGTGATTTACTATTCTCTAATTTACTGACATTCTTCTACAGCCAGATGATTGCTGGGGATTAGGTATACAGAAAGATATGCTGGAATAAATAACTACTTCAGATTCTTGTGGTGGATACTGATTCAGGTGAGTATGAGACAAATCCCAAAGCATGAATTTTGGCATCAGACATTTTTTTTTTTCATTTGAACGGTTCATTCTATCAGGGATATTTTGTTACCTGGGTCAAGCTACAAAATTCTGGTAATTCTTTAAAAAGTTTGATTTCCTCAGGGTCTTAGTAGAGAAGGTGGAAAATCATACACATTCAGCAATGAAGCAGACATATTTTGACTTTCCATTTTCATTGTGCAAATGCACAGCATGCAAATGTGTTTCATTAGCTCCAATTTTCTCCCAGTAGGTACTTCCAAATCCAAATTAAAATTATATAGATTTACCAGAAGTTTTTAATCGAAATGATTATTTCTGCTGGGGTTCCTTGATTCTCATGTTACAGATGGATTTTGTGGGGAGAAAAAATAATACTGGTGGAAAAAAAAGAAAAAAATAATACTGGAATTATGAGAGAAAAATTGAATCTTTTGATGTATTTGATGTGAATCTTAGCTATTATCAATAGCTAAGCTTTAATTAATTATATACTGAAATAGAAGTATTGAGCTGAAACTACTCTCTCCGCTGCCTCCTTTTATTGAAAACTTGTTCCATTTAGGTTTCTCCTTTCTTTGGTCTATGTCTACGTGTTTTGAATATAGGATTCAGTCACATATTTTTGACAGGAAAAAAATCATTTATATTGAAAGGAGGGTGATCCTATCTAACAAACTGAGAGTGAAAAATGTTGCCAGGGGACTTTAGTAGGGTCCTTTACAGCCATGTAGAGACTATATATTATTACACATTATATAGTGCCTAGTATGTATTCAATCAAAGCTACTGGTAATAAGAAAAATAAACATCTGGGTTAATAGATTAACAGGTAGAAGATCATTTAATCCTTTGGATAATATGCTCAATTAAAAGTTTGAAACAGTTATAACCTGATGGATTCTTGTTTTAGTGACCTTTGAAACTCATTGGATAATCTCTTGCCACGTTTTTCTGCTTATGGGCTCCCCTTTATTGGGGCTTTGCCATGTTTCACTCAAGAAATACGATGAATATGAATCTTACACTCCTCCTCTAGGCTTCCAAAATCCAGAAAAGCCCTTTGACAAAAGCTAGCATTGATCGTTCATCATTATATTTCTCAGGCAATTAGGATGATGCCTGCCACATATGAGGTGCCCAATAAATGTTGACTGATTATATTAGTCTGAGTTCTCCAGAGAAACTCACGTGATTATGGAGGCTGAGAAGTCCTCCAGCATTTGGCAAGCTGGAGACCCAGTAAAGCAGACGGTGTAAATTTCAGTTCGAGTCCCAGTCTGAAGGCATGAGAAACCTGATGTCTCAGCTCAAAGAAAGTCAGGCAGAGAGAATGAATCCTCTTACTCCACCTTTTTGTTCTATTCAGGCCTTCGATGGATTGGATGAGCCCTACCCACATTGGGGAGGACAGTGTGCTTTACTCAGTGTACTGACTTAAATGTTAATCTCATCCAGAAACACCCTCACAGATACACCCAGAATAAGGTTTAACCAAAAATCTTAGCACCCCATGGCCTACTTACATCCACAAATAAAATTAGCCACAACATTGACTGACTGAATAAATGAATGAAAGCATACTTTGGAAATTCCCATAAGATGATATAATCAGTGCTGGTAGAGCTTTGTGGCAGGGTTATCAGGAGAACATAGATAAAGTAGGGAAGGGCTGGTGACAGTTATATGATGTAAAACAAAATATCATACAACTTTAAGAGCTTGCTTTTCTGTTATTTGGATGATTTGCTTGCCTTGAATTAAGCACAATTTATAAGAAGGCCTAACAGATATTAGCCACATTCATAATCAACTTTCATGAATGTTGTGACCATTCGTTAGCCATGCGTAATGCGATTTAAGCTTGATGGAAAGCCTGAGACTGAATTCTGTAAAACTGTTCATAACTATTGATTATAAAACAATCTCAGGTTTTGTAATAAGAATTTTATCTGCAGAGTAGAGAATGACAATAGAGTTATCATCAAAGCCTGTGGAGGTAAACATCTCTTCATGAAATCGATATACTCTGAATAGTTTTTTTACAATTCACACTGAATAGAATACACTGAAAAGAGGGTTAGAATCATTAGCAAAATATCCTTTTGTATATTTTAAGATGTTCTTGTTTTAGAAAAAAATGAGAAAAATAACTTTCTCCCTTTAAAAAATATTTATTAACATAATTTTATATGGTCATATAATGTTAAGTACAGTGGATATACCATAATTTGCTTAAGAAATCACCAATTGTACAATTAGCGCATTTTCTATTGTTCACTATTTTCTTTTCTATTTATTTTGGGGGGGATTTATTTATTTACTTTTTATATTCACTATTTTAAATAATGCTGTACTGAATAATTGTGTGTGCGTGTATATATATGTATCTATGTATATATATAAAACCTTTTTCTCCATATATTTATGGAAGGATTCCTAGAAGTGGAGTTCTTGGGTTAAATTATTATTATGCACATTGACAAATCGCTTTTCAAAGGTAGCATATCAACTCATGCTTTCAGAATTACTGTTCATAATTTTTTGAAATCATTGCAACCTTAATAGGCTAAAGTGCTATATTATTTTCAGGTTTTGATTACTAATGAACATTTTTCTACATTAGAAGTTTGTCCTTTAAAGAATTCCTGTAGAAAATCTTATAGTAAAGTAAAAGAAGCGAACAAACAACTCCTGCTTGGTCTGCATTATGAGAATGAGTTTCCATTTGGCTTAATACGTATATACAGGTAAAAGGCTAGTTTCAGTCATCAAAGAGATGGTGATACAGGTAGGAGAAAATGTAGCTGCCACTGTACAGGGGATGCCATCTAGCTCTTCCTTGAGGAAGGATTCTATTCTAACCTTCACATACAATAATGGCATTGATGTTCAATATAATTTGATTCGATTTTATGAAGAATCTCTCTCCAGGAAGACAATACCCTGTGAGTTTGCGGAAGAGGTGGTAAAGCTCACTTCATTATTTAATCTTGTGCTGGGAAATATATGTTGTATAATAGCTCAGAAGGATGAAAAAAAAGCTTTTAACATGCTACCCAGAAAAATGCTTCCAAAATCTGCCTCTGTTTGACCCTGGTGTTAACAAAAGACATGGATGGGCCAAGCCAAATCATTCTTGACTGATTGCAGATAATGAAGTCAAGAGATACCAACAGAGTTGTTACTACGTGGGTGTAGTTCATATCTGAAAACAATCTCCAGGGGAAGTTTAGGTGGGGCCTGAAATCCAGCTCTGGATTTGCTAGCCAATCCCATGGGGGTACCTTTTTAAACTCATCCCTTCAAAGATGGCACCCTTTTCCAATTCTTATAAAGGTGTCACGTTGGCTACCAGAGGCCATAAGGATGTTATTAAGAAGGGTGACTTGGAGAATCCCGAGTTGCTGCTCCATAGATTTGAAGGCCAAGAACCTAGCAAGGCTACCTGATGAGATTAGGGATAGATCTTCATTCACACTGGCTCTTGATCACTCACAGGAGTCCCAAAATGACCACTTGGTTCTAAGTCTTACGTATAATCAGTTTTCAGAGATCTGGGAAAATACCAGCCCTTTAGGTTATTTATGTTGAACAAACCCCAAGCGTGATTCTGAAAAAGACTTATTTGATGACCTTTTTCATTGACTATTGTTTTGCCAAGGAAATGAGTTCATTATTTGCTGCTAATCTTGCAGAGCTGGACAGACAAACTGACTGTGTAATTTGCCTAGTTTTCTTTCCCTTTCACACTTCTTCTGTTACATCCTTCTGAGTTCAACTAATTGGCCACATGGATGTTTCTTATAAGATCACACATTGAAGGAGTGTGCCCGGTACCCAACAGACACACTTCCTAGACTTGTTTTGCAATGCCACATTCCAGCCATGGCTCTTTAGCCAACTACCTAGGAGTCTGTAATTTCACCAGTGAAAATGAAGTTGCTAAAACAAAAACAAAAACCTGGGGGAAAACATAAGGAGGGAAATGATAACTCTCAGAGGGACATACAGAAATATTCGTATAGGACTTCCCTGGTGGCGCAGTGGTTGAGAATCCTCCTGCCGATGCAGGGGACACGGGTTCGTGCCCTGGTCCGGGAAGATCCCACATGCGGCGGAGCGGCTGGGCCCGTGAGCCATGGCTGCTGAGCCTGCGCGTTTGGAGCCTGTGTTCCGCAATGGGAGAGGCCACAACAGTGAGAGGCCCGCGTACCGCAAAAAAAAAAAAAAAAAAAAAAAGAAATATGCTTATAACATATTCTAAAAACCCTTTATTGGTCTTCTGGCTTCTGAAAAGCAACCAAATGTAGAAAACTTCTCTTTGGATTGATTATGTCTATTCTCTTTCCCTGAGCCAATTTGAAAATTAAAAGGGGGCAAACAAGGTCTGGCTTTGAAGGGAGGTGGCTGTGAAGCTTTAATTTGGAGCAACCAAAGCATTTACTTCAGCTCTCCTCTGGCAGTTACAGGATATTACCACACTGCTGAATATTTAAAAGCAAGAGAGATTTCCAATCCCAAGGTCTGTCCCCCAATTGATAAGTCTATTTTTATTAAATGAACTTTAATTACTTAATAATTAGACCTTCCATAGGAGGAGATGTGGACCCTGATAGTCTGCCAAAGAGGCCAGAGGGCAAATCAGAAGAATGTGCCATTTTGAGATTAAAATTTAAAAGAAGGAATAGGCCCAGTCTGAGGGTATTGTGGGTGGAGGAGAGGCCTCCCAGGAGGAGGAGGAGAGTCCTGGCATAAACCTGGAATGCTTTATTTCCACTTTTGCTTAAAAAGCAAAGTAGCTTAGAATTAAATGAACAAGAGTGCATGTCTAAGCTATTCAAACTTTCTGACTATCTGGATCTGAATGAAAGATTTCTCCTAGTCTATGTGATGCGTGTGTGCATGGGTAGAAGAGAGAGGAGAGACTATTGTTCTCATTATTTTAATTCTCAGAGCCTAACACTTTTGACGTCCCTGCAGATTTAGCAGCTTTGCATTCATTGCCATGGTGATTTTCTACCTCATTTTTGTTAGCATCACAAAGGAAAAGCCCAAATGAAAAATGTTTGCTGCTTTGCTGTTCACATTTCTACTGCCCTGGTGACAGCCAACAGTTTGGTTGTGCCTAGCTCCTGAAAAAATCTGTATTGGCCAGAGCCTGATGGATGGCTGGAGCCATTGCCCTGCCTGTCCCAGCTGAGTGGGGGCTGGTCCTGAGACCCCTGATAACTTTGTTTCCGGGGACAGTGATTTGAAGGAAGACGGGGAAGTCTCATTTGAAATATCACTGTTTCACAATTTAAACTTACGGGCCTGAGACAAAATTTTCATGGATGCGCTAGACGTCGCCCCCTCCCCTGCCGCCCCCTCACAATCTTTTCAAATGAAAGACTGTATGGGTTGACTTTGTATGCTTATTAGGCTCCGCTCTTTTTCACTTTCCCTGAATAAATCCTTGTTCTCTCCCTCTCTTTACGCTCTTCTTCCTAGATTTCCCAGTGTGTAAGAGCCTGGGATATTTGCCTAAACTAATTATCTGACCAATCATACATACTTTCTCATTAGACATATATTTGATGGACTATGATATGCCAGCTCTGCTTTTGTGGAATTTACAGATTAGCTGGGAAGATGGCTATTAAATTAACTCTACAGTTAATAAGTTATATTTGAAGTAAATGTTGCAAAGGGGACATACAAGAATAATTGGTTCTATCTGGATTTGGGGGAGGCCCCTCTGAGGAAGTGAGAATTCTGATACTGTGTTGGTACTATGAAATCCCAGGTAATTAAGCGCTTGATAGTTAGTATAATGAGTAAATGTTCTAGAAAAGAATTGTAATGATGGCTGTTTATCAGGCCTTGAGTAACATTTAACAAAGTAACCTATATAAATAGACACTTAATGAAGACTTTTAGTGTTAAAATTAGTGTTAGAGAATTAAGAAGTATCCTTTACAAAAATCGAAATAAACAGGGTGAGACCCATTTCTCCTCGGTACTCTCATAATGGTTATATATCTCTTGGTGACAACATTTAATGCTTATTATACAACTGTAACTAGGATAGTTAACATCAATAAAATTTCTGATGCTGAAGCCCAGGCACTTTTACTATTAGTAGCTTATAAAATTTAAGTTATACGTGTCTATGTTTATCATTTCTAGGACAGGGGGTAAAATGGAGTTTCCACATATGCGTGCCTGATTTTTCCTTATGTAAAACAACGTGTTCTCTCCTTATTATGGTTCCTGAACTGACCCCGCACTAATAGGTGCTGGTCTTTGTTAATGTACTGAGGTGCGAGTAATGTGTAAACCTGTCAGTTAGCTGGGATGAGACACTTCCAACAAGTCCAGCTGTCTTAGAATCCTGGGCCAGGCTAGGTGTGAAGGTAGGAACCTTGAGTATAATTCATTCTGGGAAACAGACTTTCCCCAAGGCTAATAATGAAAGGCCTCCATGGAAACAACCAAGCATAGGTTTGTGTGCTATTTTTAATTGTACAATACTTCAGGCTGAAGTTTGTCTCTAAAAATTCAATCTGGGGCAGTATATACTTACTAAACAGAGTTTTCTAGTATTGTGCTGATACTTGGCGGTTGAAGAGTCAGGAAGTACTGTTATATTAAAAAAAAAAAAATCCTTTGGGGACATTTTCACTTAGATTGGGGAAATAGGGTATTTTAAGAAGTATCATTCAGGACAGAACCTTTTTTTAAACCATCATACATAATGTAAACATTTGAATGAGTTTCTTTCCCTTTCCAGTTCCACCTATAAAGTGGAGACAGTAATACTTGAAGAGCTGTTGTTAGGATTAAAGGAGTTAATTTATAAAGGAGCTTAGAATAGTGTCAGTGATAAAACTCAGCTCTCCTGTGTCATTGGTCTGGATCCAGCAGCTCTCCAAGGAATCACATTGCGTGGGGGTTGAATTGATGTTGTCATATGTAAAACCCTGAGACCAACCTTGAGGGATGATTTAGGGTTTTCTGTTTGTTCTTTGGGTTTTTCATTTCGTTTTGTTTTGGTACCATTTCTCTGTTTACCAACTGATATCAAATGGAGGCAAGGAGCAACAATGAAACAAACAAACAAACAAACAAAACCCCTGTCTTTTCTTGTCCGAAAGTGGGACATTCCCAAGGAGAAGACAAAGGTTCACTTGGTTCCTAAAATCACCAAAAGCCCCATCCTAGAATTCAGCCCACTTGGTTGATGCCAAGGGAAAAAGGCATCTTTTTAATGGATAGAGATGATCAGTCGCTATTTATGGTTTTAAGGTGGCCTTGAACATCTCTATTCTGTAAAAAAAAAAAAAAAGACCAAGGTCTGGCTAAATGATGAAGCAGAGAAGTGACCCCCCAGGTAATCTGGCACCCAGGTGTGTTATTCGCCATCCTAAACTGCCACAGAGTATGTTAGAAAGTGATATACCAACACTCAAATGCAGTTATCAAAATTTTCATGCTTGTAATAGTCTACTTAGACATGGAACCTCAGTAAATATTTGTGGTTTTTTTCTTCTTTCAGTAAATATTTGATATATTCTGTGGACTGAAAAAACATATACAAACATATAAACACTTGTCCACCTTTTATTTATACAGTCAACTATGTCATTCTATCTTAAGTTATAAGTTCTGTAAAAATTCAAAAGATTAAGAGATGATTTCTGGTAAGTAAGACTAAGGAAAAGAGGATTTTTTGGACTTAGTACTTTAAGAATGATGACAGATTTGTTAGGTAGATGTTAGGGGAGAAGGTATACTTCTTAAGAGGAAATTTCATGAGAAATACAATCAAGAGGGAGCCAGGTATAGACCTGTTCAATAAATCCAAGAATTCTTTCGTAGGAGTTGTGGAAGATGAGCCTGGAAGGAACACTGTATTAGATTCTTGGGTACCAGGATTTAGGGTATGAGACAATATTAGAAAATGGAATGTTAGAGTTTCTTGAGTGAAAAAAACCAAAAAACTTTGGTGATTTAGAAACACTCCTCTTTTGACTATGTTTAGAATGGATTTAGGTAAGAAAAGAGTAGTGATAAGAATACCATTCGTGTTATGATTACAGTCTATCAAATGTGATCTAATGAGTTGAACCAGGCTTTTTCCATGAACAGGCTCTTGATGAGCAGGTAGCTATTTTTCATGAACATCTAGTTAAAATTATACCTGTATTTTTGTATTGCATTAAAGCATTAAATGACTCTTATGAAAATACTGTATTTTGTTCTTATGAGTTACAGTGAGTTTAATATTCATAAGTAGGTGCTCATACTCTGCCTTGAAAATATAGTACTAAGTTGATAGCCTATAACTTCTTCTTTTAATACTGTTGCTGGTTTGTTGCACGACCATGAGATGAGAGTGCTCAAAGATACTGGAAGCATTAATTCAAGCCATATAGAACCTCGTAAACCTAGAATTTCTTTTTGATGCTTGGGTTTCCTTTGTAGAGACACAAAGAAAAAGCTACAAATCGTGTTTATAATTTCTCACTATATCAAATAATCAACTATTTGAAGTTTTCAAACATTGCATCATTAAATTGTAAGTAAGAGGTAATTCCAACCCCCTGTTTATTAAGATCTAAAATAACCATAGTGAATAAGCATGTGGAACAATAGCCAACTCCATTAAGCCCAGTTATATTAATATATAATCTCATGCCTCATCTATGATTCTTCCAGCTAGATGAAGTTTATATAAAGGAACCAACTGTTGAGAATCAATTTGAATTACTCTTTCATTTTATGTTTTATTCTATGCTCTAGAACTTTTTAGGTGAATTTTGTGAATACCACAGACATTCAGATGTAAAATACATATTTAGAATTTTTTCCAGTGTATGTAACTTGTACAGGACCATATATCTGAATATATAGAAGTATCTGGATATTTTATCAACTTATCAAAAATATTTTATTCTTACCTCCTTTGTGTAAAATGTATAACTTATATGTGTGGGTAAATTACTCCCAACGGTGTTTCCTTAACTATAAAATAAAATGCTAGGGATGTGAAGACCAAGAAAAAAACTATTAAGGAAACAAGTCAGAAACGTATGTGAAAAATATCTTGACGTATGTAACCGTCACAACATCTGGACACTACTCATTGCAGATTTACCTTGTGTAGTATATATAAACCATTCGCTGTTCAAGTATATGCTTTAAATCCATACCAAAGCCAATCAGTAGTAGATTAATGTGGCTTCTTTTGAATACACTCAAGATTATACGCTACAAACAGCCTGGAAGTTGGACTTTAAAGAATGAGCTAGGGCACAAGTTAATGGATTCCTTTTGGTCTTCGTTCAGTGGTGGATCCAGCATAGTTATAGATTAGTTCCAGTTAACTAAATGAGAAGAGTAAAATTAGGCATGTGGTTTGGTCCCACTGTAGACACATCTGTACTGTTGAGACAGATAGCTCCATGGATCTAGATTCCAGATGAGTAATTTTAATACCTAAGTGTAGGATATATTTCCATTGATAAATTAACATATGCATCAAAATTCATATTTCTCTGTGATCTAGAATCAATTGTCCTTGCTAAACCATGATGCCACATCTCCTGGTCTGTAGGTCTGTTTATGAGTGTGGCGGTAGTGAGTGGTAGACCATCTTTGGCAACTTAAATCTCTTCCGTATGTGATACTGATGTAATTTCCTTTTTCATAGATTCAGTTACCCTGTGGCTCAAAAGACTAATCCCTGAAAGGGACATGAAATGCTCCCTTAGCCTAGGGTATGAGACTTCTCTACAGCATTTCTGATTGTCTCTCATATTAAATTATGATGTTTTAACCTAGGTCATTTTGCCTTTGCCCTTTTTACTCCAGCAAAAATTTTATCACATTATAGGGAAAGTTAGGTTTGTGAGAATTAATGGACCCCAAATAAACCTAACAGTAGTTAAAACTGAACACATTAGAATTTTTTATTGACTAAATATTGGTAGAAAGTTTCTTGACAAAATTTAAGCTGAGACCTAGGAAACTTTGACCTACTTATAATAGATCTATAAAATAAAAATCGCAGTAATGCAAATATGATCAGAAAAACTTGACATGAAATCCAAACTGATGAATGAATCAAATTTTATTGTGAAATGCACATACAGGGAAACCAATTCCAGTAAAATTAAAATATTGGAATATAACTGTGATGAACACAAATCAAGAAATTAAAACTATTTAATTGGATTAACTCTAGAAAGTAAAATTGCCAGTGTTCCATCAATGGTGACAATTCATTCAAATATGTTTGTTTGTAATCACAAAAAATGTTTCCACGGTCAAAGAACTAGGGTCACAAATATCCATCTGTTCATAAAAGGGGGTTCAAGAGGGCAGGCTCCAAATATCTTTTACCCTTCTCACATACAGCATCATGATGGAGGAGGCTTCTCTCTCACCGTCCTTCATGCTCAGTGATAGCCAGTTTGTTTATTTTTTTGTCTTTTCATTTTCCCCTATCTTTGCTTAATCATCCATATGGATGCATCTTTTTTACATGTTATTTCAAATGAACATCATAGTAGTTGTATTTGTTGAATTCACTACTATCCCATTTTATAGCCCAAAGAAATGAAACAAGTTACCAAAGGACTCACACAGAGTAGGTGGCCCAGCCAGACTAGAAGCACAAACTCATCTAATTCCAACTTAAGCATTTTTTCATTTCACCACAGCTATAACTGGCAAATACTGATGGTCATTTACCTTAAGGAGTCAGCCCATGAAAGATTGTTCTTTTTTACTATAATTGGTGGTTAATAAGACTCATCTTTCTTGAAACTGCGCTAGGTTATGTCATATGGCCAGTCCTTCATAAATCCCCGTAACTTCATAGTCCTTTGTCCAAAGCTGGCTAACAGTAAGAGCATAGGATGAGAATTTGGAAGAGCCAGGTCCCCTTGGCAGGATTACATTGTAGTAACTGTGTGAATGCTTGTGGAATTTCACTTCTCTGAACCTCAGTTCCCTCATGTATAAAATTAGGATGATCTTGCCTGCTTTGTTTGTTTTTATAAGGCTGTTTTATTACCCAATAAAAACAAAACAGCTTCTAGAGGTTAATGGCAACATCTCTATCATTTTTTAGTCACAGAAACTACTTTTGGGCCAGACGTAATGTGGTAAAATGTGAAGAGCAGACGAGATGTATTTTGAGAAGATGCTTTGTAGAATACAATTTTCTAAAAAGAATACAGGTGTGATTTTTTATTTGGTGACTATTGTGCCTCCTCTGAAAGATGTACCCTTTGTTCTTTGTGTTTCTCCTAGGACCACTGAGGTTCCTCTCCCAGACAGAATCTGTCACTGCCTTCATGGGCGACACAGTGCTACTCAAGTGTGAAGTCATTGGGGAGCCGATGCCAACAATACACTGGCAGAAAAACCAACAAGACCTGACTCCCATCCCGGGCGACTCCCGCGTGGTGGTCTTGCCCTCTGGAGCCTTGCAAATCAGTAGACTTCAACTGGGAGACATTGGAATCTATCGATGCTTAGCCCGGAATCCAGCCAGCTCAAGAACAGGAAATGAAGCAGAAGTCAGAATCTTATCAGGTATTGCTGATAAAGATTAGTGTTCTTTATTCTCTTCAGAATTATATTTTCTAGAGTTGTTGGAGCAATTTTTCCTTTAACACATATTTAGTAGTTGTTTTTAAGTTCTGTATTGTGTATTGGGTTTAGTTTTATATATTTTTCTTCTTTTCTAAATGAACCATTAGATGAGGGTATGCTAAAAGCTTTTCTTATCTTTCCATGGTTTGTAGTTGAACTTTCTGGTACAACAGAAACAGGTATTTTCCTTGTATCTGGCTTCATTCACTCACTCATTCCATTAATAGTTAATGAGTGCTTCTTTGTGCAAAGCCCATTGCTAAACATTTTTATGTTATTTGATTTTCCTCTGGTAATAGTCTAAGAGGTAGTTATTGTTATCCCCATTTTCAGAGGACGAAGGTGAGGCTTAGCAAGGTTAAGAGCCTTCCCCAGCTTAATATTGAACATTCATTTGCTTATCCATTCATACACTCATTTCTGAGAAGCATTGTGCTAAGTACTAGGGATACAGCAATGACTAAGACTGACACAGAGCCTGGCTTATATAGAATTCTGGGTGAACATGGACATACGAGTAATTACAATAAAGTGTGATTGATATTATGATAAGGAAAATGTTTCTCTCCATCTGTTATCTCCCTTTCTCTTCCCTGGAAAATCTCTAAGACTCTGGCCTCATTTTTCTCTCCTAAATAATCAGAGGTTAGAATGGATATTTTCTTTTTTTTTTTTTTTTTTTTTTTTGCCGTACGCGGGCCTCTCACTGTTGTGGCCTCTCCTGTTGCGGAGCACAGGCTCCAGACGCGCAGGCTCAGCGGCCATGGCTCACGGGCCCAGCTGCTCCGTGGCATGTGGGATCTTCCCAGACCGGGGCACGAACCCGCGTCCCCTGCATTGGCAGGCGGACTCTCAACCACTGCACCACCAGGGAAGCCCTAGAATGGATATTTTCTAAGATCTCTTCCAATAACTGCTACTATCTTATTATCTATGTAATATCTATCAATACTTCCTCATTTAATTTTACTTGTAGGGTTTATTTAGACTCATTTGTGAGAATCACAATGAAGGCAACACTTGAGTAATTATAACAGACTCGCTGTCAAAGCACTGGCGTTGGCTCTTGTCTCCACATTCTGTATGTAGTGATCACAAGTCCTTCTGCTAGGTAGAGGGTAACATCCCCAAGTCATTCCAAATGCAGACTGGCAATGTGATTTAAAGTTTCCAGAGACCTTAATCAGGACGTTTCTAAAACCGCTTCTAACCCTTTTGTGTATTCTCTCCTCTGTTATTCACAGGGATACTGACTTAAATGTGTCAATAACCATCAGTGACACTGTTGCCTTCCATCCTCTAGGCAGTGACAGATGCAAATGCAGCATTTATTCCCAACACATACATGCATTTATTTACGCATCCATTAGATACACAAAAATTTTAAATATTTATATTCACATACCCTTAATAATGCATCTGACTCAATCAGATGCGAAGCCCAGGTAAGCCACATAGAAAATTGGCAAGAATATGTTTGACTATCTTAATACGACCGAAAAGTCTGTTTTCCAGTGGTATTAAGGGATTAACTTGGACTCATTAAATATTAAATTTGAAATGGAAACATTTGAAAGACACAGAGACATAATCATCAAATCACCATTGACATGTGTTTCTTCACCTTGCAAAACACATTTGCATGGACTCCATGGAGATTTATTTAAAGCCAAATTTCATATTGTTAATTTGGCTAAAATCAAGAATATGTCATTGTACTTTGGAGGTGTGTGGGTATTACTTACCTGAATGAAAACTCATATATTTTTTTTAAATCACTACATCTAATGAGAATTTTTCTCAAAGTTCTATGAATTCAAAAATAAACTTCACAAAGGAGTTATGAGCTAAGGTAATAAACACACGTTATTAGCATACTTGATTAATCCTGTATTGTATATTGTTGACCACATAAAGGACCTGCTGGAAGACCATGTTTGTCCCATTTATCCCAGAGTTTGCAAATTGGTTTAGAGGTCAAATTCACAAATCCACAACAAGTACAAAATTGAGTGAGAGAATGAGTAAATGAATGAATAAATGCTCAATCCCAGCTTCTTTTAGTTGCCATTTAGCGTTTCCTCATTTTTAAAATCGTGCTAATCCTTTCTGAATCAATTTCCACTTTCTGTAAGTACCAGTTTGAGGAAGTCATAATTGCACAGGTATATTGCCCTTCCTCTATTGTAACATGTATTTAATAGGGTAAGATAGACACAGTTAAAATAGAAATCCATCATATTATTAACATGACTTAGAAGCATTTAAGTGGTACATATATGGTTACCACTCTTTAAAAAAAATACATTCTTCCATGGCCATTTAAATGTCATGTTGACTGATGAACTTATCTATTTTCCCTTTAGTTTGAAACATAAATGCCAATTTGAAGTTCTGCAACTTTGCTCAACACTTGTTTTTACCACAGTTCATAAAGAGAGTATTTTCATTTGTGTGCATATGTGTGGAGAGTTATCCATTTCTAAATAATATGTAATTTGATGCCCTTATTCAAGTTTATGTAGAATACATTTCAGGTTGCCACTTTTATGTATCAGGTGTCTCTAATATCACCAAGTAACAGAGATTTATTAAATTCAGATTTTAAGAATCAAATAGTTGTTTTGAAATGCTGTCTTCCAGCAAGCAGTTGCAGTTTATTCACTACACAAATACTTTACTCAACAAGCTTTTAAGTGAATCTTACGTACCTGTCATCACACAGGTTACTAGGAATACAAAGTTGAAAGATAGTGCCCCCGCAAACGGTTGTCTAGTGGGTGAAATAGATAAAGCAAGTAGACCGTTCTTTGAAAGAAGAAATACAGAGTGCCATCCCCTTACATAAGAGAGAAAAACAATGTGCCAGTCTTGAAGAACAAGTAGTAACTAGGCCAAGAGAAAACTATACCAGGAGGAAAGAACCACATCAGCAAAACACAGAGAAAATAGAGAGAAAAGCTTTTCAGAGGAACTGCACACATTCTATTTAACTGGGTCATAGGACATAGGAAGTGTTGAAGGAGGAGAAATTGGAAGCAAGCACGATAAACTGAAGGAAGAAGGATACGGTAGAATGTACAGCATTAATTCTGGAGAGAAATGATCAAAAGCTGCTACTAAAGTGATATCAGAAAGGATTCAGAAATGAAGATGAGTGGGGAGATATTAAGGACAGGTCTTGGAGACATATCAGATGTGCCTCAAGAGGGAGGGGATGGAGTCCACGCTCAGATGAAGCTAGGTAGTGGCACTTTTCCTGAGATTAGGAGCAGTGTATGGTGTTATTGTGCTCAAATTAAGTTACAAATTTTTTAAAGAGATTTTTCTCATAACATTGTATATTTTCAAGATTAAATGAATAATTATTTGTTTCATTAAAAGGTAGAAAAATTGGTAACTAATCTGTTGATTAATGTTTGAAGGCAAAATTATGGGGAATTATATATTTTTAACAGAGTAAGTTACTATTAAATTATTGTAAAGGATTTTTTTTTGAAATATTGATAACAAAACACTAAGAGTTGAGATGGTTTAAAATGTCTCATTGTCTGTGATGGAGAATGTAGCAGGGATTGAAACAGCCATGGTGATCGTCAGGTCCACTTTATTCAGATCTCATCGTGTCTGAGTGCCAAACAGTAGACTGAATTGATGAATTATAAATCTGCTTTGGGCACTAGGTTAACTAAAATAACTGGCCCATACACTGGAACTCTGATTTCAGTTTTCTTAATGGCCTAATTGAATTGATCAATTGGTAATTCAATCTGTTGTTCATTCGTTTAACTATAATTAGATGATTCTGGATCCTGGATAGACTTGAACTAAATATCTGTGTAATTAGAGACATTGGCTTTTTGGCTTTTAATGGAATAAGTTGGACTAAAATATATTTTGAATGATTTTTCTCTATAATATTTATTTTTATTGGAATAAATTTTAATAGAAACCATCCCAAAAGGCATATTATTTAAAAGGAAAACTGTGTTTTTTGGTTTTAAAAGTTTCAGAATATGTTCATCTCTAAGAATTTATTATTAACCAATGGATGCATTAAACTTTTTAGTTTGACTAAATATTACTTATATTTCAAAGCTAATTACACTTTCCTACCATTTATTTGTATAATTTCTACAGAATAATAATCTGTAGAGGAAAACAAAGAAGACACATTCTTTGTTTTGAAATTTACCATCGAGCCAGACAGTTAATTCATAGCCATATGACTAATATAAGGCAGGGAATGGTAAATTTAGGTAAATATCTCCAGTTCCAAATCAACACAGACAAGGGATACATTCAATTCTAGGTAGAAAATTTGCAAAGTCTTTAGAGAGATTACTTTTATAGGTCATCAGGAGATAACCATTTGTAGAATGATAATAGCAGGTGATCAATCCAGAGTTAGAAGCTGAACCTGCCTTATGGAGAACCTTGAGTCCCATGTCTAGGAATTTAGACTTGATTCTCTTCACTTTATTCGTGATCGGGGATCCTTAAAGGTTTTTGAACAATGGATTCAATGGCATAAAACACACTCAGAAAAACAGAAACAGGGAAGTGAAGAGCAAATCACATTAATGTATTACCTGATAGTTTTGTATTGTACTTAATGTTTTTCTCTGCTTTGAAGGATTTTCCCATAGTTTGCTTTCCTTCTTTAGGCTAGTTTTGACTAAAACTATTTCCTATGCCGTGCTATAAACAGGACACACTTGGTCTTTCATAGATCCAAGTTGGATAAAATGATTTCTTCTGCTTCTCTCTTATCTGCACTTAGAAAAGAATAAAGTAACAGATCATATTACCTTTAAACCATGTGAAGTTTGTGTTTCCTAATGAGCATTATATTAGATGTAATCCAGATTGCATGGAGGGGTTAGCATGTGGACTATCATCTATCATTTCCATGGATTTGGTTCATATTGATCAATTAATTAATATTTAAAATCCCCAGTTTGAACTATTATTATGATAAAAGTGTGAAAAGCATGGAGTCTGATACCAAAGTACAAATCTCAATTTCACCACTTGCAAGTTGTGCAATTAGAGCAAATTACTTAATCTAAGTCATAATTTATTAACCTTGCAAAATGTAGAGAGTAATTTCATAGGGTGGTTATGAGGCTGCAATTTTTGGGGCCAAGTATAATGCCTAGAATTGCTAAGTCCTTAGTAACTATCATAATTACTTTGGCATCTTAGAAATTACACTTTTAAAGATTTTGATTCTCATATCAAGATTATTTTTCTTTTATTAAGTTACCTGACTTTGATTCTGGATATCAAAGTATTCATTTACCTAGTGGTAGTTAATTACATGTTTTGTGCTATTTATCCATAGTACTCTTTATTTTCTTCATTTCCTTTTGACATCTGTTAGAAGTCAGAGTATCCTGCAACTATTTCCTCTCTAGTAACTCATTGATACATGATTTTCACCCTTACCTCTCTGTCAACATCATTTCTTTGGCTATATGAAATATCGCAACAGACACTAGCTTAGAAATAAGAGTTAGCCAATAAATAAGACTTCTTAATGTCTTATCTTTGTTAGTCATTGCCAATTCTTTTAATCCTCTAAAATCCTTAGTTTCCTTAGCTGTTTAGAAGTTGGACTAGATCAGCCTTCCCAAATCTCACTACTGAGGATCTCTTTTATCCACATTCATCCACAATTCTGCCTTTATAATTGTAATGTTTAAGAGTAGAAGTTTGCTAGACAAATTCTAATTTTTCAAAACCATGAGGCCATGCTAAAATACAACAATAAGGGTCAAAAATCAATCTCATAAAATAGGAGACTTTTACGTTTATATATTTTTAAAAAAATTAGTCAGTTTATATCGTCATAGAAAGCAGACCAAAAGAAGATTTGATACTTTTTATTGTATAAACTGACTGCCCAGGCAGTGAACTGACCAAGTTCCATGTCATGATTTGCCCCCCTCCCCTCATATGATAACTTTATCCAGCCTTTGTGGGGAGCCTGAGCTGGGCAGAGCACAGAAACCAATGGACAAGCGTGTTATATTATATGAATTAGTTATTGTAAGCTAGGTCTTTTAGCCAATGCAAGATAACTGTGAGATAACCAGTGTTTCACACAGAGTTGATGAAATCCCATTTAAATGCAACAAAGTCTCATATGTTAGCAAATATAAGCTGACTTACTGTGGATATGTAAGACAACACGTAGACAACGTCTGTTTGCTTTTTGAATTTGCTAAGATCTCCCAGTGCTATTTTGGGGGTGATCAACAAGGTCCAGGATTCCAAGTTGAAAGTACTTGGAATACTGGGAGATCTATGACATTTTTCTTGCCAAGTCTATCATTCTAATGTCACCAGTGATCTCTCTTTCACCAAATCCACTAGTTTATCTATGTTCATCCTTGACCTTCAGTGGGTTTAGATATTGATTATACTATCTAATCTTAAATTTCATTCCCTCAATGAAATTTGCTATTTCACATAAGGTTAAAAGCAAAAACAATATGCTTGAGATTGCCCTCCACAAGGAGGAATAAACATTTCTTGAAAAGGAGAGAGCTTGTCTTTTCCTGAGTCTACTGGGCTGACATATGGTCAGTTCTGCATTTCCTAGGAATATGACATTAAGCAGCCCTGGGTGGGTGACTGAAGGGTCAGGTAGTCTTCCCTATTTCATACACAGACAAGAGGGTTTCTCCAGGGGTGTGTGGA